>NC_133463.1:38437500-38767500 GCF_048565385.1 Saimiri boliviensis | reverse complement strand
TCAATAATGCTTAACAGCATTCTAACCTGATAGAGCAGTTGGAAAACTCCAAACTAAATCAGGGGTAGTAAAAAGGGCACAAATACAGAACTGTGCACCATAGCCAAGTAAAACATGATAATTTTTTTACACTAATATGTGTAATTTGTATTCAGAAAAATAAAAACAATATTTGAAAATACAGAGACCATAACTTTTCCAAACTCAAAAACACAAACAGATAAAAGAAGCTCTATGGTCTGTGTAAAAAGATAAATAAAATTAAAATCACACATAAGAGTATCATTATAAAGCTTCTAAAAGATAAACAATTGAATTACAGAAACAAAGAAAATAAAGATAAGAAAGGAAAGGGCCACACTCCATAAGTAAGAACAAACAAAAATAGAGAAGCCTTAAAAAATAACAACAGAACTGAAATACAGTCTTTAATCAACTCAATCTCTGACTGGATTAAGTTGATTTTACCTTCAAAGGAGAAACAACACTGAACATTGACTTTTAAACAAAATGATTGTGACCAGGAGAAAATGGAATCACATTTCTAAAGAGGTAAAGAAAAATAACCCAGAAAAAAAAAAAAAAAAAAAAAAAAAACTTGTCATAAGAAAAGCTAAATAAAGATATTTTCAAGCCAATAAAAACTGAGCTAATTCATTATCTGCAATATGCCATGTGAAATGTGAGATTTTGGGTAAAATAGTGTCTGGAGGAAATTTTATACCTTAAATGCTTATGTTAGAAAATAGAAACAATTAAAAATCTCTATTTTTACGTTTAATTATCTAACTCCAGAAGTTTTAATTTACAGAATAAATTACATCTTCATATGACAAGGCACTAGTCTTCTAGTATTAGATGGATATCTCTTTAGGAAACTACTAAAAATGTGGGCTCAGTGGCTGAATTGTCTTTGGAGTAGACTGGATCTGTTACATCTATATTGTGGATGCATTTCTACTGATGTATTAGCTGGAATGTGTGCACTGGAAGGAATCTGTATTCTAGTATAGCTCCTTTATGGCATGTAGCTTGGTCATAAGTTGAAGATGGTGGCTCACATGGCTCAGTGGACAGATAGGTTGCTCCAGCATCTTCATTTTCTGCAATATTGTTATCTTCTTCATTTCCAACAGACACTAGTTAAGGCAGCTCCCTGTTATTTAAACAAATATGAGTATATTTTGCCTTTCACCTTACATTACTTTCTGTGTTTCACATTTTCATCAGTCATCCAAACATTATTATGACATCTATTTTAAACCATGGAGTATAAAAAGGGCTTGATCATCTTATGAAGTCACCCAGCATGATCTTCACTGTCTGAATATAAAAACATTTTCTAAGCATAATTCTCCAAATGGGCAGAACCAACTATTTTCTTGCATAAAAACTTCATTATCATTCAACTGTTTCATAAGTGTTTCTACTGATCCATTAGCTTTGACAAAAATGTACAAAGCTCAGGAGTTTGACTATCAGTCTTCATTCTGGTTTGCATTGCATAGAAACAACAGTAATAGAGCACCACAGGGTCCTGCTTGTCATGCTTCTGAGCTGTTCTCAGATGATGCTGTATGTTCTTAAACTGGGGAGGAAGTGGGGACAGTAGAGCAATCATGAACATCTCTACTATAGAAATCACTACTTCCTCTGATGATCACATTTTTATGAATAAAAATTAAGTTGTTGGAATGAATAAGTGATACAGCAAAGATTCTGAATTCAGTCAATATAAAGATCTATTTTACTTGTATAAACTGACAATTAGAAAATCTAATTTAAGAAAAGATACCTTTACTATGCCATGATAGGTGAAATTTAAGATACGTGTTCAAAAAAATTACAAAATATTTTGGAAACATTAGAAACAAATGTAAAACCTTAAACTATATTATCAACATGGATGGGAAATGATATATTAAAGACTACTTTTCCTCAAATTTTTCTATTGATCAACAGAAATCATAGGGGCAATTTGATAGGTTGATCCTACAATGTATATGAAAGTGAATTCTCTAAGAGTAGCCGAGATGATTTGAAGACAATCACATTGGAAACACTGCACATCTAAACATCAAGAGTTATATAAAAGTGCCATTGACTGATACAAGTTGACATTATGCAAAGAAAATCAAATATACCAATGGAGATGACTACAGCAATAGTTGGCAAGCCATGACCTGTCAGCTGAATTCTGCTTTTGTAAATAACGTTTTATTGGACTGGAACTATATATAACCATTCATTGACATATTGTCTATCAATGCTTTTGCATTACAATGGTTAACTTGAGTAGTTGCAACAGAGACCATATGATGCACAATGCTTGAAATATTTAATACCTGTTCTTTCACAAAGTTTGCCTGCTATGAGCTAGCGAGTTTAAAACATACTACAGTGCATGTTACCACTTGGCCTATGACAAATGTAACACAGCCAGGGAGGAAAGATCTTTTCAATACATTGTACCAGGTCATAGAGAAATGCTTAGAGAAAATATAACTCTCGACTCGCTCTTCACTTTACATTCAAAAACTAATTCTAAGATTAGTTCAGATACAAATGTAAAAGGTCAAGTTTATATAATAAATTTCTGAATTAATGCGATCAGAATATATTTATAACCTTGGGGCAAGCAAAAAGTTGTTAAACAGGAAACAATGAGAAGGAGCTATAAGTTTCTCTGAAGCAATAGTAGGCATCCTTTTCAAACAGAAAAGACACTAAATTATTTTTCAAACAACCTTGAGTCTGATCTGCCTGAAAACCGATAAGAGATTAGAACAACTTTGAAATGTGAATGAAGAAGAATGGACGACTCATATCCTCTTCTCTTCCATTCTACTCAACAGGTATAAGTTCAGGAAGGATGGCAAGGCCTCCTAATCACTACTATCAGTGATAAAAATTTGTTCAATAATATGCCTCAGTTATACTCTCTTGGGTATTCTTTATTATAGGCTATGTATTCTGAGTGAAGAGAAGACTACAAATAATTTTGGCAAATCACTTGAAAGAATACATATTTCATTGCACTCCACACAACACAGCCTATTTTGGGTATTTAATGGAACTGTTTACAGCCTACCTGAAAATCTTAAATTTGATTTTCAGCATCCCCATTTAGTTTTATTACACCATTTGCACTGCCTACTAATTCTGAGCTGTGTGGAAGAAGGTGCAAAATCCTAGTTTGTCCCTCCCTGTTGATGTCACCTTTATTCAACTATTTTAAAGCCGAGTAGCAAGTGCTAGGATTTTTTTTACATCACTCAGAGACAATCTTTTTTGAAGGCAGGTGCAAAACCATTTAAATGATATCAATATAGGGATTATTAGAAAGCTACCTAAAACAAATCTCTAAACTTCTATCGGGTGTCAGCAAACTGTTTTCTGTAAATAGATAGTAAATATTTTAGGCTTTGCAGGCCATTTAGTCTTCGTTGCAACCATTCAACAATGCTGTATTTGTATAAAAGCAACCATAGTAGTCATAAGTAAACAAATGGGCATTACCGTGTTCCTTTAATCACAAAGACAAGTGTTTGGCTAATTTGGGGCAGTGCTCCATAGTTGCCCAATGCCTTTGCTAGATCAATCCTGAAATTCTAACAGTCCCTTATTTTAAGATAGTAATCCTTCTTATAATACAGAGGCAACTCTATATACTACCAACTACCATGTATAATTTTGTATAAATTATCTTTTAAATACAAAATGGATTTCCAAAGGAACAAAAATAAAAAGTACTGAGAAACCTAGGCATAAATGAAGCCAATGTCAATATTTTGCGCTACTTACTAGGAAAACATTTTTTAAAGTATTGACTGGGAACAGAAAGCAAATCTCAGTGAAGTAAGAATTTTTCTGGCATCCATGTCAACTCATTCATTAAGTCACTTACTACTCAACAAAACACCATTGACCACTTTACTACGTCAAGGGACACTTTGTACTAGGTGCTAAAGATAGGGTATTAAATACATGTCAGTTAAGATCCAGGCCTTAATGGATTTTTCAATCTAGTAGGAAATACAGGCACCAAGTAACCAATTAAAAGTGTCACTAATGCTGCCCAGGAGAAGCAGAAATCCTGTGAAAGCAGATGATAGAATATCTTACGTAGAAGGCAGGAATAAGGTTGAGTGGAGGTGCTGAGACAGTATCTCTGGGTGAGTAAAGCTTAAGCCACAATATTAGTCAGAGTTGGTCAGGAGAGGAGGATGAGGTTGAAAGCGGGACGAGTTTTCAGGGTTTCATTCTTGGATTTGCTGTCCATACTAAGGTCATAGCTTCACATTTGTATTTAATTATGATGCTGAAGATAACCTTATTTCACTTAGTAAAACAGAGTAAGTATTTTCCTACTGTGACTACTGGATGGGTATCTCAGATGCCTTAGAACAGAAATAAGGATTTGTCTGACCTCCTTGGATGAGTTCTCCTGAGCTCTTGGCCAAAATTGAACCTAGCTTCATATTTGACCTTCATCTGTTTATCAAATATTATTATTTCACTGATATTAAATCAACGACCGTGAAAGAAATGTAGCCAGGGTAAATTTTATGTTTAGGGATGAACATCCATTTGACAAGAGAGAGGGGAAGGAAAGTGGGAGGAGTGAAGGAAAAAATAAATAAGAAAATAACTGGTCTTGGTGTAGAGAGATCTTGATGAGTGATTAATAGCAGAAAAATATCTTCAAGTTTATTTCTATAGAGCTTTAAACTGAAAATGCCACCCAAAAGGCATTTGGAGAATTGTTTTGTGAGTAAATGTCATATCTGAAAGAAAAAAAAAAAAAAGACTAATAGACTCTCTGAACTGTAACAGCTTGACCGCAGTAAAATATACAGTCAATTTTTACAAGACTTATTCATAGTGTAATGGGTAAAGCTTTTGTCACAAAACTAGAGTGTCCATGATAAAAAATGTACTTGTTTCTTGATGTTACAATATTTAATACTCTGTACACTGTGGGTGATACACCACAGGTTTACAAGACTTGGGTCAAGAGAATTGGTACAACCCCAAGGCTTGCTTTATGATCCTATCTGACATTTTCATTCAGGAGCTATGCCTGCAACTTCAGCAAAGCCTGTAACATAAAAGGGCAGATACATTCATACAATTGTCATCTCTTTCATCCCACATCTTTATGGCTGTGAGGGTCACAGAGGACCAGTGGTCTTGAGATCCCAGATTTGATATCTATCCTCCTGAAAGAAAGTCTTCTGGAGGAATTTCAAGCTTTCAGATCCAGTAGACTGGACCCTAATACATTAGTGCAATTATTTTCTAAATAGAATATTTGTGTATCACTTGTAGGGGAAAATCATTGATGAGTTAATGCAGATAATCAATGTAGTTTTGATATTATAAATAAGACATGTAAATTGAAGAAATGTACATTTGTAGAATTCAAGACACTGAGGTGACTACTTCAAATCAAGTTGTTTTTATGCAAAAAACACCCAAACAGCAATAAGCACTAAGAGAGATGGTTGACTCCTATTTCTTGGACGTCAGCTCAGTGGTCACTTATGTACAGGAGACTTTTATCACCTTTCAAACAAATGTAAATCTCCCAATTAAAATGTATCATAGTTTAAGGTCCTTCTGCACTCTATAGTATTTATTATGTCAGGATCTTACCAGTTTTGAGTGGTTATTTGGTGAATGTCAGTGTTCCAGAAAATAACATCAGTGATATAAGCATGGGCATAATGTTTAGTTTTGTTCACATTTGTGTTCAAAAGCATTGTCTACATTAGTACATGATGGATGTAGAAAACTATTTTTATTGAATGAGTGAGTCAGTGAATGGGAGATAATAATCTAATAGCTGATAGATTCATAGAGGGCAAAACATATATAGGTTTAATTTGTTTTACTTTGGGGAGCAGAGTCAAAATATTTATTTTAACAAAAATATATCCACAATCAGCATCCCTAAATTCAGTTAATTCAAAATATTAGAAACTAAATCTTTGCTTAGGAATTTTCTGGTAAAATGCAGTACTCCATAAGCAAAGATACTACATTCCACAATTAATTCTAGAATTGAGTTTGCTAGATTCTGTCCATTTCTGTATCTGTCAGTGACTGGGAAAAAAATGTCACAGATCTTCGTCAGATTAGTTTTTAGGGCCTAATAAATAGAGTGAGTAAAGGAGGCATGGAGGTAGGGACAGAGGAAGGAAGAGAATTTAGAGTTTTAACAGTGTGGTAGTTTACAGCTTGAGTTCTAGCATCAGATTGCCTGGATTCTCTCTGCAATGAACATCAGCTGTATGTCTTATGCAACATATTTAATCTCATTGGGGCTTCACTTTCCCCATCTCTAAAGTGGGCATATTAATGTGCTCACACCATTAGGCAGCAGTGTATTAATTACACTAACATGTGTAATGTGCTTAGAAGAGTGTCAGTCACTTTGTGTATGCATTATGTAAGGCTTAACCCTTAGTTTTTCACCCTGTTTGTAAACTTGCTATACTTCAGGACAATAATCATGCTGTTGCTCTTTGCAGAACAAAAACCCTTTAGAACTTGACGGTCTTAGAAAGAATGGAAAGTTATGGTTCAACATTTAGGAAACACTGCAAAAAAGTGTTTTTTTTTTTTTTTTCCCACATAGATCCTGTTGAGTTTTAGGCATCTGTATTTTTTGTAGTAAACATTAAAAATTGTTAGGATGAATAGCAAAACTGAGAAAGATCTTATAATTAAAATATTTTCTACTGCACTATTTCTACATTCCAAGTTCTCTATGTCTATATTCGTAATTTACGGATGATGAAAAAACAATGGGCAAGAATACAGACGACATTACTTTTTAAAACATACCTACTTATATATATAAAAGTGAAGAGTGGGCCCTGTCAGGAGGCCGTATCTGCCTCATCACCCCTCAGGGGGCCAGGATAGCCACTAGGTGGCACTCAGATTTCAAACTGCAATGCAAATTAGATAAGGCATCTAATTTCCACAAGTGTTTATTGTCCCTAAAACTTTGCTATATTGCAGAATAGCTTTTTCTTACCCTTTAGCTGTCGAAATGTGTGGAGGTTCCACAAGATAAAGTAGAATCTTCACTGTACAATCGAATTAATGTCTCCATTTTAATTAGATTCAATAATATATGCATATGGATTCTACTGCAATACAAATACATAATTATATCATTTTTATTCTGTAGCCAAAATGATTTAACAAAGCATCTTCAAGATATTTCAAAGATAAAAGTCTTAATATCAGTGCTTCAGTATTGAAACTGTAGGAAAACGTCAATTAGAAAGAGTATGCTTTGAAAAGTCATTTTTAAAACTTTCTGCATTTATGTCCTTTTTTCCACATATATGGATTTGTGACATTAATGGAAGTGTTTTAAACATCTAACAATGCTTACTATAATTTTCTAAAATATCTGTTACCTCTCTAAAATTGTCTCGCTCAAAAACCAAGCCTGCTATAAAAGAAATATGGATCAGTGAATAAGAAAGAGACTGTGGAATCATAAAACAAATACATTGGACTTTCTGTTTAAGGATTGAATAAATTTGAAGAAATTGAAAAGGAATTTTGAAATGTCAGAAAATGCAAGTATATTAAAAATTTTAAGCAAGGCATAAGCATTAAAATGGATGCTTCAATCTCAATAAATCCTCCATACCAAACCACAATGCATACAAGATTTGAGGTTTAAATGTATTGAAATGGAGGTGCATTTGAAGTGAGATACCTGTATTTGTAGTTTATTTATTGTCTTCAAACTTCATTAAGAACTTACTCTGTGGCAATCCCTATTCTGTATACTGGAGATACAAATGTTAAAATAAGGTCACAAAACATAGGTAACTTAGTTTATATTGAGTTCCACAGACACTTATCAAGTAAAGACTTAAAGTAATTTTTGAAAATAATAAGTAATATAAGAAAAAGAAAACAAAGTGGTCACAGGGGAGACTCTGAAGGGTTTATTTTAGGTGAAGGTATGCATGTCCAAGAGGAAAAGACCATATGAAGTTTGGTAGGGAACAGTCATTCACTCAGCAGAAAAAAACTACCCAGTGCAAAGGCCTTGGTGAACTGTATCAGGGTAAAATTTATTAAGGAAACTCTGGAAGAAAAGTGCACTTGGGGAAAAATCAAGACACCTATTTTGGTCGTGTTACATTTCCAATCCCTATTAGACCCCCAAATGGAGTTGCCAATTAAATAGTTGGGTGTGAAGCTGTAGGAAAAAAATTGAGAGTAGAGGTTTGGAAAAGTTTATAGTGAAGATTCATAAATGGAAATTACCTGTTGAAAGAAAAAAAGATAAAACTTTAGGAGTAATCTTGTAATCATGCCAACATTTGTTGCTTGGACAGATGATAAGAATTCCATAAAAGGAATTCGTAATTACATAGTGGATTGAAATGTATATGGGATTTGTTTTCATCAGATAAGGCACATAGACACCAAAATGACTGTCAGGAAAGAAGAAGTTTTTGTACTCACAGATTCCCTAGAAACAGGTGGCATAACCTGCCATGCTGGACCACACACCAGGGTTGGTCAGAAGGCAAAAGGAGTAGAGGAAAACAGAAGCAAACATCTTTGTATGGTTTTAACAGGAAGAAATAGGCAAGACAAGGTAAATAGGCACAAAATTGGAGAATCTGAAATTTTTTTTGTGAACACAAGGGTTGTCCCTAGTTGCCTGGTACATGACCCTAAGGGCAGGGGAATATAAATCTAAAATGTTAGAGCCCTGTGGGAACCCAATAAAGGAGGTGGTTGTGGTTTATGGGATTTTGATTCTAAGAATTTGCTAATCCTGGTACGCGCAGTCTCTCCCACATCAGCAAAACTCAACAATGTCAAAGTATCAGAAAAAAAACGGACAATAGAAAACATGATTAATACATATTGGCTGTAAAGTTAGAGAAAAATAAGAAAACTGTGATTTTACAGAAAATAAGAAAGTTATAAAAACAAATTCTTCCCCATGTCAAAAATGGCTTAGAGTAGAGAACGCTGAGAGGAAGAGAGGAGCCACTGACATTGACAACACTGATGTCCCAGTGACCTTCAAGAAAAGGGAGTTGTGAGACTGAAGCCTATCAAAATAAATTGAGGACACAATGGGCTGGGGAGTTCTGGAGAATAATTTTAGACAGAATTTTGGTAAGAGGAGAACAAACAAATGGTATAAGATCTCTTAGTTTTGTTTTACTACTTAGGTTTCAAGTTTTGCCTGGTGACTTCCATTTCAGAGACTCTTGGTTTTGTCAAAAGAATGCTCAGAGACTCAGCAAGAAAAGAAAACTTCAGACCAATATCCATGATGAACATAGATGCAAAAATCTTCAATAAAATACTGGCAAGCCGATTGCAACAGCACATCAAAAAGCTCATCCACCATGATCAAGCAGGCTTCATCCCAGGGATGCAAGGCTGGTTCAACATACGCAAGTCTATAAACATAATTCACCACATAAACAGAACCAAAGACAAAAACCACATGATTATCTCAAAAGATGCAGAGAAGGCCTTTGACAAAATTCAAATCCTTTCCCCATTGCTTGTCTTTGTCAGGTTTGTCAAAGATTGGATGGTAGTATAAATGTTGTGTTGCCTCCGAGGCCTCTGTTCTGTTCCATTGGTCTATATCTCTGTTTTTAGCATAAAGATCAGGGTTTTTAGCTCTTTATGCTAAAAACCCTCAATAAACTAGGTGTTGATGGAATATATCTCAAAATAATAAAAGCTATTTACAACAAACCTACAGCCAATATCATAATGAACAGGCAAAAACTGGAAGCATTCCCTTTGAAATCTGGCACTAGACAAGGATGCCCTCACACCACTCCTATTCAATATAGTACTGGAAGTTCTTGCCAGAGCAATCAGGCAGGAAAAAGAAATAAAGAGTATTCAATAGGAAAGGAGGAAGTCAAATGGTCTCTATTTGCAGATGACATGATTGTATATCTAGAAGACCCCATTGTCTCAGCCCAAAATCTACTCAAACTGATAAGCAACTTCAGCAAAGTCTCAGGATACAAAATCAATGTGCAAAAATCACAAGCATTCCTATACACCAATAAGAGACTTAAAGAGAGCCAAATCAAGAACAAACTGCCATTCACAGTTGCTATGAAGAGAATAAAATACCTAGGAATACAACTAACAAAGAACGTAAGGGACTTCTTCAAGGAGAACTACAAGCCACTGCTCAATGAAATAAGAGAGGAAACAAACAGATGGAGAAACATTCCATGTTCATGGTTAGGAAGAATCAATATCATGAAAATAGCCATAATGCCCAAAGTAATTTACAGATTCAACACTATCCCTATCAAACTACCAATGACCTTCTTCACAGAACTGGAAAAAAACACCTTAAACTTCATATGGAACCAAAAGAGAGCCCGCATAGCCAAGTCAATTCTAAGCAAAAAGAACAAAGCAGTTGGCATCACACTACCGGACTTCAAACTATACTACAAGGCTACGGTAATCAAAACAGCATGTTACTGGTACCAAAACAGAGATATAGACCAATGGAACAGAACAGAGGCCCTGGAGGCAACACAACATATCTACAACCATCCAATCTTTGACAAACCTGACAAAGACAAGCAATGGGGAAAGGATTCCCTGTTTAATAAATGGTGTTGGGAAAACTGGCTAGCCATCTGCAGAAAGTAGAAACTGTATTCCTTCCTGACACCCTACACTCAAATTAACTCCAGATGGATTAAAGACTTAAACATAAGACCTAACACCATAAAACCCTAGAAGAAAATCTAGGCAAAACCGTTCAGGACATAGGTGTACGCAAGGACTTCTGGTGCAAGGACTTCATGACCAAAACACCAAAAGCATGGGCAACAAAAGTCAAAATAGACAAATGGGACCTAATCAAACTCCACAGCTTCTGCATGGCAAAAGAAACAGTCATTAGAGTGAATCGGCATCCAATAGAATGGGATAAAATTTTTGCAGTATACCCATCTGACAAAGAGCTGATATCCAGAATTTACAAAGAACTAAAATGAATTTACAAGAAAAAAAACCAACAAGCCCATTCAAAAGTGGACAAAGGATATGAACAGACACTTTACAAAAGAAGACATACATGAGGCAGACAAACATATGAAAAAATGCTCATCATCACTGGTCATTAGAGAAATTCAAATCAAAACTACATTCAGATACCGTCTCACGCCAGTTCGAATGGTGATCATTAAAAAATCTGGAGACGACAGATGCTGGAGAGGATGTGGAGAAATAGGAACACTTTTACACTGTTGGCAGGAGTGTAAATTGGTTCAACCATTGTGGAAGTCAGTGTGGTGATTCCTTAAGAACCTAAAAATAGAAATTCCATTTGACCCAGCAATCCCATGACTGGGTATATATCCAAAGGATTATGAATCATTCTACTATAAGGACACTTGCACATGAATGTTCATTGCAGCACAGTTTACAATAGCAAAGACCTGGAACCAACCCAAATGCCCATCAATGATAGACTGGATAGGGAAAGTGTGGCACATATACACTATGGAATATTATGCAGCCATCAAAAATGATGAGTTCGTGTCCTTTGTAGGGACATGGATGAACCTGGAAACCATCATTCTCAGCAAACTGACACAAGAGCAGAAGATCAAACACTGCATGTTCTCACTCATAGGCGGGTGTTGAACATGAGAACATATGGACACAGGGAGGGGAGCGCTACACACTGGGGTCTGTTGGGGGGAACTGGGGGAGGAATAGTGGGGGGTGAGGAGTTGGGGAGAGATAGCATGGGGCGAAACGCCAGATATAGGTGAAGGGGAGGAAGGCAGCAAATCACACTGCCATGTGTGTACCTATGCAACAGTCTTGCATGTTCTTCACATGTACCCTCAAACCTAAAATGCAATAAAAAAAAAAAAGAATGCTCAATGCTAAATCCACACCCAGCTGTCTGCTCTCTCAGCTCCCAGAACACGGAAAGCCAGAGCCTTACAGTTAAGGCAGGATAAAGGAGTTTCATAGCCCAAGGGAAAAGATCTAAAGATACTGGTATTCGTCATTTCATGCCAGTTAGAATGTCAATCATTAAAAAATCTGGAGACAACAGATGCTGGAGAGGATGTGGAGAAAAAGAAACACTTTTACACCGTTGGTGGGAGTGTAAATTAGTTCAACTGTTATGGAAGACAGTGTGGTGATTCCTCAAGGATATGGAAAAAGGAATTCCATTTGACCCAGCAATCTCATTACTGGGTATACACCCAAAGGATTATAAATTATTCTATTATAATGACACATGCATACGTATGTTTGTTGTGGCACTGCTTACAATAGCAAAGACCTAAACCAACCCAAATGCCCATTAGTGATAGACTGGACAAAGAAAATGTGGCACATATACACCATGGAATACTATGCAGCCATAAAAAACAATGTGTTTGTGTCCTTTGTAGAGACATGGTTGAATCTAGAAACCATCATTCTCAGCAAACTGACACAAGAATAGAAAACCAAACACTGCATGTTTTCACTCATAGTCCGGTGATAAACAATGAGAACACTTGGGCACAGGGAAGGGAACAACACTCAATGGGGTAGGTGGGGGGTGGAGGGGAAGGGAGGGGAGTGACAGTGGGGACCAGGGGGTGGGGAGGATGGGGAGGGATAACACTGGGAGAAATGCCTGATGGAGGCAACTGGGAAGTTGGGGGATGAAGACAGCAAACCACCATGGCATGTATCTACCTATGCAACAATCCTGCAGGAGGCAGGCTGTGCACATGTACCCCAGAGTCCAAAGTACAATTTAAAAAGAAAGTTATTGGTATTTGGGGTTTCCAACAAATGACCCTCTCAGATGATCTTCCAGTGAAGGGCAAACTGACAAGTCACATTTCACACCCTGCACACTCAGAGCTTCCAAACAGGATTTAGTTCTCTACCTTTATGAGTACAGAAACAAGTACTACCTGTCATCTGAGAAACAATATTATAATGGTTAAGACTGTAAATTTCAGATCTAGACTGCCTGGATTGAAATCACAGCTTTATAACTTACTATATGGGTACCTTAGGTAAGTTATTTAATCTATTTCCACCTAGTTGTTCTCATCTCTAAAATAAAGACAATAAAACTTCCTACCTCATAAAATTATGTGAAGTTATTAATAGAAAAGAAGTTCATGGTAAGCCTTAGGTCAACATCAACAATTAATATTGTTACTGTTTTATCAGTAAGATAGGAAGGAAACAGAAAGAAATAGAAGGAATTTAGAGAAAAAAAAATAGAAAAAAAAAAAAACAGACAGACTGAAGGAGAAACTTTTGAAGGCAAGGAAGGAAGGAAATCATCAATGAAAACTATGAATGTTGTCGGAATCAAAATGGAGTCACTAGTGTTAAAACAACAACAAAACCTTGACAAATAGAGCCAGGGAAAGCTATGAAGAGAGGGTTCTTATGCTTGGATGCTTGATAACAAAAAACTATCACGATATGCACTGCGAAAACTACAGCCTTGCACAAAGGCCATCACAATCTTACACAAATATACTTCTGCAAGGACATTTATCTACCCAGCAACTGCCTGTCCAACCTCAGACTGCCATCACCTTTATTATTGATTTTTAAAAACTGGATTACTGAGATGTGGAACAAGATGGTGGAACAGAACTCCACCAACTACCACCCGACAAGGACACCAATTTAACAACTATCTACACCCAAAAAAGGATCCTCCAGGAAGCTCCAGGTGGTTCAGAGTAGAGAGAGAGCATTTGTTTGGTAAAGAAAGAGAACAACAGTCTCTGCCTGGTAATCCAGGTAATTTTTCCAGGATTTGTTCAAGACCATCAAGGCAGTACCCCTATGAGTCTGCAAGAAACAGTGCTACTGGGTTTGGGTTTCTCTTAAAGCAGACACAGCTTAGGTCACAACACCCAAGTCCTTTAGAACGCTGGACAACCTTCCCCAAAAGGATGGGTACAAACAAACACCTTTGTTATTGATTTTGACAGCCAAGGATAATTACTTCAAAACAATTACATGATCATCCTCATTTTTTTCTTAAAATTTTTTGTCTTCCTTACTCTCGCTGAGTACTCACATAGTTGACTATAGCATACATATTCCAGTTGCAATGTTCTATTTCCAAGTAAGTATCTTTTTCTTTCAGACAATCTCTTTCTGTTATTTAGGTTGACAAAACATACCAAATAATTTCCCAGATATGGAGGACATGAATTTCCAGAAGAAAAAAAAAAATCTCACTGAGTTCCCAGCACAAAGGACAAAAGAGACCCACACATTATACTATTTTAGCAGAGGAATTTTCATATACACATGGAAAACTAAATTTTAAAGTGTACATTTTATAACTGAAACTTCCCAAATGAGAGAGGACTTTAAGCAAAAGCAGCAGTAGCTTCATAGCAAGGCTGTAGTGAGTACAAATAGTAGGGAGCAAATGAAGATTGACCACAGATTTCTACACAGAAGGAGGGGGTTCACCTTGAATGGTTGTTTTTATGAGCAAGACAGTGATGGGCAGGGTGCAAATTTACAGATGAGGAAGTATGGGCAAAAAGCACCAAAGGGTACTTTTGATAAAAAAGTACAATGATAAAATTTAACCATGGGAAATTTGCAGATGGACAAGTAACTTTTTATGCACACTTAATTTTTTTTTTTTCTTTTAGCAGAATGCTACCCAGGGTTCCTTAGAGAGACAACACCAATAGGGTGTGTGTGTGTGTGTGTGTGTGTGTGTGTGTGTGTGTGTAAATTTATATTTATAGACACATATAGAGAGAAAAAGAGAACAAAAAAGAGAAAGAGAAAGATTTTTAAAAATTGGCCCATGAGATTATGATGACTTCAAAGTCCAGAATCTGCAGGATAGGCCAATAGGCCAATATGCTGAAGACTCAGGGAAGAGTCCAAGTTGTGGTTCAAGTCTGAAGGCCATCTGCTGGCAGTTTTTTTCTTGCCTGGGGGTAAAGGGAAGTCAGACCTTGTTCCATTAAGAATTTCAACTGATTTGGTGTGGCCCACCCACATTCTGGAGGGCAACCTACCACAGTCAAAGTCCACCTATTTAAGTGTTAATCTCATCTAAAAAAAAAAACACCTTCATCCTGACATATTTTTCAGCCAGTATCTGGTACCATGTTTCAGCCAAGTTGACACACGAATCATCACATGTATTAAATCAGTGCTGAAAAGGACAAGAGGCCCTAACTTTTTCTCATAGGTTTTTACCTCAAGATCATAATTTTTATAGACTTTTCTATCTTCTTTGCCTGAATCTCATTGCTCCGTAGATCATTACAGCTTGCATACTAGGCATCTAACATGGTAGTCAATGAACAGCAGTTGCTCAATAATACAGTATATAGAATTAAACTGAAAATTAATCATTTTCATTAGTTGACCATGTATACCCTAACTACAATTCCTATAGGATGTGTAGTAAATTCTCAATATGAAAGATTGTTTGTGTGAACCCATAATATCTGAGACAGGTCTCAACCAATTTCGAAAGTATATTTTTGCCAAGGTTAAGGACAGACTCATGACACGCCTGAGGAGGTCCTGGTGACATGTGTCCAAGGTAGTAGGATTACAACTGGCTTTATATATTTTAGGGAGATGTGAGAAATCAATCAATATGTGTAAAATGTACTTTGGTTCCATCCAGTAAGGTAGGGCAATTTGAAGCAGGTTTTCAAGTCACGGGTAGATAGGAGACAAAAGGCTGCATTTTTTTTTTTTTTTTTTTTTTGAGTCCTTGATCAGCTTTCACTGAATACACAATTGAGTGTGACTCAGTGAACCTGTATTTTTACATAAACAATAGGGCAGAGGAAATAATCAGATATGCATTTGTCTCAAGTGAACAGAGGAATGACTTTCTGTCCCACACCTGTGAAGATAAGGCATTAATTTAAGTTTACATTGCCAGGGTGAAATTCAACAAAAGTGTTTTAAGTAAAGATCTTGAGGCCCACATGGAAATTCCTTGTGGGCAAATTGTGAGGGAGGTATGTGACTTTCTGACATTATTAGCTATTAGCTATGTTATTTAGGAATTAAAATGGGAGGCAGGCTCCCAGCTTGACGTTTCCCTTGGCTTAGTGATTTTGGGGTACACACACATGCACACGCACACACACACTACTACTACTGCTGCTAAGAGATATACAATTATATGCACCAGGAATGACAAACTAACAACACACAGCTTCTCTCATTTACCCTAGACAGATTAAAAACTAATAATATTTGAATTAACTCTCAAGTTTTAAAAACTGCAAGCTTTCATAAGAGAATCTGTATCTCACCCTTCTTTTGAAAAACTGGAAGATCTGTTAAGATCAACTCCAGGCCACATATAACTACTATATTAAATTTATGTTACGGCCATAACATTAGGACAAATTCAGTGCCTTAGCACAATACAACGTATTATCCCACAGTTCTGCAGGTCAGAAGTCTGAATGGTTCTCAATGGAGACCCAAAAGGTGTTAGAGGCTACATTCCTTTCTGTAGGCACCAGGGAAGAAGCCCATTTCTCGATTTCTTGTTTCCTGCTCCTCTGGCCTGCCCCTACCCCCCCACCCCCACTACTTCCAGACACTGCTTGTATTCTTTGCTCTTTCCACCTTGAAAGCCAACCATGGGCTGTGGAGGTTTGCTCACAATGCATCACTCAACACTGACTCTTCTGCCTTCCTTTTCCACATTTAAGGGCCCTTATGTTGGGCCCCTCTCGATAACACAGGATAAACTCTTTAAAATTAGTTGATTGCCAATATTGTTTCCATCTACTACTATAATTTACCTTTGCCATGTCATATAACATATTCACAGGTTGTAGGAATTAGGATATATCATCTTTAGGGGCCATTATTCTACCTATCAAAGCCACAATCTCATGGAAACAGGGACTAGCAGCCACTTTCCAGGCAGATCACATGTGCTCCACAACCCTTCCCACTCCTTTCCATTCATTTACAGGATACTCACTTGGTCTTAATGGGCATCTGAGATTGTGACTCCTGATATAAACATGCATGTGCTGTGAAACACAAACTGTTGTCTTTTAGAAGCTAGTCTCATACTCAAGTTCCATGAGCCCAGGGAATATGAGAAACTATGGAGTGACTCCTAGATTTCATTCTGAGACTCATGGTCTTTCTTTTCCCTCTTCTTATAGACCATGGTGGCAAAATCATTAGATGAGAAAACTAACATTTTTTATTACCCTCCTAGAAACCAGAAACTAAATTATTTTGATTTATAGTCACAAAATTTTGGTTGACTTGATTTAGACTCAAATAAGTAGCAAAGGTTTAGTTGAAAGTTGACCAGGGACTTAGTCAAAGAAATCAAAGAAATGGGAAATCTTTTCAAATATAAGCCTACTCAGTCATCCAACTGAGAACTCACATAAAAAAATTTTTTGTGGGCACTGACTAGACATGATTTTTGCAGCTACGATGGAGCTGGACGTAGTTTATGTTCAAAATATGTTTCTTTAATGAGTAACATTTTGAAACATCTCTTGAAATAATTTGTAGGGGGGGTTGTTTTGTTCCATTTTGTTTGCTTAAACTGTTTATCTATTTGTATTATAAAGACAAAAAAAAAAAGAGCCTTTCTGTGATCCATTAAATTCCTGAGAGGAAAAATAATCCATATTCAGACAGTTAAGAGGAAAGAAGAGAATAAATACTAGCTTGTTATATATCACCCTATCTAGGAAGAATACTAACACTCTAAATTTCACACTTAATTTTGCTGCAGATCAGGCAGCCACATAATTCTCCTAATCTAAGAAATTTCCAAATCAGACAGTACAATATATATGTTCTTTTCCAATACCATTATGCACAGCAGGGGCAGAAGGCTGCATTGTGAGGCCATTAAACTTAAATTAAAATTACACCTCAGAGTGAAATTCTGTACTAATGTACTTTATGCTACTTTAGGCTGGCTTCCTTTCTTCATTGAGTTAAACATGCATTTGGTTTCATGCTGAAATCTTCTGGGGAAAAAACAAATCACAGCATTCCCATTTTTATCTGCTTTCTACAGGATGATAGCCTTGAGATAGAAACATTTTGTGAAGGTACCCCCTGGGTCTCCTGACCCTGCCCCAACATTTAGGCTCTAAGCGGCAAGATAAGGCTTTATAATCTGTTGTTTAGTCCTTCCATTAAAAGGAAAAAATATAATGTGATATATTTGAAAAAAGTTTTCTCCCATGATGCCTAATTACAAAGATGGCTACATTGCTGTAAACTTTAAAAAAGTTTTATGGAAGTATGTGAATTATTTAAAGTTCTAAACATATGTTCCAGATTTTCTTTCTGTGTGATTCAAATTGCAAGTCTGTATGCTTAGTTTCTTGAGAGCCATATTTTACAATGAGATTTAAAATGGTGGTTGCCATATACATTGACCTTCCATATATTTTTTACTTACATAAATAGTATGAATAATTAATATTCCATGTTTTGGAGGACTCAGTCCCTACCTATCATTATCTAGTATTAGTCCCTCATTTGGCTTTTATCTACATATGTACATGGAATAATTTTGGCTGCACAATTTAATGAGACTTCACTTCACAGGAAGTAGACTGTCCATTTGCATGTAGCTTCTTATTTGCAAATAAGTGCTGTATTGTCCTAGACAAAAATGATTTGAAATAATTTTAGAATTTAACTACTTAACTTTTCTATAAAAATAATTAAAATCTGACTTTCCCAGTTCCTCAGCTTGTAAAATAGCCACTGAAAAATTTATTTGTATTAAGAGAAGTGGAATTATGACTTTTTTGAAAAATTTTTAATGTTTTCTCTCTTCAGTTAGCTTCTACAAAATTAATTTTATGTGATGAACCAAAAATGAGAAATTAGAATCAATTTTTTTGTCTAATAAAAATATCCAAAATCACAATGCTATATGCAAAAAAAATAGTGTTTGACACATGTAAGACTTTTTGGAGACAGTAATTTTAAAAAGCGAGCATCCAATCACGACTTTCTCCTTACTGCAATTGATTTTCCGTGCTGCCTGCAGAACT
Organism: Saimiri boliviensis; assembly: GCF_048565385.1. Classification (NCBI taxonomy): domain Eukaryota; kingdom Metazoa; phylum Chordata; class Mammalia; order Primates; family Cebidae; genus Saimiri; species Saimiri boliviensis. The sequence goes on along the minus strand of NC_133463.1, from coordinate 38,748,385 downwards.
AATTTTTTAAAGATGAATATAATATGTCATCCCTCTGCTTTATGACATCATTGTATCCTCAGATTTTACACTGAGGTAAGAAAACTTTATGGCAAACCTCAGGGTTTATCAGAAAAGCTTTTTGTGCCTCACTTCCTGTGACTGGCTAGGCTTGAAATCATGGATAATATATTACCCAATGAGGGCAGCTTTCAGAGAGAAAAAAGAAATAATTAATCATCATCCTGGTACAACAGGCATAAACTAGAAATGTTTGTTGAAAGTTTATTAGTACATTAAATAAAAAACATGAAAACAGAGGCTTCTTATTACTTATTTAGTTTTCAACGAATTGTATATACATATGCCCAACATGAATTTGTGACTACTTACTCTCTTTGAACCACTCCGCTAGGAAGTGAGACTACAAAGATGAATAGTTTTCAATCCCTGCCTTTGAGAGGCAAGGACAAGTACTTGTAAACTCGCTGCATTAATGCAATGGCCCACTCACTCACTTGATACAACTCTCTCAGGAAGCACCATCACATTTCCACCCTGTCTAGCTGCCTTCCTCCTTCTCCGGCCATACTACATTATTAGCCTATATCTACACTTTATTTTATGAATACTCTCATATAGTAGGTGTTAAAAATAAATTTCATTTCTGACACAGACTAAAGTTAAGAAAACAAATTTAATTATATTTTGTGAGGCAATAAGTAAAATGAAATCACATATGAATATTGCTTGAGACACAGAGAATTAGAAAATATTATAAGATGTATTTTCTCTTATTTAAACTTGATGCAAGAAATGCGCATCGTTAGAACTCATACTGTGTAATAAATGCTTCTGAGTCATTTTCAATAATTTTTAGGGAATTTGTATAAAAGTAATGTGGTGTCAAAGTTGTAAGAAAAGAAAAAGTTATATTATGTACTCAAAAAGCATTAGAATTTTTTACCTTACTTCCGCTCAATGTGTTTTTACATATTTATTTTACCTAATTACAATTATAATTTTATAAAGCATTTTTTCTGTAATTAAAAAAATCCTTATATCATAACAGATACTTATGTTTCTACATGCTACTTTATTACCACAGTGCTTTCATTATATTCCAGACAGTGGATATGCTTTTTTTTATATTTTATATAGTTATTTCGCTCTTTTAGGTCACCTAGATCATTTCTATTTTGCTTTCATGTTATAAACATGAAACTCCTCAGTCACTATGTTATAGTCACATTTTGGATAGGTTACTTATGACAGAATAAGTTATCAACCTTTTGAACTCTAAACCTTTTTCCCAAAATGATACTAAATTTCATAGTGATAAGCAATGCATAAAACACCAGTTTCAATAGCCCAAATCATAGACATATCATATTTTTTCTAATATCATGGAGAAAATGACACGATCTGACTTTATCTTCCTTTAATGTTTCCTGAAATAAAGTATTTCTCCATTTTGGTCCTTTGAATTTTCTCTTTTGATATTTCTAAATAAATGTTCTTGATTTAAAATAAGTCAAGTGTAATTTCCCTGCCATCTTTTTCCTTTACTTTTTCCTTTATTACTAAGGTTGATCAGGGAATATAAAATATTTTTAAATGATTATTAATTTATTACAATGCGAAAGTATATGCACATACTTCACTAATAGTGTGAAAACATTCAATATTTCCCTGAAGATTGTTTTATAAGAGCAAGTTGATTTTTTCCACTTCCCAGTAGTAAGACAACACCATTTGTGAGAAGGTTGATTTTTAAATAATTAATCTTGAATTTAACTACTTATTGGGCCTTTTAAAGAAATTTATTAAAAGGATATTATTTCATATATATGGGTCTTACTGAAAAGGTCTATGACCAGGAAGCCTCTCCCAACAGAGAACTTGGAAAAATTCTCATTTGGTTAAAGTAGTAATAAAAGTCTATTGGACACTGCTAAAAACTGTCCTATGGTAGGAAAATGAATACCATTAGTAGGAGGGAAATTAAAAAGGCCTACCGAATTTCTGCATAACTGGCTGCACTAGTGTTTTGATTTTAAATACTACAAAAACATGGCTTTATATTATAAAGTTAATGTGAGCCATTCTGACCTGTCTTTGCCTATCTGGCCTACAATCATCGAAATTCAGATCATGAACAACATCTGCCTTAAGTAACATGCTGCTATCAGTTTTTTCACCCATTAAATAAGCAGTCTAGTAGTAAGCATTGTTTCCAATGTGATAAGTGACTTGGTTAAGTTCTACAGTGATGCTGGTGAGTTTGTCTTGCCATATAATGCTCAGGGAGACTGGAAGTAAAGTGACATAGCTCTCACATGGTGAGTGTAAGAGTTTCCTGATGGCCAGACAGAAGATCAAATTATTTACTTTTTTCTATTTTAGAAAATATTTAATTTTATAAAAATTGAATATTTAAAAAATTTATTTAACTTGTAAAACACGAAATTACTTGTCACCTGTGTGCCAACCAACCTGTTTAAAACACTGAATCATGTCACTATTATTTCTTAAAGACTATCTTTTCATAGCAGTTTTAAGTTCACATCAAAATTGAGAGAAGATACACAGATTTCTCATTTACACTCTACCCACACATATGAATACCTCACCCATTATGAACATTCCCCACCAGTGTGGCACATTTGTTGCAACCAATGTACCTATATTGACACACAAATATCACACAAGGTCCGTATTTTATGTTAGGGTCCATTGTTGGTGTTGTGTATTTTGCAGACTTGGATGAATGTATAATAATACATATCTACCATTTAAGTATCATAGGGACTACTTTTACTGCTCTAAAAAGCTTCTGTGCTTTGGCTATTCATCCCTCCTTTCCCCTTTGATCCTCAGCAACCACATCTTTTTACCATCACTATAGTTTTATCTTTTCCAGAATGTCATATAGTTGTAATCATATTACATTTTTAGACCTGCTTCTTTCATTTTATAACATGCATTTCGGTTTCCTCCTCTTTTCATACCTTCATAGCTCATTTCTTTTTGCACAGAGTTATATGAAGGAACTTCTAAAAGTTTGTGGAAAAATTATGTTTTTTTTTAAGTATTCTTTGATTCTCACCACAAACTCCATCAAGTTCATCCCTAAAGAACTGAGAGTCCTAGCACGTAACCAGTAACCATGTTAATTCAGTCATTTTTACATTATTAAATGAAGAAAAATGAGGCCCATTAAGGATTTTTTTTTTTTTTTTTAAGATCAGGAAACAAAAACAAGCCAGAAGGAGCCAAATCAGGACTGTAAGGTAAATGCCTAATGATTTCGCATAGACACTTGTGTAAAATTGTCCTTGCTTGATGGGAAGAATGAGCAAAAAGATTGTAGTGAAGAAGGAGTTTCTGGTCAAGCTTTTCCAGGGTTTTTTTGTTTTTGTTTTTGTTTTTGTTTTTTTTTTCTGCTAAAGCTTTGGCTTTCTCAAAAGACTCTCATAATAAAAATGTTACCACTGTTAGGCATCCTAGAAAGTCATCAAGAAAAACACCTTGAACATCCCCAAATACCGTTGCCATGACCTTTGGGCATTGCTGGTGAGCTTTTGCTTTGACCAGACCACTTCCATCTTTTGGTAGCCATTGCACTTTGATGACACTGTGTCTTCAAGATTGCACGAGTCAAGCCATGTTTCATCTCCTGTTACAACTCTTTGAAGAAATTCTTCAGACTCTTGATCCCACTGGATAGTATTTCCATTGAAAGGTGTGCTCTTGCTTGCAGCTGAACTGCATACAATGATTTGGGCACCTATCAAGTGAAAATTTGCTCAACTTTTTCGGTCTCAATTGGGTAAGCTGGACCAATTGAGGAGTCTATGGTGCTGGCTATTATTTCTGCTATTAGTCATTGGTCCTCTTCAATTACGGCATGAACAGGATGATTTTTTTTCCTTGCAAATTGGTATACGTGGTCTGCTACTGCAGGCTCTATCCCAACATTGTCTTGTCCCTTCGAATTGCCCCTTATGAATGGGTAAAATAAGTTACCCATTCGTAAACCATTGATTTCTTTGGGGTATTTTCTCAACTTTTTGTAAAGCATCAATGATGCATCATTCTTCCACCCAAGCTTCTCCATAAACTTGATGTTTGTTCTTGCTTCAATTTTAGCAGAATTCATGTTGCTATCATATGGGCTTTTCTCAAACTAATGTGTTATCATTCTTAGCGCCTCAAACTAAATCCTGTTAATACATATTATAACAAATCAGTGTACGTTTATTTTGGTGTAAAAAAAATTAAATCCATTCAAAGTTTTTATAACATGTATTTTCCATGAACTTTTTGAGTTCTCTGAATGTGCCAGAATTTACTTATTCATTCACTTACTAAAGAGCATCTTAGAGCCTTCTAAGTTTTTGGAAATTAAGAATAAAGCTGCTATAAACATTTATATACAGGTGTATGTGTAGACATAAGTTTTTAACTCCTTTGCGCTGAAGTAGAATGATTGCTGGAATTGTCCATGGCTGTGTGGTCCAGACTAAAAAAATAACAGACGAAGAATCATCTTTAAGAGGTATCAACTCAGAAAAAAGCTTCAAGAGAGATCAATTTACATATATAGAATGACCAATTTTATAGTCAAATCCTACTTTAGCCAATGGAGTCCTTGATGAGGGAAATCAAAATACAGGTTTATAAGATCAATAAGCCAAGTCATCATAATATTTGATGAGAAATTATCAATGTTCAGCTTCATATTTTCCATCATACGTATAGCAGCAATTATTCCATTCCTCCATTATTCTCTAATGAATAAATGTTGATTTCTGCTTCTCAATGGCTGCTTTAGCAAAATGAACTGACTTTTCTAACTTCCACAGCTGAAAGATTCTGAGCTTTTTCATTAAGGTTTTGACAATATATATATTTTTTTCAATGAGTAACCCCATAACAACCCGAGCCTAGCACAAAATGTATTTCAGAACTTTTCATCACATGCTATTGTTTGGTTATGTCTTTCAAAATCTTATATTAGGCACATCTAACAGGAGGCCCATTGCTTGCAGAAGAATTTAAACTCTGTCTTTTCTCTTTGTCGTTAATAAGGTTCTGAAAACCCACATTTTTAGCAATTGCTTCAATTCTATTTTCAGCCAATAAATAAAGCCTGCTGGATCTTTGTATTCATGTGGGCCTGCTGGTGGCCCAGCAACTTCTTGAAGAAGCCAGTCTGCAGCTCCATGTCCCCATATATGTCTCTATTTGGGTTCAGCAGCTGGTTCCTAGACCCAGGGACTGACCTTAGCAGAAGCCTCACCATCATCCCTTGCCATCTGGGTGACAGGGAAGGTGAGGCAGCCCTCACAGATTGCAGGCAGCAGCTGGTCATTGATGGCACAGCTGCAAGGCATGGCTGAACGCCCTCAATCTCAACTCAAACATCTGGTCCTCAGTTCCTGTCCTGTCCTTGGGGAGCTAGGACTCCAGAGGATCTCCACAAGCCATGCCTAGGGTGCATGAACTCACACGAGGGACAAAAGGAACTTCCACTGAATTTTCCATTTCAGATATTTTATTTTTCCTCAGTGAAAAATCCTATAGATTATGTTTATAGCTTTCTTTTTAATAACTATTTTATTAATTTTTTTCTATTCTTTTGTATATACTTCTAACAGCTATTTTAAATCTTTGGTCATTACATCATCTCTTTTGTTGTGGTGTTTCCATCAACTTCTGATTGCTTCAATAGAGATGGAAATGAAAATGCATGTCTTATGCACTGAATTTTTAGTTTCAACAATTACATTCTTCATATCATTAAATTGTATTTCTTTCTTTTAAAAATGTATCTATCCTAATATTGTTTCCTCTTCACATATTAAAACTGTTTTGTATATTTTAAAAATGATTATTTTATACAATGTAAATAACTAAATAACTCTACTTAGTAGTTTTGCTTTTAGTTTCTGCTACTGTGCTCACATTGGCTTGTTTCTTCTATGCTTTTTTTTTTTTTTTAAATGAATGAGCTCAGTACCAAAAAAGGGTAAGTTGAGCTTACTAAAGTCATTCAGTACATTACTCTAAGTCAACCTGGTATTTTCAAAGTGAGTTTAGTAACTTACTTATTCAAACTCATGTTTAAATGTTAAATAACTGATTTCCTTGTTTAATATTAGGATAAGGAATATTTCTCAGAGGTAGAAGAAAGTTTTAAGAAATCTTTTGAGAGTGAATTTGGTCAAATGTAGACATGGTACAATTTCAAAATAGATTATCTTTGGCATCTTTCTTTCTTCCCTCATCCACCTTTTCCTTACCACTTACATAATATTACCATATTTACAATGTGGCTCTTAGTAGACTATCATCCCAAACAATAATATAGTATGATTTTTATCCATAACAAATGTACAGTGCTTTGCAATTTAAAATATGCATTTACATACATTATCTTCCAAAAAATCTCATTACAACTTAGTAAAACAAAAATTACTAATTCAATATTGAAAATGAGAAAAACCAGTTTAAGAGAGGTAAAATGACTTATTCATGGTCACACTCTTAAAAACAATTAGAACTTAAATTAGTGTTCTCTAACTTCAAGTTCCATGTATGAAAATTTGATATTTCATGTTAGAAAACCTTCCTATCACTTATACATCAGGAATCATCCAGTTTCAATACTAAGACTAATCATGAATATTTTCATCTTTGATAGTGTTAATGTGAGATTAAAATAAAACAGATCATGCAAATAATAATCTTAAATGAACCTTTAGTTAATAAATATTATGTCCCTACTATGTGTAAGACACTGTACTGGATGATACAAAATATATGCAATAAAGATATACATGTCCAATCAGTAAGAATTGATTTCTTAACTCTAGTCCAGATAGCTAGTGAATAATTCCTTCTCTTTTGAGCAATATCTGATGAAATCCTATACTATAATCAAACTCTGAGAAAACAAACTGTGGCTTACAATGGCAGTCAGTTGACTGCCAAGTGCTCTTCTAGTTAGTAAACTCACAGAAAGCCTTACTTACCATGTGCTTTACTGTGGTCCAGAAACCATACTTACCATAATAAATATCTATATTAAAAACCAAGTCAATATTATAAAGTATACTTCCTGAGCACAGAGAAACAAAAGATTGGATAGCCTTATATAACTATATAAGGACATGAAAGTTAATAATTTACTAGCTTAGCTAAATAAATTTGTGCAAAACTGTATTTTAGTTACATCCACAAAGCACAGTTTTCTGAGATTGGACTCAAGGATAAATAATGTGACATCACTTCTAAATATTAAATGTTTTATGTTACAAATACTGTGTAACAATTAGTGTTGTTTTCCCTCATTTCCTGTATACTAAATTTTCAAACTTAATTATTACTGATGTAACTACAACTTTGTATATATCTCTCTCACTGGATTTGTCACATTATATTATGCTTGTTTATATGCTTTCTTTCCCCACTACAAAAACTGTCATATTATTAATCTTTGTATTTATAGTGGCTATAACAGGCCCAGGCACACAGCTGACATTCAATATTCTTGAATAATGATACTAAATGAGTAAAGAAAGGAAGCCATAAATGTTTCCCCAATATTTTAGAATACAAAAATTAAGCAAACTTAATTTGTAATTAAGGTGATATATACTTTTTTGGTTCTCTCTTTTATTCCTAAATTCTTCAACTGTTCCCCAAATGCCTCTCCACACACGCATGCACACAAACCACACACACACACACACACACATGCACATATACACAGGCATGTACATACATACATTAAGATCAAGATTAGAAACAGCAGAAACATTAATTTAAAAATTATCTCTAAACTATCTTAAAAATTAAAAAAATTAATAAAATTTATTAATGTCTTCTAATTAGAAATGAAGTATATGTAAGTTGTAGGAATCTATTACATGTCTCAGATAATAATGGTAGACATTTTGGCATATTATCTCTTTTTTTCTATTTGGAGAAAATTTTAAGAGTGATTATTAAGAGAGGCTAACAATGGGTTCATCATATGATTGGACATGTTCTTCAGTGAGTTTGAAGTGGATACCATTAAGCTAATACTCTTGCATGAGAAAATTTTATTTCATTATATATGAAAATCAGTACAATGATGCTGCTTATGAATTTATAATATTAGCCTCACCTGTGTCCTGCACATCAATTATTAGTAATGATACCAGCAGTGATCTTGTGTGTAGCTCATAACATACTAGTGAAATTGGCAAAAGCAGGTTTTGATATTGAATGCTTCCACATCAACCTTCCTGTAGGGTGGTACCCTGACAATGATGTGGCCATGTCTGTAGTTAAACTCCCATTATATACTGATGAGAGCATATCCTTATAAACAGAAAAAGTTTCAAGCCTTTTCAGTGGCTCTTTTGGCACACAGTAGTCAATAAATTGAGGTGAACTAAGTCCTTATGAATAGCATTTACAGTAGCTAATAATGACACAGTGAAAGTTGACATGATCATATATGCCTAGAGTTCAGTAATGATTTGTGGGGCTCCAGGAAAAATGACAGCATGAGTTAACTTTTATGAATTTCCTTTTCACTCTACACAAAAATGAATTGTGGCATGATACTTCAACTTCAAAGACTATTAGCAAAATATGTAGAATTTTGGTAAGTTGAGTGGAGGTTTTATCAACTAATAAAGAATTGCCCACATCATCAGTCTCCTGAGTAGGAAATATTCAGTATTGTGTTTCCATTGACATCTCCCCTGGGCTGGTGGAATGAGACTTGATGAGCATAAACAGCCTAAAGCAGGAGTGAGGAGTAAATCCCTGGGGTAGGGAGGGGGGGCATCCATTCTTAAAATAACAACAAAACCCAATAATGCTATTTAGTAAAACAAATAAAAAATAAGAGCAATTCTACAAAACTTGCCTAATGGAATGATTAGTTTCTCATTTTTAATTGTGGATTTGATTTGTGAGTTTCTCAGTATAGCTATTATAAGAATCATAGGCTATAGTATTTGACTTTACTCTTAGGTTTCTTTTACTATAACATTTTCCATCCCAAAGCAATAAAAGCAGTATGCCCTTATGCTCTGTCACACACAGGAAGAAGAGAATGAAAATACAAAGAAGAGTTTTAGTTCCTCTTTGTAGCTATGGAATAATGTGGTTATTTAAAAAGCCACATCATAGATTTTTAACCCCACTTTATCTACATTTAAAGTTTTTATTGGTAATAAAAATACTCTGAAAATTTTTATAACAATTAACTTGAGCAGAGCTCTCTGATAACAATAGAATGTCTTTATCATTCCTTTGTCTTTCATGGCCAGTTGGAGAGAATTTTGAAGGAAAATCCAACAATAAACCACCTTTGCTATTCCTCTCTTTTGTAGTTGGCAACCTCCATTACTTCCACTGATATTGTACGGCATTTTCCAAAAATTTTTCCTGAGAAAAATAGTTCCCTGAAATGTTAATAAATATCTGTTTCCTTTTTAAAATTTCATTTCTATGAATAAGTAAGTGTAGGAAACATTAAGCTATACAAAATTAAAGATGCTTCTTCACTGCAAGACTCTTTATAACATTTAGGTGCTCTACAAGCCTCCAGAAGGATGATAGAGCATGCACTATTTCCTAAAAGAATATGATCAAGAACTCATTTTTTGTTTAGCTAGGAGTCTGGGTGATTAGGTAAAGGACAGTATCTCAGGAGACATTAGTATCATGGAATTTTACTTTGGAAATAACTCATCTAGGAATCAAATAATATAGTAGAAGAATCATTATGAGTAGTTATGTTTTTACTTGGATTTAGCTGCCAAAATATTTCAAAGTATCTTATGTACAAAGAAAATTTTTTATGATATATATGATTGTGGAATGTTCCTTTATTTTATGATATTTTAGAAATGTTTGAAAGGTTCCTATATTTCTTAATGTTGGAAAATGGCTTTCAGTATTTCTAATATTTATAAACTCTTGTAGTCTGTTTATCCTTTCCTTTGAAATTATCAAAGTCTTCAACTGCAAGTCAATAAACAGGTTCATATATATCAGTGCATTTAAATGCTTTATTTAAGTTTTTGGTGAGTTAAAGTGCATGCATCCATGAAGGGCATAATGGTGTATACCTAGTAAATAATAACACATGATAAAAATTTTAAATATATATATCTAAGGCAGTTATTCAGCATGACAGTAGAGAAATGTCAAAGTCATAAGAGTACTAGAATTCAATCAACTATAATAAAAGCTCAAGAACAGAAAATATTTGTAGTTAAAAATTGAACTAATTTTACTTAGGTAATTTACCTTTGATACTAGTCAAATCTGTGTCATTGCAAATGTCCATGAATAGGTAATTTATTTTTATTTTCTTCTTTTATTTTGTTAGGATAAAGTAGTAGTATAAGCTAAAAAATATATATGGCAAGATAACATATGTAATAAATACACTGCTTTATTGAACAATTAATTCAATAAAGTGACAGAAACACATGACTGTTACACAAAGTTATTGTTTTACATACTCAATATCTATAATTGTGCAATTTCTAAAAAATTAACCAGGGCTTAATTACTATGCCACTTTATCTTTTTTCTACCACATCTAATTTATGTTCTGTTGTAGAGCAATGGTATTACAGGAAATGTCTTTGTTTAGTTTGGTCTAAAGAAAATGGCAATTATACTACCCACACCTCAAAGCTACAATTTCTAAACTGTCATTTCCTGGCAAGAAACCCCTTTTTAGAAATGATGATTTTTTTTTTGCTTTTGTTTTTGTTTTTTTTTTTTTTTATTTTTCTTTTTAAAATCAGCCAAGCACTGTATTTATTATGAAAGCAAGTCTCTTCAATTAGCTAACAGTTTGGAATTTATATTAAGTACTCAAGATACATAAATTTAAAAGTTCTAGAAAATAATAATTAAAAAAACCAAAAAGCATAAGAAAATGTCACTTAAAAGAGAAGGGAGGCGGGAAATGTAGTGTTGAATCCAGTTCAAAAATCCTTTTGACAAAATGACCTTTAAATAATCTACCAGTTTATAATTGATCTCTTCTGTTCAGGAGGGCCCACAAGCTTTCCCTGATAAGATTCCACTTCAAAGCATGCAGCTTAAATTGCAGACAAAGGGAACTTACACATCTTTAGCTTGCTGTGCAAGCTGGTTTTAAAATGTCCTGATCTGTAGTGAACTTTACTAAATTTCTGCTCTGGTTACATCCAGCACAGCAGTCAACACATCAAGATTCATAAAAGAATGAACTACTAAAAACTTAATATCAAAAACATTGCAAGCAGTGAAACTAGAACAGTAATTAATTACATGTCTTGCCCATCAAATAGGTATAAATAGTACATCAAAGCTTACATTGTTTGAATACAACTAAAATTTGGGTTGCACTGGGGAAAGATCCTGGGTGTCTGTCAGAGAATATGCAATTACAAAAAAAAAAAAAAAGAAAGAAAGAAAACCCAAATCAAAGACTCACTAAACTTAGATGTAGAATCATTTAAGAGTCACCCAAAATTATTACCTACTGTGATCTTGAATAGTGGTGCTTTATGTTTCACTGCTCTTGATTTTTGTTTGCTAAATGATATTGATTGCTCTTAACAATGCACCTAGGATGTTGCACTTTGGGGAAAAAAATGAAATTTTCTTGATTTGTTTTCAGAAGCAAAGGCATTTGGATTTTAACAAAATGTCCTCATTTCAACAGTGTTTGCCAACCCTAAAGTCAACCATGCTAAAACAGCAAGCTGCTACAAATAATCGTAATGGAACAGAATAGATTTATTTTGGAGGTAGATTAAGAATATAAAATAATTCTCTTTCAATAAACTTGAACTAACAAACAACTATCTTTGAGAGTAACATAAAACTTAAATAACTGAGTTTAGGCAAATTGTATATGTATCCTCTGTGGTTTCTATAAAAGGTGAAAGTAAAGATTTATAGTCATTCTTACTGAGTTGCTAAGTTGCCAATGCCTGACATGTATTTGCATAAAAGTTATTTGTTGTTGTTGTCAAGATGTTAGTCAAACTATTAGCTTCCAAAATTCTGAAAAGAAATAAAAGCTATCATACATACAAGTGTTAAAACATATTTTCAACATGTGAGCAACAAAGTCAGTAGGAAAACACCATCTGGTCCTGTGTTCAGTGCCACTTCAATATATCATTTCACCTGGAATTTGACAGGTAATAAGGAAATCATAATTTTTTAAAGAATAAAGTTATTGTTATTAGACTTTAAATCTAGACCCTGAATTTCTGAAATAAAATAGAATATTTAAACTATTGGTATGTTTTAATATTATTTCTACAAATGTTCTACAGATTTTACAGAAAATAATTACAATGTTTTTATACATTTTATTTATTTTTGTAGAGGCTAAGTCTCAAAGTGAGACTTGGTTTGCCCAGCCTGGTCTCAAACTCCTGGCCTCAAGTGATCCTCCTGACTCAGCCTCCAAAAGTGCTGGGATTACAGGCAAGAGCCACCATCCCTGGCCTTAGGCCTTTCATTAGTCTATGTACTTGCATGAAAAACTCACAACTCAAAAACTCTTCTTAAAGATTTTTTAGAAATTTAAAAAATCTAATATTTCTGCAGTTATTTTGGCTTTATGGATAGTGAGTGTACATAAATACAAAGATTGTTAGAAATAGAAATGAACTATTATAACCCTGCATAGTATCCATTTCCACCCTCTGGTACCTTAATTTTCCTTTAAGTGAGCCCCCTGCCTTGCAAGGTTACACATGTAACCCTAGCCTGGCCAATCAACTTTAACCATTCTTGTTGAAACATAGATGGTTAAAAACTGGATACAGGGCAGACATTAGTTTAATACACATAATCCATATACTTCTTCTACAACTGCTAGGAAAGAGATTCTCTCCCCTAGGGTCACCAAGGAGGCTAGCTGATTATAAACCCATTTATGTACCACTATCAAGGACTACCTGATTCTAGGTAGTTTAGAAAGAAAAGAGGTTTAATTTGCTTATTGTTCTGAAGGCTGTACAGAAGCATGGCACTAGCACCTGCTGGCTTCTGGTGAAGTCTCAGGGAGTTTTACTCATGGCAGAAGGTGAAGCTGGAACAGGCATATCACATGGCAAGAGCAGGAGTGAGGGTCGGGGGGAGATGCCACACTCTTGAACAACCAGATCTCCTGTGAACTCTGAGGTAAAACTCACTCATTATCAGGAGAATAGCACAAAGCCATTCATAAGAAACCCACCCCCATAACCCAAACACCTCCCACCTGGTGCCAACTCTAACACTGGGGATTACATTTCAACATGAGATTTGGAGGGAACAGAAATCCAAACTATATCAACTGATGTACTAATAGATGACAAGAAGAGAGAAAACGTGGGTCTACTTTATAGTTTTCAGCAGTTTCTTCTCAAGAGTATGATAATATAGTGAAGACCAGAATACAAAAACTAGTGAAGAAATTTCTGATCAAATAAAAAAAGTAAATGAAATATTTCAAAATCAATTACAACTGCAAGATTTACTATTAGGCATGAATAAGAAAATGACCTTGAGGAATTATCTTCTATGTGTCAATCAACAAATCATCTCTAATTTCAATCAATATTAAATTCTGGTTTTGTTTGTAATAATGTAAAACAAATTGGGGATTTCATCATTTACTTTGTCTATTTCATTCTTGGAATATTAGGATATTCCAAGATTGTGTTGAGGAAAGAAAAATTTATTACCTTTGCTGTCAAGCCAATGCAGTTGGTTTGACCGCACAGCCTATGGCAAGTTGTGTATCATTGATGCCAACAAGAAAACAATTTAAAATTTTCCTGACCAATAACCCTTAAAAGAACTTTAAGGTATTTGTCAGTGTTCTCCTTGCAGAAAAATTAACCAGACTATAATTCTCACCATTTGCATGAAGAGATATTGCCTGCAGCCCTGAAAATTCTATTATGTCTCATCTGTATTCTTTAAAGTTACAGCATGGACAAAAGAAATAACAGATTTCATTTATCTCTATGGTAAGTATGGACATTTTTATGTCACTATACCTCACTTTTTCAGCTGAAAATGGTGAGTAAATCAAATCATGAGTGATGATTTCCCTATTAATACTTTTTTTTCTTAATAGAAACAACAATAAATAAGATATGGTTGTGGGAATGTAGGGGATTTTCACTGTTCACTCAAAATACTTAAAAGAGTTATCCTTAGGGAATCAGTGAATTTCTGAGTAAAGAGAAGACATCAAGTTCTGTTTTTTTTTTTGTTTTTGTTTTTGTACTGTACATCTGGGGTAAAAATGGTAATTCAAGGCCCTTATAATCATGAAGTCTCTTTCAGTAATAATTAACAAGTCTTCGCATAAATGCATATAGAAAAACGAATGAGTCATTATGGCATACTAAGATGAATGTTTTTACCAAATGCAGTATTAAGCATCTCAAATTCTACCTCTATGTACAGAGTAGAAATTAGTAGATTTTTCTCCTAGCTAAAATTTTGTTTGGCAAGAAAATATTTCCAACGTTTCATCGATTTTGGAAGACCAAACTTTGAAATTTTACAGCTTAGGAATTATACCTTGATGACATTGGCATGTGTATAATGAATAAAAGTGAAGAACTTTCTGCACTGAAAAAAGTTGGTAATTTTGTCCAACTGCATGATGAAAGTAAGTGAGTTAACTGCAGATCTTCATTGTCTCAAAATTCCAGAAAATGATCAAGATAATTTTAACTTACCAAAAACTGCACAGTATCACATCACATTTTCCTCAATATTTTTTTGAAATACAATAATAGTTAATAGAGTTTTCATAATATTTTTTACAAATTAAATTTCAGAGTGATGGAAATATAAATTAAATACTTCCCCTAAAACACTTGTATGTTGTAAGATTATAACGCATTGTGTTATATTTCTTTTTAAAATTATAGAGTATATATCTTGCCTTTGTATTAACTATACAAATAACATTATATAACAAATTTTCACTGAGTGCCTTTCAGCTGGCACCAAGGTAAGTACTAGACTCAGAGCGCAAAATAGACAAAAATCTTAGGGAGGTAGGGGGAAGTGAAATTGTAGATGACAAGCATTGCATAAATGGGATAAAATGATAACACTAAAACAGAAGAACTTGTAATAGTTAAAACTCATAGGTTCATTTTGTAAGGTAGAAAATCATGCCTCAGTTTCCACAAGTGATATCACATTTTGATTGTATTTCCTAATTTCTTTTTAACCTCTTCACTTAAAAGGGGACAAAATAATAGAAATTGTTCAAAGAAATTTCCCTGAGTCTTTTCTGTTTGGAGACTTTTCATCTGCACTGAAAATGCTAATGTGTTTCATTTAGAGATCATCTCTCACTCTATTGAAAACCAATATGTTTCTAGCAATGCCGAGAAGAAAACTCAGTCTTGACTTTCATAATCCTTCTCTATATCACTATTCACAGGAGAGGTGAAAAGAGCAGTTGTACTGAGGAGAGAATTATCACATTTTTTTGGATATTCAAATAGACTTGCTATATTTGGTCCAAAGACTCAAATACTACTCTGAAATGAAATTCAGGGTCCCTGCTGATTTTTCAAGATGTGTTTTTCAAAAATTCACTTTATAGTACACAAAAAATTAATATCACTTTCAAATAGAGCTTTCTCTAGGGAAGAGCTATAACTATGATTCCTACGGAATAAATACTCTCAACTTAACTGGTCATTAGATGTCACTCCTCTTTCAAATGGATAGAGCTGAAAGAGGGTTTCTGTTTTCTTTGGCAGCAAAACCAAAATGCATCCAACAAGGAATAAAAGAACATTTAAATGGGAACTACAGATGTGTGAACCATTTGGAAAAATAACTTGCACTGAGTTAAATGAAACTTATGAAAGTCTTTTGAACTAGACTGGAACCTTTTTAAAGTTCATATCATATTGGAAGTATCTCATATTCATATTTTACCACATATTTGTATATTGCCCTTAGTGGTCACCTTTTGTTTTTCATGAATAAATTTAGTTCCTGTGAAGCTGCCAGAAAGTTAACCCTGGAGATGAAAGTCTGCTTGAACTACTTGATGCACAAGCAATAACATGAAAAAACTTCCTCATTCTGTCCTGTTCCTTTTTTTTTTTTTTTTTTTTTTTAAATTCCCAGTATAGAGATAATCATCAAAAGAATAATAGTGGCCTTATTCACTTGGAATGAGCAAGAAAATTCACTGCTCTAGTAACAGAAGGTACTGATATCTTTGTTAGGCATGTCAATATTTCAAATTCTTCCTAATGACTCTATTTCTCTTCTTTAAAAACAAGAAAAAAGAAAGAAAGAAAGAAAAAAAAAACAGAGAAAACTCCCAGTGTGAGTCCTAATTTGGCCTTTGGACAAAATGGAATAGTTACCATTCAAAACAATCAAACAAATAAGCAAGTTAGGGAAACCTATGAGGTCAGCATGCTTTCTCCATTTGTGTTCTGTGGTAATAGTATGTTATAAAAGTTAGTAGAACAGGTACAGATCAACACAATAATGCAATAATGACTACTTTGTTAAGAGAAATCAGTGACATCAGGAAGGAAAAAACATGCTCAATTTTTGTTTGTTTTAGATTTGGGTAACACACTAGTTAATAAGTAAATAAAACTGCCATTATTTGTTTTGTTCTTGAGGCTTATAATCTTTTTAGGTTTTTCACGTTATAGGTTATACTTTACTCTGAGTATTCTCTTCATTGACTAGATCAGATATATTTCAGTTCACATAGGATTAGTTCATAACTTAAAAAAAGTCATGTTATTAATTTTAAAAATGCTAGGTTTCCCTCAAATAAAAAATATATTAGCCCTCGGATAATATAAATATTGTCTCATACTCCTGCAAATGAAAAAATAGAAGTGGAAAATTTCTAGCTCAAATATATTACATCTATTTTTAAAAGATTGCTTTATATGCAGATTGAAAGGTCATCAGAAACTGAAAAGTGGCATTCTAATAGACAAGCATAATATTTTCAAACAGGTTTTAAATTATATATTTGTTTTGTATGTGCTTTCATCTTTAATCCAGAAAATTGTTCTGTGTTTCTAATTTATATTACTTAGCAGTAGGAAACTTTAAAAACAATCATAGGTTCAGTAGGCAAAAAGCAATAAGTACTGTAGTTTAAAATGAGGATTATTCAGTCACTATCGGTTTCAATATGTTTTTGAAGCTCATATACTTTTTTACAACCCAGTATATATGGCATTAAATTTGGGGCTTCACATATTTTAAAATACTTACGTTAGGATTAATGTCACAATAGTAATTTTGAGAAATAGATTATGAATAAAATCTCCCAGCGGGGAAAATGTGATCTGTCATATCATTCTTTCGTATAATGAGGATTAAATATAAAACAGAGTGGAAGGGATTTTTGTCTACCAGAGTTTTCAGTCACTTGTTTACCTAATGTTTATCATAGCTGCGTAGGTGCTTACTTCTCTTTTACATGGGGTAAAGATGCATTCTCTTATATATATATATATATATATATATATATATATATATATATATATATATTTTAGGTTTGGGGGTACATGTGAAGAACATGCAAGATTGTTGCATTCTTAACTTTCCTTGGGGAAGTGGAAAAAGGATTTAGAAATTTACAGTGACTACTTCTTAAAGGCCACTAAGCGTTAGCTGCATTTTGCTATACTCTGCATGATTTGTTAGGTTTTGTTTCACCTACTGCTTTGCTATTTCATTTGTCAGGAAAAAGGAAGAAATTCCTTTTGGAATTTCTGCCTTAATTCTTGCTGCTCAAATTTCATTTTTATGAGCATTTGTCAAGTTGTTTTTTAAAAACATTTTAAATCTTAAGCAAAACCAGAAGACCAATGATTAATTAGTCATATGAAAAAGAAAAGATGCAAATTCTAAAGGTGGGGCTTTTGTTAAAAATCTACCAATAGAAGCAATGATAGCAATAAACACACCGACAGTATCTAACATTTAATTAAAATGTATTATATACTAGGCAGTTTATGAATGCTCTATTTTCCCAACCAAATTATGAGAACAATTTCCTTCAGAAAACTGGGGCATTGAAAGACTACATAAATCCAGGTGCAGTGGGTCATGCCTGTAATCCCAACACTTTGGGAGGCTGAGGCAGGGGGATCACTTGAGCCCAGTAGTTTGAGAGCAGCCTGCCCAACATAGAGGGACCCCCTCTTTACAAAAAAAAAATTACAAATGTAGCCAGGCATGGTGGCATGCACCTATAATCCCAGCTACTGAAGAGGTTGGGGCAGTTTAATTGCTTAAGTCAAGAGAGGTCAAAACTGCAGTGAGTCCTAATACTCTAACCTGGTCTCATTCTGTAAGATGCTGTCTCAAAAGGGGGAAAAAAAAAAAAGAATTAAAAAAAAAGTCTTGGCCGGGCACAGTGGCTCACACCTGTAATCCTAGCACTTTCGGAGGCCAAGGCGGGCAGATCACGAGGTCAAGTGATAGAGATCATCCTGGCCAACATGGTGAAACCCTGTCTCTACTAACAAATACAAACATTAGCTGAGCCTGGTGGCCCACGCCTGTAGTCATACCTACTCAGGAGGCTGAAGCAGGAGAATTGCTTGAACCTGGGAAGCGGAGACTGCACTGAGTCGAGATTGTGCCACTGCACTCCAGCCTGGTGCCTAGCAACAGAGCGAGACTTTGCCTCAAAAATAAAATAAAATAAAATAAAATAAAATAAAATAAAATAAAAAAAGCTGGGCACGGTGGCTCACACCTATAATCCCAGCACTTTGGGAGGCCAAGGCGGGTGGATCACGAGGTCAAGAGATTGAGACCATCCTGGTCAACATGGTGAAACCCCGTCTCTACTAAAAATAGAAAAAAATTAGCTGGGCATGGTGGTGTGTGCCTGTAATCCCAGCTACTCAGGAGGCTGAGGCAGGAGAATTGCCTGAACCCAGGAGGCGGAGGTGGCGGTGAGCCGAGATCGTGCCATTGCACTCCAGTCTGGGTAACAAGAGCGAAACTCCATCTCAAAAAAAAAAAAAAAAAAAAAAAGGCTTAACATTTTATCCAAAGTCACCATTAAGACTTTTAATATACACAAATGGTCTTAGACACAAAGAATATTAAGGCAAAGTTTTTATATTTATAGTTCAATATTAGACATACATGATATATAGAGCACTATTTTAAGCACAGGAAGTTATAGAAATTCCTTATATTACAAAAAATGCACAATCAGGTAGTAAACATACATATATAAAGAGTTAATGTGATAGAGTCCGATGAGCAAAAATACAGGGATAGATACAGAAAGTAAACATGGTTAGGCAGAACTTATATATGAACATTAAGAATATTGCCTTTAATAATAATAATCAATTTAATCAATAATAATCAACCTATCATTCCACATGGGAGAGAGTAAAAAGGAGCAATCAGTGTTTGTTAGAAAGGTAATGAGAAAAGCCACATGAAGGATGTAGCATTTGAGAAAGACCTTGCTGCATAAGGTCTTACTAGGCAGAAATGGCACTGAAGCTAAAGTAAGTACAAAGAACATGAGGGTGTCCAAAAAAATAAAATAAGACACAGAATTCAGTTTGAACACAAGTTGCAAGTTGCATCTGGGTCATGAAGGGGGACCATGGAGAATGGGAATAAAAAGGTAGATTCTAGACTTTAGGGGAAGGAACAGATTGAAGAGTTCATATATAATTTGTTAGGACATAAACTTTTAAACGGAGAGAGAATTGAAGACTTTTCTTTGTAGAAAATGTGATTTGGACTCTATGGGTGAAGTGGAGAATATTTGAAAATAAAGGATGAATAATAGTTATGATAAGCCTACCTATGGTGATGAAAAGGAAAATAATGAGATATAAGATAATAGCAAGATGAAGATACGCTCTATCTTCAAAAATAGTAATTGAGGTTAAATAAAAGAGAGGGAGATGAGGGAAACAGGAGGAATGAGAGCTGGGCAAAATCCTAAATAACTTTTAAAAAGGTTAATATAGAAAATGCAGTTCTTAGGGGGGAAATTAGTAAATAAAATGTTTCCAGAGTAAAGTTTTCTACCTCATGGTACCACGTTAGCTAGGTACCATGCATGGTGTCTCTCGAGCTGAAATTGGAATATTGACCAAATGACATTGCATTCTTGAGACACTGGGGGGGGGAAAGCTCATTTCTAAGATCTTTCTAATTGTCGGCAGAAATATCTTCTTTGCAGTTGTAGAATGAAGGTCCATGTTTCTTTGCTGACTGTTGGTCAGAGCCAATCTCAGCTCCAAGTGGCTACTATCAAGTCTTTTCTATGAGGCCTCCTCCATCTTCAATGCTAGCAATGGAAAGTATTTCTCACATCGAATCCCTCTCAGGATTCAACTATATCTGACTTCAGGAAGAGCCCAGTTCTTTCCTACAGCTCATATAATTAGGTCAAGTCCACCTGGGATGATGCTCCTTCTTAAAGGCTTAAAGGCAACTGTGCCTTATAAGATAAAATAATCATGGAGTAAAATCTACTATATCCACAGTCCTCAGTGTTACATATGTGTGTATATTCCCAAAGGCTGGGGATCTTGGACACCATTGTGGAGTGTATGTTTGTAACCCCTAAACTCGTAAGTTGAAACCCTAACCCCCAGTGGGATACTATTAAGAGGTGGATCCTTTAGGAAGTAATTATGTCATGAAAGTGGAGCCCTACAGTTGGGATTTGTGCATTTATAGGAAGAGACAAAAAAGAGTTTCCTCTCTCTGTACCCTACACTGCCAGAGGATATAGCAAGAAGACAAAAATCAGCAAGCTAGGAAGACAGCCCTCACCAGAACTTGACCATCCTGGCAACTTGATTTTAGACTTCCCAGCCTCCAGAACGGTAAGAAAAAAAAATCTGTTGTTTAAGCAATTTGGTTTATGGTCATTTGTTATAGCACCTGAAGACAGGGATCATTTTAAAATTCTGCCTACCACAAGACCACTCTATAAATAATGGGTGTTGATTCTTGCA
This sequence comes from Saimiri boliviensis, assembly GCF_048565385.1. NCBI lineage: Eukaryota > Metazoa > Chordata > Mammalia > Primates > Cebidae > Saimiri > Saimiri boliviensis. The sequence continues at coordinate 38,727,344 of NC_133463.1, read as the reverse complement.
TACCTGTTTATTTATATGAACTTCCAGTAAATAGATGTTTCATTGACTGCATTTAAAAAATACATAACACGTTACTTTTTAAAAACTGTAGACCTAGGAAATTCCGCCAAGTTGGCCGAATAGGAACAACTCTGGAACGCAGCTCCCAGCCAGAGCGACGCAGAAGGCAAGTGATCTCTATAACTGACTTACCAGGTTCATCTCAGCGGGACTGGTTGGACAGTGGGTGTAGCCCAAGGAGGGCAAATTGAAGCAGGGTAGGGTGCTGTCTCACCAGGGAAGTGAAACGGACAGGAGGACCCCCATTTCCTACCCATCGGAGGCCATCAGGGACTTTTCCAGCCACTCTGGGGTTCAGATACTGCGCTTCTCCCGCAGTCTTTACAGCCACAGAGCAGGAGATTCCCACCAGGCCGGCAAGTACCATGGGATTCCAGAACAAATCTGGGTGGCCGTTTCAGCCAGCACCACACGTTTCCAACACAAATCTAAGTGGCCATTTTAATGGGCATCTGGAACACCTGAGAGACAGAGCTGCTCATTCCCTGGAAGAAAAGGGGGCTGAAGGCGGAGAGCCAAGTGACCTGGCTTGACAGGTGCCACTCAAACAAAGACCAGCAAACTGAAACCCACTGGCTTAAGAGTTTCTCAGCCAGCACAGCAGTCTGAGCTCCACCCAGGACGGTCGAGTTCAGTGTGGGGGAAAGGTGTCTGCCATTACCGAGCCGCAGCAGCTCAGCAATGCCTCTGCAGGCAGACTGTGACTAGACTCCCTCCTTGCTGGGCAGGGCATCTCTGAAAAAAGGCAGAAGCACTTCAGGGACTTATAAATGAAGCCCCACCTTCCTGGGACAGAGTACCTGGGAAAAGGGGCGGTTGTGAGACGATATTGTTTGAAATCACACATGGAGAACAGCAGCAGAGGGTATCACTGATCAAGCCGGAAGCCTCTGACTGAGTATCAATACTGCCAAAACCACTGCTCAAGAAAATTAGAGAGGACACAAAGAGATGTAAAAACATTCCATGCTCATGGTTAGGAAGAATCAATATCGTGAAAATGGTCATACTGCCCAAAATAATTTATAGATTCAACACTAACCCCATCAAGCGCCCATTGACCTTCTTCACAGAACAACAACAACAACAAAAACACCTTAAACTTCATATGGAACCAAAAATGAGCCCATATAACCAAGACAATTCTAAGCAAAAAGAACAAAGCTGGAGGCATAACAGTACCTGACTTTAAACTATACTACAAGACTACAGTAATCAAAATAGCATGGTACTGGTACCAAAATAGAGATATAGTTCAATGGAACAGAACAGAGGCTTCAGAACTAACACCACACCCTACGACCATCTGATCTTTGACAAATGTGACAAAACAAGCAATATGGAAAGGATTTCTTGTTTAATAAATGGTGCTGAAAAAACTGGCTAGCCATGTGTAGAAAGCTAAAACTGGACATAATACAAAGCAATGTTTTATACCAAAGTACATGAGAATTTAAAGACATAGCAAACATAATATAGTGGTACCCATGAGGCAGCGAGCAATGGGAGTATAACATCACATGGGAATAAATGAGAAGAAAATGAAAAAAGGGAATTCTTGATGAAGATAACTATGATAATGTAGTATTAATTGGTATGTATGGTTAACTCAACAGGCTACATGTGAGGGCAAAGAAAAAAACAAAAGGATAAAAAACTAAAAAAACAAGAGCACTAAGAAGAGGCAGCCAGGCACGATGGTTCACCCCTGTAATCCCAGCACTTTGGGAGGCTGAGGTGGGCAGATTTGGAGGTCAGGAGATCGAGTCCATCCTAGCTAACATGATGAAACCCGTCTACTAAAAATACACAAAATTAGCTGGGCATGGTGGCGGGTGCCTGTAATCCCAGCTACTCAGGAGGCTGAGGCAAGAGAATGGCTTGAACCGGGGAGGTGAAGATTGCAGTGAGCCGAGACTGCAACACTGCACTCCAGCCTGGGTGACAAAGCAAGGCTCTGTCTTAAAAAAAGAAAAAAATAAATTAAAAAAAGAAAAAGAGTCAAGAAATCCCCTTCTGATTTTTAGGCTTATGGAAATAATTTTTTTTAAAAGCCCATTAAAACATTATTTGACCCAAATTTTTAATATTGGAGGCAACAAAGAAAGTCACTTTTTATGCTCTATAATTCTATGTTCAATATCTTTATGGAATTACACTCCTACATTATTAAAAGTCTTAAATATTTCTGTATTGTAGAATTTTTTTCTTGTATAATCAAAAAGTAATGGGAAAGAAAATGCTTTTTTAATGCCGTAGAAGGTTGATGTATCAAATATAGCTTTGTTTGGTAGGGCTCATTTGTAGTAGATTTTCCCTTTCTAAACACGTTTATTAAAATGAAAGTAAAATAAGCAAATTCTAGTGAGTCATTTATGCAAAATAAACTACTTGCCTGGTGACATAAAGAAATACTAGACAGTATGTGGTTATAATTTTGTGCCGATATTCAGATAAATAATCACTGCAAGACGCACAGCTGGGGTTAGTTTTCAAATTCATAAATCTTCAGGTTTTCTAATGGTATCTAATAATTCAAATTCTTAAATAGACTGCATACTAAGTTAAAATAATGGGACAAGGATATGTTTTATAACTTCTTGTGGATGTAAGTTTGCTTGTCTGTTGCAGTAAATTTATGCCAATTTTCTGGACAATACACTGTGTGATTCATGACAATGGCCACTAACAAAAGCTGTTATTCTAAAGAGTTTGCTAATTTTCATTGAGCATGAAACTACATACCACTATTTCTTTTCAGCTCGGGTCAAGAAAAGGTCACTTTATGGGAGTTATTGTTGATTATATGTTAACATTCACAGGAAAGAGACTGGTTATTTTAGGATCAAGATGACAGCTATATGAAATGATAATGTAGCTATACTGGGAAATGTAATTAAACTGCCTCTGTGTGTTGAATGATAATTGCAATGAGACTGCTCAGTGAAAAGTTGATGATGAGACATGAAGAAATCTGAAGCCCTACTGACTCCAACTTTATTTAGAAATACAAAATTCAACCCAAATTGGTGAAAAACATTTGGTTCTATGTGTTAAGGGAACAACCAGTTAAAAATTCTTTTCCTTTAAGTCAGCAAACTGTCCTTTTGACAATTACCTGTTCCCAAACTACAGAAGTCGTTCTTCTTGCACAGTTTTGAGCAAACAACACTTCAGCCTTTTGTCCATATATCTCTCCATTATTAGGCACAATATAAGAAACAAGAACCCTGCTAGTAAGTGCTGCTCCAAGATGGCCTGAGTCTGATTCCAGCAGACTCTCAGGCTCTTTACAAACTCCAGGTGGCCCTGGAATCAGCAGAGCCTCACAAAGTAGTGCTCTTGCCATGAGATTTGTTTCCATTGACTTAGAGATACTAGTTTACTTTATTCAATTTTCTTCAAGTTGAACCACCCTTGCATTCCTGGAAGAAAACAACTTGTAAACTGCATATTATACAATTGGTAACATACATTTCAAAATAGTGTGTTACTTTTAATTGAATGCAACCCACATGTAATAGGACTATTGTTTACTTCCACATTTATTTTCTTGAAGAAATGTTTTATTCCCTTAAACCAAATATTTTAGTAAGCAGCTTTTAAAAATTGTTCTTGCATCAAAGTGGATGGTTTTGCTGTAAAGATTTGGGTGTTAATCAGTTTGTGCTACATGTTCGTTTATTACTTTGACAATTTTGTTCTGGTTCTTTCTCAATTCTGCTAATCTATAAATTGGATCATCTTTCTTTCTCCACAGTTACTACCTCCTTTCTGGTTATTTTCTCCTCTATGTTTTTTTTCTTGTACTCTTGAAAAGAGGCTCTACTCTTCAATATCACTAATAAAATTGTATATGATATAATGATATACTTTCTGGGTACCTCTAAAGCACATTTTAATTTGCTATTGTGCTTTTAGTTACCCTTACTCTCATTATCTCTGTTAACTCTTTTTAATTTTATTCTGTATCTCAAGAAGGGTTTTTGTTATGCAATATTTATTGAAGACACATGCATATGTATTTAAAACATTGTTTTTGTAGAAAGCCTTTAGATACTTAGAATTTATTCTGCACCTATCTTAAAGTCAATAATTTACTTCTTGTTATTGTTGCCACCTAAATAATTTTCCTCCATTTTGTTCATCCTTGAAAGAATGACAACCTATACATGTCCAATTTTTGTCACTTAATGAGTGAGAATCATCTCTTTGATCTACATCACAATCAAACTGGATGCTGCCATGAGACACCCTCACATATTGTTGTTCTATAATACATCTGTTAATGTAGCTTTCCTACTCTGGACAGATATTTTCTTCTGCTGCCATTTCTTAGTCCTCAGAGTTTAAGTAAGTTTCTCCATACATAATGTGGAGTTAAGTTACAGCTCCTCTCCAGAAATAGTTCATTACATAATGTAATTCCCAGATTATACAGCTATTGCAACTCTTTCTGTAAATCTCTGCTTGTTCTCACATCCTGGATATTCCAGCTAATTTTTTTTTAACCATAGGCATATTTCTGAATATTTAGGAAGGGACTTCAGAGTTTTTTTCTTTTAATTTAATATTTTATCAGTCGAGATTTTTAATAGAATGAAATTTTTAATTGTAAAAATGACGCTGGTTCCTTCATAGTCTCTGCAACTAAAGGCAGAGGCTACTCCATCAGGTAAATCCTGGTATTATAAAATGTGACAGACAAATTTCTAAAAGATAAAATTGGAATTCATTTATCCTTGAAATTCGAAGACATTCTTTGATTGTTAAACAATGAATAGTTCTTTGTCTATGAAAAACAGCATTATTAAATTACCTTCAGTAATTGAAAAGGAAGAATATTTGAGTTGCAGGAAGTCCAAAGTAAAATAAAATCATATGAAGTAAACCCAGCTTATAAATACCACATGTGTAGACTCTTTAGACAATGGCTTTTGTGGGTTTTATATGAAAGTAATGGAACTGCAGTTTGTATCATTGTCTTGAACAAAAAGTCTATAAAAATTTGCAGAATTAGACAATCCATTTTTTTTTCAATAAGATACTCCCCTTTTTATATTATAGTAATAACGTGGTTTGAATAATAAGAGAACTGGCCAAGGTTTTTTTGTTGTTCTGTTGTTTGAAAGCCATTGAAGATCCCATCAGCCAGACTTGGAATCTGGTCCTTGGTATACCCCTGAGCCAACCAACAGCAGCAAGCAGCAATGAATGTGAGATACAGTAACAAGTTCTCTTTCTTTCTTCCCTGTGTAAGTTAGCATATCACTGTTGTCTCCAGCATATGGGAACTCAGCATTGACATTCTAGAAGTAAAATGTATTTCACATTTTGAAAAGGACCAATCCTAAGCCAGTTGGTAAAGTTAACAAACTGTCTCTGAAGTCCTTCATCGGCTTTTTGAGTTCTTATTTGACTTTAATCATAGTCTAGAGACTCAGTGCTTTAAAATGGACACTTCTTCAATTCTTTCTGTCAGATGAGAATATATAACAATTAAGTCAAAATTGATGTTAGAGTGAATGGATTCAATAATAATCTTCCACATTCCCCACAGTTATTCTCTAGGAATCTTGGTAAAACACGTCATACAAGTGGGAGCCTGGAATATGAGAGACGTGAGTTAAAATTTTACCTTTTGTTTTTATTTGGCAAGATTTACTAATTATTTACATTTACCCATTTTCTCAATATCTTAATTGAAGAATTTGCCTTTAATATGAAAATTAAGCGATTAAAAAAACAACATAATGGAAAGTACTTGCCACTTAATAGGCACTAAAATTATTTATTTATTTTAAAATGTCTTGTGATTTTAGAACTAGAAATCCTGGATAAGAGAATATTTGAGGCAAGTAAGTAATTATATAATCTGCTTATGTATAGGGACACCCTCACTTTTAAAGATTGGGACTCTTAAACAATTATTTTAGGAAAAAAGCTTTTCTCTACTCTCTTGCTAGTACCAAAAATAAAAATAAAAATAAATAAGAAAAAAACTATCATCTTAAGAAGGATTTAGGAAGTGGATCCTTCTCTCTATACTTCATTCACTCCACCTCATGGAAATAAGTGACATGTATTTATAGGAATTGAAAGAATATCATTCTTTTAATATGTACAGATAGCTCAGCCTCTTCTGCTTTTCTTTTTGGCCTAGCCTGCCTGTAATCTAGTCATAACTGCTGTTTCCATGTGGAATTATTCCTGGGTCAAGGCCCAGAGCCTGATTCTAAAAATCCAACCTAACAGCTGTCTCTCTGTGTTTCCTCTCTTGAAGCTTAATCAATGTGTAACAGTCATTCCTCTTGGAGGTGACTAGGGATGTATCTGTCCTGCACATGCAATTTTTTCATGGATGTATCTCATTGCCTAGTCTCCAGGATAAGTATTTCGTCATAGGACTACATTTTAACTTTACTCTTTTTTTTTTTTTTTTTTTTTTTTTTTTTTTTTTTTTTTTTTTGAGACAAGGTATCTACTCTACTCTGTCATCCAGGCTGGAGTTCAGTGACGAGATCTCAGCTCACTGCAACTTCTGTCTTCCAGGCTCAAGCAATTTTCTTACCTCAGACTTCTGAGTAGCTGGGACTACAGGGGCGCCACCATGTTGGACTATTTGTGTGTGTGTGTGTGTGTGTGTGTGTGTGTGTGTGTGTGTGTGTGTAATTTTTCTTTCTTTCTTTTTTTTTTTTTTTTTGAGGGAGGATGGAGTCTAGCTCTGTCACCTAGACTACAGTGCAGTGGCCCAATCTCAGCTCACTGCAACCTCCACTTTCAAGGTTCAAGTGATTCTCCTGCCTCAGCCTCCTGAGTAGCAGGAACTACAGGTACACACCATCACACTCAGCTAATTTTTGTATTTTTACTAGAGATGAGGTTTCACCATATTGGCCAGGTTGGTCTCAAACTCCTGACCTCCAGTGATCCTCCTGTCTTGGCCTTCCAAAGTGCTGGGATTACAGGTGTGAGGCACTGCACCCAGCCTATTTTTGTATATTTCGTAGAGACAGGGTTTTACCACATTGCACAGGCTGGTCTCCAACTCCTGGACTCAAAGGATCTATCCTCCTTAGCATCCCAAAGTGCTGACATTATAGGTGTGAGCCACCCACCGGGCCCATTTTAACTTTACTATTGAATTTCCATCAGACTACTGTCTATAATCTGAATAGGTTTTGAACACAGAGAGAGAAAACGGGGCTATTATTGGTAAATGAAAACATATTGTTTACGTCAGGAAAGAAACCATTTTTTCTAAGGGTAACTTACACAGTTGGCACTATTTCATGGGCTTTTTATATCCAAGGTGTATATTAAAAGCTCAGGTAATGATTTTGGAACCATATTTCATCAATCCATGATTACAGAAAAGATATGTCCAAGCCCAGATATTACATAGCTTTGTGATTTTCTCACTTTCTATATCCACAGAACTCATTCTGAATAGGCAAGTGATTGTGATGGAGATTTCTGGAGCTCACAAACACGTGGACAAATGAGTGCATTCCAGTCTTTTGAATTTGAGAATGTATTTTGATCAAATGAGTTACAAATGGCATCATTATATTTGAAAGATAAGAATTTCTTGGGAGTAGTTTTAATTTAAAAAATGAAACAGGCCGGGCGCGGTGGCTCAAGCCTGTAATCCCAGCACTTTGGGAGGCCGAAGTGGGTGGATCACGAGGTTGAGAGATCGAGACCATCCTTGTCAACATGGTGAAACCCCATCTCTACTAAAAATACAAAAAACTAGCTGGGCGTGGTGGCGCGTGCCTGTAATCCCAGCTACTTAGGAGGCTGAGGCAGGAGAATTGCCTGAGCCCAGGAGGCGAAAGTTGTGGTGAGCCGAGATTGTGCCATTGCACTCCAGTCTGGGTAACAAGAGCGAAAACTCCGTCTCAAAAAAAAAAAAAAAAAAAAAAAAATGAAACAAATACAAAGATTTAGTAGAGAAAACAAAAGTTTAGCAGTTTAGAAGGTATGATGTCATTTTTTCTTAACCAATTAGATATTTATTATAATGACATTGCAAGTCTTTAAGAAGTAGATGCTGGATTAGATGAGTAGTTTTAAAATATCTTAGCTGCAAAGTATTTTTTAAAAAATATATTAAATATCATGGATAATCTATACAAACCAGTAAGAAAATGGCTAAGTAAGGCTAGGTAGTTTGTGGTGTGATGCTCTTAGATCACCTTAGGACTCATGAGTTCTTTCTATGAAACATACTACAACATTCCATGTAGCACAGAAAATGACTGTTGTGGATAGTACAGCAGGAAAACACACACATAATTATACATTCTACCTATTTTGGATCTTATTTTCTCAAATCACTATTTTCCTCTTCAATCATCATGACAATTATAAACAATTTAAAACAACAAGACCCATACTGTGTCAAGTACTAGGTCTTATTAGACTTCTGATATAAAATCTGCAAAGTAATAATATAACCTTTGTTAATTATTATTATTAAGAAAATGAGTTCTCTGCAAATTTTATACAAGCCATAATTCACAAATCTTTAGCATAAATGTACATTTTTTTATTTACATTTTATGTGCTGGGATAATTTTAAAATTATAAATACTTGAGTCAAATAATTCTTTAGCATATCCTACCTAAACATAACCTGAATAATTCTTATATTGCTACATTAATGCATTTTGGCTTTTCAATTCTGAGCATCATATATTCCAATTGTCCTCAAACATTTGCATCTCAGGACCCCTTTGGACTTAAAAATTAAAAAATACACCCAAAGTTCTTTTCTTTAAATGGGTTATAGCTATTGTTATTTTTTTCTAGATACCAAATGCTATTGTTGATTAAGTATCTGCAATGTGTTGAGCATATTATGTAGTATGCTTACATGTATCATATTTATATTAGATATTATCTCTAAACCTAACAACAACCCTTCAAGAAAGGTGACATCAAGTCTATATTTCACATGGGAAATGAGCTCAGAGAGGACAAATGCCTTGCTCAGGTTTCTCAGTTTTCATGGAAGTGACACAGTTAGAATCTGAACTCTGCTTGTAGCCACTTGGTGAATAGTTACAAGCAGAGTTCACGAGGTGAATAGTTACAAGGCAGAGAGAAGTATATGTATATGTATATATTTACCATATTACAAATTAAAACTTAGAAATTTTACAAGTTTTTTATTTTAATTTAATAATGATGTATACAAATTATACAAATAACAACTTTCTGTGAAAAATAACTGCATTTTCTGAAACAAAAATCTTTAGTAAGAAAAGTGGCTTGCTTTACATTTTTGCAAATATCTTTAATGTCTACTTAATAGAGAATAATTGGATTCTCACATCTTTTTCTCTATTGTCTATTGCAAGACATTGTTTTGGTTGAAGTATGTGAAGAAAATCCAGCCTCACAAAGCATATATTTGAGAAAGAGAAATTCTATCATACAATTGTGGATATTTTTCTTTGATGCTACATAATAGCACTTTCTTAATATTTAGCTGTAATGTAAAATCTGAAACCATATTAATAAACTCTTACATTAAAATTCACTGGTCTCTTTTGCACCCTGAGGATCTTTTACCCAAGTCTAGATGATTTGATAACATGCATGCATTGGACACTTGGAAAACATCGGCTATCATTCAGGTCATCCAGTTTTGACACATTTCCTTTTTTAATATCAAAAATTCATGTTCATTAATACCACTAGTGATCACATGTGAAGAGTCTAAGTATTTGGAGGCTGTCAAGTCATTAAGTGTTGCAAAAATTCTCATCTTTGTTTGACAATTCAAATTGTATCACTGACAATACTGTCTACTGAAGTTACAGGCTCACTTTTTTTTTTTGAGAAAATGTCTATCAAATGTCCAAATATGAATACTCATATTTGTATAGCAATTTTTCTCTTTAATAAAAACAGCATTCCATTTAAAAGCTTCAGATCACAACTCAAATGCATAAGTACACTTTTTCAAAACAACTATTGTAATCAGTATCTGGGGAAATGTTGTATGTGTACCTACCATTTCATCACACAGAATAGTTAAAAAAATGTTTACCCAATGGTTACAATGTAATAAAATTAATATTTTTACCTCATCAAGTAAATTCTTCAGCAATACTCTTAAAAAAATCTCTGAAGTATACAATAACAAGGACATCTTGGAGCCTACTACCTTCTTTGTGTTGATGCATCAGCAGTTTTAACACTGCTGTGCAATGGAACAGACAAATAACACTGAGCATTATTCTAAAAATAGTTTTGAGTCCACAGGCCACCTAAGAATGCCTTTGGGATTCCCCGGGGGTCTGGGGACCAAACTTAGAGAATTAGCACTCTATTTTTCCATTAAGGAGAAACACCTAGATCTGTTTTATATACTGATATATGCACACCTCTGCCTGTAACTTTCACTTTTCATTTCCCCTATCTTCCAGAAACAAATGTATGAATATTAAAATTGTTGCTTTCCCATGAATTAAAACTTACTTAGTTTTATCTAGTTTTCGGTACAGTTTTCATGAATTATAGATTTCTTTAGTTCTATTTTCATCAAATATGTAGGTCTCTTCTTGCTATGTTCAAACATAATAGGAATTGTATAAGGTTCATCCTTCAAGAAGTCTCTATAGAACTTCCTGGCCTGCTCTGAATTTAATTTGTTAAATCCCAGACTTCTCATAGAATGTGTTACCCACTAATTGCCATTCACCATAATCTTGGGACAAACCTTCCCCATTCTCTTCTTGATCTTTCAATTTTCTATATCCTACATTTCTTTCTTAGATTGCTCCTTTATTTTAATGGAGTTACCTGTTCCCATCACTTCCAAGTAATAGAATCATGTGATATAAATGTCTCTTTAGACCTTACAAGTCTACAAATTCTGAAGTATAGTCACAGTTAAATGTTAGCTTTCCTGGGTATGGAATGCTAGATTTAAAATATCTGCCCTAAGGATCTAAAAAGCATTTATCTGTCACCATCTACATCTCAGACTAGGGTTGATGAACTCTGGTGCCACTTTCATTCTTGATACTTTTCTCTCTGAACCATGTTTAAATTTTAATTTTGTTTGCTCCAACAATAAGAAGAATTACGGTAATGCATTTTGGTGAAGGCCTTCTATTTTCTATTTTGTTGAGAACTCAGTGGGTCTTTGGTCCCAGGAAATATTCTTGAATCACTTTGTCACTAATGAGTTTGACTCCACTTTCTCCATTTGATTGTTCTGAAACTATTAATATTTTGATATTGAACCACATCAACTAGCCCTGTAATACTGCTATATTTTTCTTTCTGATATGTTCATTTTTTTCTTTTCCTTTTTGTTCTCCTTTTGCTTAATTTTGCTCAAATTTGACATCAATAATTCTATTAGTATTTTTGTGTCTAGTAGCATGGTTTTCACATCCAAGTGCTCTAAATTCTTTATAAATTCTCATTTTAAATAGAACAATCTATTTTAAAATATCCTCTTCTTGTCATATGAAAGCAAGTTCTGCCTTACTGCTCAGGATATTCTTTAATTTCTTAAATTATCCTTTCATATTATTTACTCCAAGCAGCTGAGGATTTTTGTTTTTGCTTTTGTTTTAGCTTTCTGTCTCTGTATTTTATTAGATATTGTACATAGTCACCTTCCTATTATATCAGGGGCTAAAAAATTATTAGTAGCTCTTTGTGTGTGAGAGGGCCTATTGACTATCACCTTTAGAATGGGTTAACTTAGTTGAGTCTTTTTTTAAATTTGGAACTGATATTGTCAGTGTTTATAGATCCTACATTTGGGCTTGTCAGATATCCCAAAGATGTCTTCCCCAATTTCCTGCCTGCAGGGTATAATTTTGGCTGAAAGCAATCTTTGAACCAGATGTAGTAAGAAAGATGAAGATTTCAGTGTTTAGTATGTAAACAGTCACTTAATCTCCCTAATTTTGACATAATACATCTAACCTAAATTGTACTTGTTATCCTTCAATGCATAGATTTTCTCTTTGACAATACCCTGAGAATTACCTACATGCTGCATTCCTGGAGAGGTTGAAACAGGCCACCTATCCAGATGAATAGGATGTAAGGGAACACAGGAATACAACTGCTGCCAGGTTGGTGGGCTTTTGGTATCAACTTGCTTTTCAGTTTACTCCAACTGTTTTTGGTTTATAGCTTTTAAAATCTGATGAGTTACTTCACTGATCTGTTTTTCATCATCCAAAAGTAAATTGCTGCTATCAGATATTTTCATCATTATGGTTTTATATATTTTGTAAAAAATTATCTTATAAGGGCTTCTGGTAGAATTGGAGGTCAATGCTTGCGTTCAAACTGCCGTTTTATACAGTACCCAGCTAATACAGCCTTATGTGCAAATGCTTTTTGAATACATAAACTTTTACTATAACGTGCATATGGATAAGTGCATAAACCATAAGTATACATGAGTATAACCAGAAAAAGGGCCCGACCATTATTCACATACCGGTAGCCTCCTTCATATCCTGAGCTCAAAGGTAATTATAATTTTGATACCTTTCTTTTTTTCAAATAGTTCAGCTCTACTTTCACTAGAACTTCATATCCCCACAACCTTCGACTATACTTGATCTCTCCAATTTCCAATCATGTTTCAAACAAATGGTCTATTTGTATTATCTGATTAAAATCACATAATCTGGAAAAACCAATAGTTCCCACCTTCAAATAGACCCTCAACTGTTGCTTGATGGTCTCTGCACAAATTTCTAGTTGTTTGACTTTTCTTTCTTTTTTTTGTGGCTACTCTTAGCCACTTCCTTTCACTCAGCCAAACCAAACTAAACTAAACAAACAGCATAAACTATCCCATTTAAAAAATGAATACTTGAAACATGTTCAAATACAACCAGAGGGCCAAAATTCCTGGCCTCTTTCCTATAGTCTCCATCTCAAAGCCAAAGTAATCTTGCCCACTTGTGTCATTGCCAAAAAACCCTTCCATTTTCCTCTGAACTTGCAACCTTATTATCTTCTCCCTTATTCACCTTCACCGTTTGTTCCTGTCAACCATCCTAGAAATACGTTAAGTATCCCCTGTTCAAAATTAAAAATTAACATTTAAAATTTTCCCCCAAAGAGGGAGTGCCTTTACAATTGAGAAACATGGCAAACCTTACTTCAGTTAGGTTACCAAGGTCAATGCCAACAGTTATAAATCATGTTGACAGTATGTAACTTTGACATGATAAAGTGAAATAGCACTTTACTTCTTTAGTCTTCCTTCCCCCAGTCCATGCCTTTTTAAACTATGAGAAACTGTACTCTCCTAAACTGGCAAGGTCACACAAAACAAGGGAAGTCGGAAAAATTGTCACAGTCAAGAATAGCTCGGGCCGGGCGCGGTGGCTCACGCCTGTAATCCCAGCACTTTGGAGGCCGAGGCGGGTGGATCACGAGGTCGAGAGATCGAGACCATCCTGGTCAACATGGTGAAACCCCGTCTCTACTAAAAACACAGAAAATTAGCTGGGCATGGTGGTGTGTGCCTGTAATCCCAGCTACTCAGGAGGCTGAGGCAGGAGAATTGCCTGAACCCAGGAGGTGGAGGTTGCGGTGAGCCGAGATCGCACCATTGCACTCCAGCCTGGGTAACAAGAGCGAAACTCCGTCTCAAAAAATAAAAAAATAAAAATAAATAAAAGTGAAACTCCATCTCAAAAAAAAAAAAAAAAAGAATAGCTAAAGAGACATGATAACTAAATATAAGGTGATGTCCTGGATGGAATCTCAGACAGAAAGGGGACATGAGGCAAAAATTAAAATAATCTGAATAAATGATGGACTTTAGTTAATATGTCTCAGTACATGTTTATTAATTGTAACAAGTATACCATAAAAATGAAAGATCTCAATAATAGGTTAAACTGTGTGTATGGGGGGAGGGAGACATGGGGACTCTTTACTATCTGCTCAATTTTTTTGTAAATCCAAAATTGTTCTAAAAAGTAAAGTCTTCTAAGAAAATTAAAATGAAAAAGATAGGTTAAGAGTTAGGCAGACAAACATGAAACAATTACCTGTATTAATAAAGCTTATATTTATATTAGCAATTGATATGTAAGTCTGTTACTATAATCTATCTTCTAATTCTAAACTCCAGAATTTTTCAGAATAATGAACAAAGTATAGCTTACAATGGAAAAACCTAGGCTTCTCCATGCTGAGATACTTTCTTAAAACTTACAAGAGTGGGAAACAAAACTAAGCAAACCAGAGCTGCATACTCTGGGCAGCCAGTTCTCAAGAGGTAGGAGAAAAGAAACAGATCTTATCAACAAATGCTAATTTGTAGCCCCAAAAACATCACTGGAATTTTTTGGTAGAGGATAGTATGAGGGGACAGGTCAGGATTACAGCTAATCAAGGTCTCTTGAAAAAAAAAAAAAAAAAAGCCAGAATGGTATTTCCCTCCAAGAGAGAAGAAGAATTCCAAGGAAACGTCTCGTAACATGTCCCAGTTACAAAAAAAGAACCCCCACCCCACTGAGGTTTCCTGATGTGAGTTTGGTTGATAGACTCTGAATTAAGGCAGGGAGAGCATCTTCCTGGAGGGGGAACCAGAGTTGTGTGTCGGGACCTAAGTGTGATGACGACAGTATTAACACAGAGACAAAAGGGTAGCCGTAGCAATGGAAAACTGATAACATGCTATGGGTATTTGGTTTTTTAAAAAGTAACTATATAAAAGATAATAAGAGCCGTAAATCTTTCTATTTCACTGCAAGAGAAGAGTAACACAAAGTAGGACCATTAAACTGTAGTAGTTGACAATGGAAATGCCTATGTGAAGTGAACTTATAATTTTCATCATATATACAGACACATACATACATATATTCAGCATAACTCAGCACCAAATTTTAGCTTATAAATACAATTTTACATTAAAAGCAACTGAAACTCTTTGTAGACATGACTATGAGGCAGGAGGAGGGAAAGTACAGTAAGTCTGCAATATCTTGCACCACTAAGTGAAGACATTATCAAGAACGATGAGGAGATGGCAAAGGGCATAGGAGCCAGAATAAAGAGGATCTCTTTTTCCATTTCTGGAATAAGTTGGGCATCAAAATTAATAATGGAAGTAGTAAATTATAACTCATCCAACAAAAGGAATTTGTACAGATAGAAAACAATTAATTCCAAGTTTAATGATGAATAGTTTTTACATAGCTTCAAAATACCTTCCTACGAAAACGTTATATATAAAAAGAAAAAATACCTCTACATCATAGATGTAGACAACTATCTAGTGAATAAATCTAGTGATCAAATGAATATAGTGATCAAAGTGGGCATCATAAATAATGGGAAAAATTGGAAGTGTACCCACCTAATAGAATAAGAACATGGCATCATGTCTGTTCTACCAAAGATGTAGCACTTGATGCTAACCATGGGAAAATATGAGACAAAACTAAATTGAAAGACACACTACAGAATATATTAACTGTAATCCTTAATAAAGAAAAGACAATAAAATCAAGAAAAGACTGAGAAACTGCTTCAGAGTGAATGAAAGTAAAGATTTCTGAAAACTAAAAGGAATGCATGATTTCAAACAGTATTTTTGCTGTCTTGAAGGTTACTGTGACATTTCGTAAAACTTATATGAGATTAGAGAGTTAATGGCAATCTGTGTCAATATTAATTATGTGGTTTTATGCTTAAATTGATACTATAAAGGAGAATGTTCTTGTTTGTAGGAAAAACCTACTAAGGAATTTGGAGGTGATGTGTCATCAGATTGACAATCTACTTTCAAACAGTTGAGAAAAATAAGTGGTTTGCGTTGTATTCACAAGTTTCCTTTAAGTGTGAGATTGTCCAGAAAATTTACCCCTAAAGAATCTGGCCGGGCGCAGTGGCTCACGCCTGTAATCCCAGCACTTTGGGAGGCAGGTGGATCATGAGGTCAAGAGATCGAGACTATGGCCAACATGGTGAAACCCCGTCTCTACCAAAAATACAAAAAGTTGGCTGGGCATGGTGGTGCGTGCCTGTAATCCCAGCTACTCAGGAGGCTGAGGCAGGAGAATTGCCTGAACCCAGGAGGCGGAGGTTGCGGTGAGGCAAGGTCACACCATTGCACTCCAGCCTGGGTAACAAGAGCGAAACTCCGTCTCAAAAAAAAAAAAAAAAAAGAATCTGCCTCATTATCAAGTAAATAGTTAATTTTAATCTAATAGTTGTTAAACTTTTTAGAAGAAGTGTCTCTTCCACATCCCCATTTTTATCAACTGCAGCTTGAAGTTCTTCCAACACCAATCTACTAAATTACTTAGAAGTAACTGCTGGCATTGTTCTTTATTTTTAAAACAATTTATTTTCCTAAATCTAAAATAATATATAATCATTAAAGATAATTTGCTATTTGTAGAAAAAGTTAAAAGTGAAAAAATAAACAAAACAAAAAACTAATCTGATCACCAAAGGATGATTATAACTAAAATTTGGGCCTTTTGCTTTCTGAAAATTTTATTTTGCAGAAACATACTTGCCCTCCAATCATCCTTTCCAATCATAGATATATTTCTGAAGTGGATTTATTACTAAGGCCTCCAATTACAGTCTTTTCATTAATTCATGGGCTTAATTTATCTTTTTTTTTTTTTTTTTTTGAGATGGAGTTTCGCTCTTGTTACCCAGGCTGGAGTGCAATGGCGCGATCTCGGCTCACCGCAACCTCCGCCTCCTGGGTTCAGGAAATTCTCCTGCCTCAGCCTCCTGAGTAGCTGGGATTACAGGCACGTGCCACCATGCCCAGCTAATTTTTTGCACTTTTAGTAGAGACGGGGTTTCACCATGTTGACCAGGATGGTCTTGATCTCTCGACCTCGTGATCCACCCGCCTCGGCCTCCCAAAGTGCTGGGATTACAGGCTTGAGCCACCGCGCCCGGCTATCTTATTTTTTTATCTACCATTTTGTCAAAACTGTCTTTATCAAGGTCCTCAACAATATTTGCATAACCAAATTCATTGAGCAGTTGTCATGTCTTCTAATATTTTAATTTGACTAGTATTTACACAGCTGAAAATTAACCCTTCCTTGATAAAACTTGAAATTACACCGTGCTTGGAGTGAAGTCACTCCCGTTTTTTTTTTTTTTTTTTTTTAAACTGGCTGCTTCTTTGATACCCTTTTCCAGGCTCTTTTGTTGGTTCCTTCTCATAGCCCCAAATTCTAAAGGTCTGAGTGTCCCAGACTTTCATACTTGGACCTTTTCTATATTTATATATGGATTCCTACATTAATTACACATGAAGACATTATGTTCTCATCCTATATAATGTATTTATGTATAATCAGTTATTTTCAATCGATTTATATGTTTACTGTTGCAATATTACATTTAATTACTATAGCTTTGTAATAAGTCTTGAAATCAAGTAAAGTAAGTTACACAGCCTGGTTGTTTATTTTTCAAATTACTTGTCTTGTGGTAGGTCCTTGTATTACCATATAAATGTTAGAATCAGCTTATTAATATTTACTAAAGAGCCTACTGTCATTTGAAATTTAATTTTATAGAAATTGTAAACCAATTTGGAGAAAATTAATGTTTTAACAATATTAGATTTTCTGATCAAAGACAATATATAGTTTCATTTATTAAGGTCTTTGCAAAGTTTTGCAGATTTCAGTGTTGAATTTATTTCTAATATTAATAATTTGGGATATTATAAATGTTATTGGTTTATTAATTTCAATATTTAGTCATTTGGCTTTAGTGTTTTCATAATGTCAAAAAACTTTTTTTGGATTCAGTGAACTTGGTAACACCCTTACCCTATTTAGTGGCACTATTTGTAGATTTCTTTATTTTTTATGTATACAATCATGTCATCTGTAAATAGTGTTTTTATTTTTTTTCTAATCCACATTTTTATTTATTTTTCTTGTTATATGTTAGTGTCTAGGTTCTACTATATAATAAAAATGTTTAGAGTATGCATTCTTGTTTTTTTGCAATCTTAGGGGAAAAGACTCAGTATTTTAGCATTAAGTATGACTTAAGCTATAAGCTTTACTTATATGATGGTGACAAGAATGAGTAACAGCCACTTTGTAGGCTGAGGCAGGCAGATCACGAGGTCAGGAGATTGAGACCATCCTGGCTAACACAGTGAAACCCTATCTCTACTTAAAAAAAAAAAAAAGAAAAGAAAAGAAAAGAAAAAAAAGTAATTTTTCTTTCATTCCTATTTGGCTGAGTGATTTTATCATTAGTGTTGAATTTTTGACCTTTTTTTAGTTGACCATAGATTTTGTTCTCTTTTATTTTGACTGAATGGTGAAGTCCAATGACTTACTTCTAAATGTTAATCCATTATTTCATTCCATGAGGCTGAGGTAGCAGTGGTGGGGCAGGGGAGTAAACATATTTGCTCATGATATCTTACATATTTCTGTATTTGATTTATCATTATTTTAATGGTTTTTACAGCTATGTTCATGAGAGATTTTGTTTTCTTATACTGTTTCTGTCTGGTTTAAAGATCAAGATTATTCTTGCTTCATAACACCAGTAAGGAGGTATTTTCATATCTTTTTTTTGAAAGATTTCATGTTAATTTTGCTATTACGTTTCATTATTTAATAGCATTCACCAGTGGACTTCAGTTGGTCTGGAGTTTACTTTCCTAACAGGCTTTTAATTAAGATTTTATTTTTGAAACAGATATAAGGCTTTTTAAATTTTACTTCTTCTTGATTCAGTTTTGGTATAGCATGTCTTTCAAAAGAAAAAAAAAGACAACTCTATTTTATCCCCGTATTAGATTTATTGATGTAAAGTCATTCATATAATTCCCTATTGTCTTTAACATTATAGAATTTATAGTATCATCTCCCTCTCATCCTGATATTGGTCATTTGTCTCCTCTCTTCTTTTCTTAATCAGTCAGACGGGAAGATTTTAAAATAACTAGATTTTGCCTTCAAAGATTTTTTTAAAAATTATTTGTTTTTCCTTGCATTGATTTCTGTCTTTGTTATAATAATTCCCTTCTCTCTACTTATTTTGGACTTAATTTACTCTCCATTAACTAGCTTCTTGTGGTGTAAATTTAAGTCATTTGCTTAAGACTTTTCCCGATCTTTGTTTTTTTTGTTGTTTTTTGTTGTTTTTTGAGATGGAGTCTCACTCTATCACCCAGACTGGAGTGCCGTGGCACAATCCAGGCCCACTGCAAACTCCACCTCATGGATTCAAGCGATTCTTCTGCCTCAGCCTCCCAAGTATCTGGGACTACAGGCACACATGCCTGGCTAATTTTTGTATTATTGTAGAGATGGTGTTTCACCATATTGGTCAGGCTGGTCTTCAATTCCTGACCTTATGATCCACCAGCCTCAGCCTCTCAAAGTGCTGGGATTACAAGCAGGAGCCACCGCGCCAGCCGACTTTTCCTGATTTTTAAAACAAGCATTTAATTATAAATTTCTTTCTAACTGCTGTTTAAGTTACACTGCACATTTTTCATGTGTAGTTGTTTAATTTTTCACGAGTTTCAAAATAATTTATAATGCTTGTGTTTTTTTCTCTCCGTAGTTTATTTTGAATTGTACTGTTTAATTTCCAAATATTTTTAATTTTTTCAGTTAATCCTGTTGTTGACTTGTAGTTATGATCAAAGAACATACTCTATATGATTTTAACTCTGTTAAATTATTAACAGCATATTCCAGTTTACATTAGCCAGAATTCCAGATCACTTTAAAAAATGACATATTCTGCTGTTGTTGAGCGGGTATCCTATATTCTGCTTACTTATTTATTAATAACAGGGGTGAGTATTAAATCTCCAATTATAATTGTAAGCTGGTCAATTTCTCCTATTAGTCCTGTCTACTTAATGTATTTTAAGCTCTATTGTTAGTTGCATCCTAATTTATATCTTCTTAATAAATGCAACCTAGCTCTATAAAGTATCCCTATATATCCTGGTAATATCTTTTAATCTTATATTTATGTAGTCATTACAGCTTTATTATTCTTAGTGTTTGCATGGTATACTTTTTATTCATCTTTTATTTTGAATCTATCTGTGCATTTAAACATAAGTGAGTTTCCTGTGATACCATATAGCTGGATCTTACTTTAAAATATGTAGTCTGCCAAGATTAGTCTTCCGATTGGTGTCTTTAGACTGCTTATATTTAATAAAAATTTCACAAGATTTAGTTAAAATACACCTGTAATTTGTTTTTCCATATATTATTTCTGTAATTTTTCTATTTTTCTTTCCTTCTTTTAGAATAACTGAATTTTTTATTATAATTGCTTCATTGTACATCACTATTGGTTTACTAACTGTACTCCTTTATTTAGCTTAGCAGTCATTCTATGGTTTACAATATGCATTTTTAGAACAAAAACAAAAATGTTAGACAACACCGAACAGAGTTAAAACCATATAGAGCATGTTGTTTGATCACAACTACAAGTCAACAACAAAATATACCCTGAACAAAATTCAGGGTATATTTTCAAGGTTAAGAATTGATGATTTCCTACTGAATTGGACATTGCATGTTAGAGCAATAGAAAAGGCAAAGCTGATTCCAAAGTTCTTTGTGTGAGGGACTGGAAGGATAGAATTTCAAACTGAATGAAAAAGATAAGGGTATAGTAGGTTTGGGTTTGGAAGTAGAAACCAGGAATTCTCTCAGTTTTTGACATGTTATTTAAAATAGACATCCAAGTGGAGAAATTAAGTACTCAAATATCAAGTCCAGAGTTTAGGAAACATGTCTGATCTGAATACGGGAGTTATAGCATAAGAATGTTATTTAAAACTAGAAGACTAAATGAAGTTATCAAGGTTATGAATGTTGGTAGACAAGAAAAGAGGAAGGACTGAAGGATCCAAGTGCATATCAAACTTAAGAGAGATGAGAAGAAACTAGTAAAAAAGACAGCAAGAAAAAGGAAAAGAGAATATGTTTCCTAGAAAGTGTTACCTCCTTTCATTGCAGGTTTAATTCACCTGTAATAAAACCCTGTGTTTACGACCCACATTAATCAGATAGAATGTTATATCTGATCTACCAGTGAATATTTCTGAATTGTACCTCATTTCCACTGCCTTACTTAAAACTTCCATTGTGTGTCAGTTGCAGTTCCTGCAGGAGTTCCCCCAGCCTCCATGTCCCCAGGCTCTTTTTCTGCTATTCATCATTCACATTGTAGCCACAGTAGTAAGTAGTTTAAAGAGGAAAAATGTAATGAAGTCTTTGAAAGTCTTACTATCCAAAAGATAAATTTCTAACTCCTTAGTGTGATTTTCAAGTTCCTTCACAATCTACTTCCTAGTTATCTCAAAAATTTCAACCCCATTACTTTATCAACATCCCAACAGTATAGCCATGTCATGTACTTATCATATTTATCAATACTTTTGCCTGGAACAATTGTTTTTGCACAGTCAATTTGCATTTATTCTCTCTAGTCCAATCCAAGTATCATATCTACTAGAAAGTTCTTCTTATTATCCGTAGGCAAAATTCCCACGAATTTCGTCCATAATTCCATTACAAGATTGTTATGGGTTAAATTGTGTTCCCCTTGGAAAAAAAAAAAAAGTACATTGAATTCCTAACTTTTGTTACCTCAGATTTTGAATTTATTTGGTGAAAAGGTCAGCAAAGGGGTAATCAGGTTAAAATGAGGTCATTAGGAAGGACCCTGATACAATTTGGAGTTAGACATACAGAGGTAGAATGCCATGTGAAATGAAGATAGAGATTGGAATGATGCCTCTGCATGGAGTACTAAAGATTGCCGGCAAACTACTGGAAACCAGGCAAGAGCTTTGAATCTCTTTTCTCTCAGAGCCCTCAAAAGGAACTAACTCTGTCAACATCTTGAACTCCTAGCCTCTAGAATATGAGATAATATACTCTGTTGTTTAAGCCATACAGTTTGTGGTATTTTGTTACAGTAACCCTGACAAATTAATGCAAGAATATAAACCCATTTTTAGTTGTTTTTGTACCCACGTTAATGTGTACTAGCGAATAATGTAGCCATCACTGATCCACAGGCATTTGGTGAATATAGTAATTTTTAAAATGGATATCTATCTATGTAAAAATATGAAAGTATTTGTGTGTATAAACACAGGGTCCTAAAGGTATTTATATAGGTCTTGTATGAAATAAAATATGTTCTTGGGAAAAATGCAATTAATTAGACTTGTGCGTATTATTTGATTCTATTATTATTATTATTATTATTATTATTTTTTTTTTTTTTGTGACGGAGTTTCGCTCTCGTTACCCAGGCTGGAGTGCAATGGCGCGATCTCGGCTCACCACAACCTCCGCCTCCTGGGCTCAGGTAATTCTCCTGCCTCAGCCTCCTGAGTAGCTGGGATTACAAGCACGCGCCACCATGCCCAGCTAATGTTTTATATTTTTAGTAGAGACGGGGTTTCACCATGTTGACCAGGATGGTCTCGATCTCTTGACCTCGTGATCCACCCGTCTCGGCCTCCCAAAGTGCTGGGATTACAGGCGTGAGCCACTGCACCCGGCGATTCTATTATTTTTTAAACATGAAAATATTTTATATCTATTTTAACAATTTCCTGCAGAGACTTAATCTTTTTTTTTTTTTTTTTCCTAGAGACTGAGTCATACTCTGTCGCCAGGCTGGAGTGCTCAGGTCACTGCGACCTCCGTCTCCTGGATTCAAGTGACTCTCCTGCCTTGGCCTCCTGATTAGATGGGACTACAGGTGCATGTCACCATGCCCAGCTAATTTTTTGTATTTTTAGTAAAGATGAGGTTTCACCATGTTAGCCAGGATGGTCTCAATCTCTTCACCTTTTGATCCCCCTGCCTCGGCCTCCCAAAGTGCTGGGATTATAGGCATGAGCCACTATGCCCAGAAAGAATTAATCTTTAATAGCAATGGTTACCTCTATTCAGGCACCATATGTATATGTTAGCCTTTCAGCCACTTAACAAAGGAAAAGACTATAAGCTCTTCTGTAAACATTAAGTAAGGAAACTATAAAGTAACCTAATAAAGGGACCAGGAAGCAGAGCTAAAAAAAAAGAAAGCAACAACAAAACAGAGTACTGTAAATATCAAGGAGACTAAAACAAATAAACACGATTAACATAAAATCCCAAGGCCCTGATGCTTCAGTCTTATTAATCAGCCAAGTAGAGAGTTGAGATATGGACAAGGGAAGGCAGAATCTGACCTGAACCCTACTCTGTTCTGTTATTCTGACATACAGATGTCTTGGACAGAAATAAACTTAAAAGGCCCATGTTTGACTGAAAGAAGTTGAAAGAAATCTCTAGTATGTGACAATTTCCCTATTTCATTGTCAAGCAAAATAGTTTCAGGGAAAAAATTCTAGTGCCTAATATGTACCAAACACTGTCTAGACACTAGGAAAGTACCCAACCCTCATATAGCTTATATTCTCACGGGGGAAAAGCACAAACAAGCTCAGTAAGTAAAAATATAGTAAAATTTCTCCTTTGCTGCATGCAATGAAGAAAAATAAAGCTGGATTGTCAGATATAGAATACACTGGAAAGGATGAATTCAATTTGTAGGTAAGGTAGCCAGGGAAAAGACTTCAGTAAGAGTATATCTGAGTAGAGACATAAGGGAGTTGAAAAACAGAGCCATGTTTAATCCCTCTAGGAGAAGAACATTCCAGCTAGAAAGGAAAATAGTGCAACAATGAGAGATGGCTTTACCTTGCATGACTAATAAAGGATTGGAGACCATGAAAGAATGGGTAAGGTCAGGGAGGCAATGGGAGAAAAATAAATTATGTAGACCTTGAACCTATTGTAATGACTTCTTGCTGTTAGTATTGAAAATAAATTGAAATAGGTCAAGGGTGGATACAGGCAAATAAGTTTAGAGTACTGCAATAATGCAGGTAAAAGACGATGATAAATGTTTTCCAGTGCTTTTCCTGCAAGAACAATGAAGTGTGATCCATGTACTGAGTTTAAACTCTTTCTGGTAACAGCCAACAATTCACCTGTGGCCAATGCTGGTAATTTTTAGCCCATTCCCAAGGTCAAGAACAAAATTACAAGTTGATCACAACAAGTTTTAGCTGCTGCTTTCAGGGATAATTCACTTGAGATTTGGGAGCCACTTGGGTCTGAATATGGTGCTCCACCGCTCCACAGACTTAGCGACTGATAGGACCGCACGGGTTCTTGGAATGCACTTTGGCCTAGGCTGCTATCCACAGGTAATTCTCTACTCGGGGAGTTTAGACAGTTTACTTTCCCCTTTGTGTTTTGTGTTTCCATTTTGTATTTACCTTAGCGAAAAGGCTATTTATAATGTATGGAACTGAACAGATTGTATTAAAGAATTATCATTGATAGAAGAAACTTCTGTGTAACTTCTTAAGTTGTTTCATTTGGCCAGTAGCAATTTTTTTATAAAACCTGCAACATCCTTCTTAAATTTTCTAAACATTACTATGAAAAACAAAAACATACTATGCACTTAAACCTTTTTAAAATTCCAATTAGTCATGTAAATATAGTGGTTTTCTTTCCATTTGACCAATGCTTTTCTCTTATTTAATCTTAGAAACTCAAGCATGTTCTAATATTTTTTTAATTTATTTTCTGAAATGTCATATCATCCTGTACTATCACATTCTGTAATGTGTACCTTTATATAGGCTCAAACACTTTTCATGCCACATTTCTGTATTCAAAAAGAGAAAGCTAATACACTTTTATTACTGCACCTTTAAATTCTGAGTTCTGCTTTTCTATAGGAAATACTTCACTAATTTATACTAACCCTAAATTTATGTGACAACATAATCCTGTTGTATTTTTACCCTTCCCATTCCCATTCATCAGTCACCTCGAAAGCCTTTTTTATATAGGAATCTCATTAAGCTATTGAGTAGATTCTTATGTTCCACAAAAGAAAATAAGCTCAAGGTACAAGCAAAGAAGAGCCTAGGAAAAGGGTTCATGACAGAACAAAGGTGCTAATGACACCCTCAGTGTTACTGCTGAAACAGCATTTTCTGAACGTTGGCAATGTCGGGGAACACAGGATTACACACCGTGAAGGTTCTTTGGTCAGCACAGGGGATGCAGTGGTTCTGCATTGATGAATGCATTATTTTTCATGTCATACTCCATTACTCATTACAAAATGTGCTTTTCTTGGTGCTGGTAAACTTAACACTTGTCTTCTAGAAATTTTTGCTACATGGAAATGGATAAAAATACTAGCTAACATTTATTGAGAAATAAATATGTGCTAACACGAACCTTATTTTGCCATTCCTCTGCATCATTTTAAGACTGACAGAAATGCTACACAGTTGTGCCTAATCTGACCTTTCCTTCATTCTCCAACATTAATTCTCATTACAGTTCCCTTGTTCTCTGTGCTCCAAGGCCACTTCTCAGTTGCCCATGAGATTCCCACCAACACAGGTTATATAAATACCTTATATTCCTCTAAATCATATAGTTAGAATGACATATTTGATCTCAGGTCTATTTGATTCCAAATATCCACCTTTTCTCTGTCTCTCTGTCTCTCTTACACACACACACACACACACACACACACACACGCACGCGTGCATAGACAAGTAGTGAAAGCCACAGAAATGAGTACGTGATAAAATATAAATGAACTTGGACTTCTGTACATATTGATGGCCTGGCCTCTTCTTTACATATTCATGCTATTGCTTAGAGTGCTAATACAACTAACCCACAAGTCAACAAAGTGAAAATTATCATCAAGACTTTATCAACCTTATACTACATAGAACTAGGGTGAATACAATAATAAATTTCTCTAAATGGACTTTTAAACAATTTCTCATTATACCTAATTAAATTTTAGAAGCTATTAATTGACGATCAATGGAAACCAATTGTTCTCACTTACCAGTGAAAATCCTTTGACAGATTACTTCATTTAATTCTTTAATGAAATAGTTTCATTTTATGCCTGACAGTATTGGTGAGTCATCTATTCTTCCAGGAATTCCTTTGGCTCTCCACTGTCATTAAATTCTAACTTAAACTACGTTTCATGCATTGAAACGTATGCATGAAATGTATCTAATATTTCATGCATTGAAATGTATCTAATATTCAGTGCTTTCTACATTTTTCACTCAATCTGATTGGCTGATTTTTACCTTTTTTGTTGCCAGAGTCTATGTCTACAGGATATGAAAAAATCAATCCTGATAAATGTGTTATTTATCACCATTCATGTAGAAAATAATAGTACCACTGAACACATATCTTAGAGTATTTGTGATAGAACAACCTAAAGCTCATCTTCTTTATTTATAGCCACCCACTTACGTCAGGCTCCTTATCCAACCAGACTTCTTTTCAGTGTCTATTCTTCAAAATCTAAATATGGTGTCCCACATGTCTAATGAGTTCCTTTTTTCATTAACACTATGACCTACATTTTCCATAGTCCTGTCACTCAAGTGCCACTTCTTTTACCAGATCACTTGTCAATTATTAGGATGAAATATTCTCCACATCAAATGCATGACCTAAGATAAGTTCAAAATATTGCAGAACTTCTTCAAAATATATCTATGTATCTAATATTCTATAACTGTAATTCCTAGGGAATTCCTTTCTCAGTAAAACTAAATGAATTAAATCCAGACTTGTACTCTGTGTCTATACTCTGAGGGTACAAATATCTCTGAAATATCTAACTAAGCAGAATATAATTAGAAAGATAGACTCTTTTCTCCCTAAATTGTTCCAGCTTCAATACAAGGATCTCTAATTTCTCAATGTCTACCTCTGCTACCCTTCACCTTCCAAATTAATCATTTTGAAACACAAATGTGAACAACTTCTGATCTCTTCACTCTTGTCACCTCCAAATTATTAGAATAATTTATCATTGTTTTTAGCTGAAACCCAGTGTATTTCACATCTCACACCATACTCTCTCATGTGCTTTCTGGCATCTATCACACAGGCCTTTACTTACTGAATACAGTAATTCCCGGCCATGGGCGCATCATAGATGATGTGACCTCTTCCTGGGAATTTTTTCTCTCACCAGTAACTCTTTTGAAAGATCACCTTCTTTTAGATATACTTCAAACTCCAGAGTTATATTTTCAAATACCGTTTCAAATATCGGTATATTTGAAAATATAATCGTTTTATTACCCCATCACATGCTCTTACATGATCTCAAAGCACTATGTCTATTTTCTCAAATACTTAATGTCTATTTTCTCCCACAGGGATAATCATACATAGTTAATTCTCATTAATTCTCTAAAATCAAGAATTATATGTGACAAATAAATGAATTAATTGATAAATTTAGTTGTAATGCCATTTCTATCAAGAGAAAGTGAACCATTGATCAATGGTAGTCACAACAGATAACAGATATAAGAAAAAGAAAAAACAAGGACCCTAGAAACTCTATACAATACTCTGTTTTTTACACTTTGGATACTTACCTATTTCTTTTTGATAACTAATATATGCTCACAATAACCAAAGCAAGACAAAGATAAACCATTCCATTCTAATGCTTATGATTATAACTGAGAGTATAAATTGTATGCTTTTAAGATTGCCTTCATTTATGCAGTGTATAGTGAGAATTTAATTTGTAGCAAATATCTGACAATAGATAGGAAGAAAAATGATTTTATGCACAAGAGACTGCATGCTATAATAAAAAGAATCATGGAGTATGAAGCAAGGTTTCAACCTAAATTTGAATCTTTGACTTCCAGTTTGCAAATATATAAAGTCTTAACTGCGAATCCTTTAATGAGTCATGTCACCTGATTTATTTCTATAAAATAAGGATAATATCTATCTTCTGAAGTTATTGTAATAAAATAACAAAAAAAATAACTGTTGAGACTATTATAGACTTTCCAGTCATGCAAGGTATTTGCAGCTATTTCTGTTGTGGACTACAGATGTTAATTAAGATATGACATTGATAATGATCATATTAGAACTGGGTAAAACAGAATCATCTTATCTATAGAATAAGAATATTTCAAGTTTTTCTGTTATCAAAAATAAACAAGATATCATCACTTTTTTTAAACAAATTATTGTTTTAAAATATATTTCCTCCTTGGATTTATTGCTTTATAACTGTCATGGTTGATTAGTATTACAGATGAAGATTTCCATTTATTTTATTCCATAAAGACATTTTCTTTAGATTATGCAATTATTGCAATCTCGTAGGTTTTCTGATTATCCCGGAAAAACAAGTGATCAATACTGAGTAGCCTGAAGAAAACCAATTGAGGTAATTTAAATCAATATGTTTAACTTGCAATCATTTATACTGCACATTTTCAAAAACACAAAGCTTTGTTCACTGAAGCTTCATTTAGAGTCAGCAGAAATTTTGTCTAGGGATTCTATACGCATATTTCATTTTAAATTGGTAAAATAGAAGCTTAAATGATTTTTTATATCTACAATGAATAATTTGTTCCACTTTCAGTTGCAAATGTATTAAAATACTTCTTTGAACATGATGGCAAATATTCATATATTAAAAGAATTCTGAACTTGTGAACATTAGGATAGATTGGGTATTTTTCATTTTTATTCTGTAATTTGAAATTAGATAAATATTAGTTTTTACTTCAGCAATTCTTTTTTCAAAATCTGATAACCAAATATTGATGGAAAAGACTAGTGGTTAACACTGTCAAAACCAGTATAATAATATAGAAAAAATTAGGTGAAAATACTCTTCATAAACTCTAATTCAGGAAAGAATAATTCCCAAGTAAAGAGAAAGTAAAGGGAGTTTTTGAAAATTTCCCCCAAATCAGTTCTGAGGTCA
Source organism: Saimiri boliviensis (assembly GCF_048565385.1). Taxonomy (NCBI): domain Eukaryota; kingdom Metazoa; phylum Chordata; class Mammalia; order Primates; family Cebidae; genus Saimiri; species Saimiri boliviensis. The sequence continues at coordinate 38,698,370 of NC_133463.1, read as the reverse complement.
AAAAGAAATTCTCTTATTCTTTTTATGTCATAATACTCTCATACATTTATATAGTACATTAGAAGGAGAATGCTTTTACATATGTTATATAATTTGATCTCTACAATAACCCTGTGAGGGAATTAAAAGAGGCTAATATTACCCCAAAGAGGTCAAGTACAATTTTAAAATTGGTCACCTGGTAAGTGGCAGAAACTCCTCTCTCTCTCTCTCTCTCTCTCTCTCTCTCTCTCTCCCCCTCTGCTTTTACAGTTAATCCAGTGATCTTTCCACAATACTACAAATCATTTTTTTCCTCCATTGACATTTATATATATATGCAAATGGAAGATGAAAGATAAGCATAGCATTTTTATGTGAGAAAAAATACTGTGAAAAGTGACTTCAAGTTGATCATTAAAGAGATATAGGGAAATATGCTAAAAAATACAAATGTAACTTAAGCATATGGCCCTAAAACAAATGTAAACCTGCAATATATTTAATTCGATGATACTAGCAAAATATTACAAAAATGCTACTTTAGGAAAGCAGCATGCCAATCATAAATCTTATAATTAATAAATCCCTTAATTCAAGTTTCTCATCATGACCATTAGGCAAGGAAAAAAGGGCAGTGGATATAGATAGCCAATTTTAGGGCACAGTAGACACAACATTGGTGACAGTGTGGCATTCAATTTTTCTTCACAACTTGTGTATTTCAGTTGGCTGACATCAAGTAATCATTTGAGTTGATTAAGAAGCCAGAAATGAGTTAATGTGAGACACCATTTTGCTAATCTGATTGTGTCCATTCTGGTCATAAGATTCTTATGCATGACAATAAATGGAGGAGCTCATTAATTCACTTACTTATGAAGATAACAAGCCAATTTGCTGAAAATGACTAAATCTAACTTCTTTGGTTAAAAAAAAAAAGTACCGAAATTTTGTAATATAATAACTTAAGCAAAACTATATATAAGTCAAATATATTTTTCAGTGTTTCTAATTTTCAGTCCCTTTTCTCCCTGTACTGACGATAACCATCAATTAGTATGATTAATGGGATTATTCCTGCAGAAATTCAAGTTGGAACTTCTTATTCCCTAGATGGTTCTAGGCTAGTTGTTTAATCTTCATTGTGTCCCACAACTTTTTATGACAGTCTTTAGTGGAATGCTGTTTCTTTGTTTTAGGGTTCTCTCTACCGGAACAGAGACATCCTTTTTTTCTAGCCCTTGGACATCAGAACATCAGCTTCTCTAGCCATGCGGTTCTGGGACTTACACCACTGCCCCCCATCACCAACTGGGTTCTCAGGCTTTCAGCCTGAACTGAGAGTTATGCTATTGGCTTTCTGCCTTTTAGACATGGACTGAGCCAGTCAACAGTCTTCCAGAGTCTTCAGCTTATAAATGGCCTGTCATGGAGCTCCTTAGCCTTCATAATCACGTGAGACAATTCCTTTAAAAAATTATCTCTCTCTAGATATATGTGATATATTCTGATACATGGGTGCTAACAAAAGACACAAGGTTCTTGGGCCACTGGCAAAAATGGTTAGCTCAAAGAGCAATGGAAGTAGCAAGAGTATCAGTATCTTCTCATGCCAGTTTCTCACGCCACAATTTCTACATGGTCACCTAGAGAGGGCAAGGTGACACATGTCAAAGAAGAAGAACCCTCATCTTAGGGTATCTTAACATTTTATAGCAGGTAGTAAGCAAGTTATTCTTGGTTCCAGAAAGAGATTATCTGTGCCTTCTAAGGCTGTAAGTAAATCAGCCCTTTGTTCCAGAGGGAAGCACTATCTAATCTTCGAATACTGTTCACTACAAAAACATCCTTAGAAAGATAGGAATAACAGATGTCAGTGCCTCTGCTCACAACATGAGCAAAAATGTGAAAGATTTGTGTAAAAACTCAATTTCCCAGTAATATCCACCTCTCATTTTTACATCATCTTCTATATACCATCCTAGCTTCCTACTCCATCAGGCACTCTGATTAATGTGACTGATAGAGTTTAAGATCAAATTTGTGCAATTTTTTCATATAACATTTAATTAAAGATATGAGCAATAGGACTCCAAGCCACAGGATGAGGCCAATCTGAAGCACTGACATCAAGAATTCCCCTAGCATTCCATACTCAACAAGGTGAACAAATTTCATAAGCCATCAGGGCCTATTTTAGGAAGCCAGATTGCTTTCTCCTGACATTCATATATTTACCTTTTCACTTTTCCTGAGGCATTAATCCAAGTGCAGCAGTTTGTAATAGTAATTATACTGACTCAACCTTTACATGCAAGAATGCCTAGGGCAATTTTATCATCCATAAAACATTCTAGGACAGTGAGTTGACACTGACTTGAATGTCTTTTATGGCCAAGGTGGTATCACCACAACTAAAGTCAGAGATGAATTTTATACCATCATTTCTAATTGGATGACTGCCATTATGGGCATGACTTCTCTAATAGATAACAAGTTAGTTATCCTCCTGAAAGCTCCTGTGAGTAATCAAGTGTAGCTTCATTTTGGAGAGACCTCTGTAGTCATCTGAAGGTTACATAATCTACTGATACTTATTTAGCATACAAAAGTCTTTTGCAACCTCATTAAGGTATAAATCACCATGATTTGGGGAGGAAAGCAAGTCAATGTCTGACTTCTGCATAAAAAGTACAGGATTAGTGCTGTACATGGCGTCCTTAGAAACAAAGGCGCTTTTACAATTATTACATCACCAAGTATGGCCTACGCCAACAGGGAGCTCAGCTCGACAGTACCTTTATCATGGCCTCCCAGTCAGCTGGTGTATCTGAGAGTTCCATTTATGTTCAAATAACTATGACTAAATCTCATCTTGGATGGCATCTCCTAGGCAGAACAGGTCTAGCTTTTTGGTTGTTGTTGTCCATCCCACCATCCAGGAGGCATCTGTTCGCCCAAGGAATGAATAAGCAACCATTATGGGTATGGGATTTGGGAAGATATTGTTATTACATGGAAGACAGAAGAGGCCATCCTCCAGTTTCTGATAGCCCTTTAGGTAAAATTAGGGAGAGTGATAATCAAATTACTATCAGAGCTGTCTGGCAGAAGATGAGATCAGTCAGCCAAATTAAGGCACTTGATGCAGCAGTTTAGGAGAGCCACATCAGAGTGTTTTCCTTAATGAGAAAGTCTTCAGGGATGTTTCTGAGAGACAAGGATCATTAATCTCCCTCTCATCATCATAACATCTGAGGGCTAAGGTTTTTCCTCCTCAAGTACCATCATGTTTTTCTCCAACTTCTCAAAAATTATGTCTCATTCCAGACTCTGTAACTAACCATTATCTTCAAAATTCTCTTACTTGAACCCAGAATTTTATTCAGAAGGGTCAAGTACAAAAAGAACAAAGTTTATATAAAACTTATAGACACACATTACATCCACTACTTTGGCCTATACAAATCACTATTTGGAAAATTGATTTGCAGTGTACTCAACCAACGGATAATTATCACGATCTAGAACCAAGTAAGTTAAAAAGAGAATCCAGGTAGCCGAACCAGAATTACTATAAATACCCTAGGCCTGTTTTGGCTGTAACCAGTCTACTAACCAGCCTGGCCTAGAGGTGCCATTAGGGGCGAAAAAAATGTCACCCCCAGAAATGCTACCTAGAATCTCCAAAATTTTAAATAGGCCTATAAAACTCTTTATCCGCTTCTGAGGACATCTGTCTTCAATGAAAAATTAAAAGTGCCTTACTAAAGTATGTGGACCAGAAAGAGGTAAGGACAATAGATTTAAATTTTATCCTCTTTTGTTTTTCAATAAACCTTTTCTACACTAGATGGAGCCCACTCCTACCCACTGGTAGGAGTCACGAAAGGTCAATCAAATACTTTGACTATCAACTTATTGCTATCTTTCACAGTAAATAGCACACGATTGTCAGAATACAAACAATTTAGAAAGCCAAAACATGACACAGATTAGTTTCAAAAGCTACAATGTGGTTTAGGAATTGGCTTATATAACTGGAACAGTACATTATAACCTGAACATTAACAGTGGAAAGGGATCAGCAATAGAATTGAGAGGGTGTCAAAGATCTCATGCGGTCAATGAACCAGGAGTAGGCAGAGACCATGACCCATGCAATGTGCCTTCCCTCACTGTGAGAGCAAATGCCTAGCTTCTGTCAGGAGATACAAGTCTGGCATGCAGTGGTCTCCTCTACCTCAAAAATATTGAGTCCTTTATTGAAGAAGGTCTTCCCAGCCTCTGATGGAGCATGTGTTGCTAAGTGCAAGATGATGATGAATCCAGGAAGCAATGGTGACAGTCTTGGTGATGCAGGCTCAGTGAGCAACTTGGCTTTAGTTGGGATCATCAGAGAATGAGCCATTACTGTGGGTATCTAAATGAATGATTCAAATTGTTTGAACACTATTTGTTCCCGCAGTTTGTACACCAAAGAAAAGTATCTTTAATCTGCTGGTCATTTTCCAAGTGGCAGATCAAACAGTGAGGCCATTGGCAAAAGTTCAAAGGTCATTAAAAATGTAATAAAGTTCTTCAGGAAGATCACTGGCCAGAGCGGTAAGAACAGTTGAGTTCCACCCACTGTGTGGAACAACCACGTTCAATTTTGGTTCGGCCTAGCTGGCACTAAGGATGAAAGGGTATACTGAGCCAGTTTATATCCTCCAGTTTCAACTTGGCCAAACTATCAGTGAAATAAGCCTCAGTATTTGTGAAATCTCTGTGAATCAAAAAATAAACTTATAAGTATGCTTGTTCAAACTCATATGTTGTTCATGGACTACCAATGAATAATAAAATACTGTTTTGGAAGTACTAATACAAAATATGCCTTCTCTTCATAGTCTTATTTCAATAACTCTAAAATTCTATCATGTTTTTTCTTTGTTTATTCTGAAAATAAGTCTACATGAATGTAAATATAAAAACTGGTTCTAAAATGTAAAATGCTGCCCAAACTAAATATTGATGGAAGGCACATTATTGAGGGAGGCATTTTATGAAGTAAAAAAGACCATAGACTTCACAACTTGATGTTCAAGTTAAATCTCTACAAGTTAGAAAACAGAGGTCTTAGGAATATTATGCAACTTTAATTTCTTATCTAAAAAAATTAGTTTAACCCCTATTTAACTGTTTATAACTGACAAGTATACTGAATCGACATATGTAACACACCCAAAAGAAAATCTCAAAGACAGTAGTAACATAGCAATTTTTTCTTCATTCTATGTTGATGTCATGCTAACAGAATACTTCATCCATCATCATAAATAGAATAACATTTTTCTTCTTCCAATTAATTCTCTAAGAAGCCTGTGTAGGTTCCAGGGGTTATACCATCTCCCCAAGAGGTACTGGCCTCAAAATATCTCTTAGAACAACAATCAAAGTATTCAGTATAGATACTTATAAACTCTACTATCAAAAGAAAGAAAGGGTCTGTCCTTGAGATGAACCTAAGTTCAACTGCAATAGCAAATAACTATAATGCATTATGATATCTTACATTTTCACAAATCTTCATAAGTCATTTCTCATCCTTAAAATCCACAGAAATCCTTGGAGAGCATAATATGGCAGAGAAAGTCAATTTGAAGTAGAAAAAGTATTCTTAAAGTAATCATATTTATTTATTTCCTGAATTTAGAAATTACATTGTGTCTGTGTATCCACACCAAAAGAGAAATAAAAGATGCCCTCCTCTCAAACTAAGAGCTTGATTAAAAATGTAATCTTCTCAAACATCTCAAAATAACACATGCCTCTTGAGAGAGCTTTCTGTGAAGAGGTCAAGGAGAGACTCTATTGGCCAATAGGATGCAATGATGAAAACCAAGGGCATCATATACTGAAAAATAAATTAAGTGATTAATTCAATATGTACTAGCCCAAGCAGCATTTTATATGTTTTAGATAAAATTTTGTGTATGTTTATTCTGATAATAGTTTCACAGAATACTTGCTCAATTTGGCTAGATTTTGGAGTTGCATTCTTGCTTAAGTGGCCCAATGAATCAATTCGATTTACTCCCAAAACTGGTTTAAGCCTATTTTATATTCTCTTGCATTGAGTAGTTTGTCTGGGTAAGTCTCAGTCCAAAAATATTTCTGCTGAATCAGCATCACCACTTCCTGCATCTAGCCATGACGCCAATTTCAGCAGAGGTTTGAAATTAGGCAAGATAATGAAATGGACTGACAGTCTGGCCCAGACCCTAATTTATAGTCTTGTTTAAAACTGAGTCTGGCTTTGTCCTTGGCCCTGAGACCAGAAAAACATGGCATGTTTAGACCTATCATTAGGCCAACCAAAATAATGTAGCAACTATATTTGTCCTTGGTATCATTTATTTTCTTTCCTTCTCCTTCCTGTCTCCACCTTGACAAATTCTAGTTATGGTCTCCCTGTCCATGTGTCAAGTCCACATGGGGTGCACCTCTCCATGGTGCCACCCGAACACTGCCTCTGCCCTGACCTTGTCTTCTCTTCCCACCTCTCACAAAGGTACATTTTCTCAAACAAAATTGCTTTAATGCATTTTTTAAAATTCCTGCTTTCCATCTATCACAGTTCTGAAGAAACACATGTTGGGATGTAGTTTGATGTGCAAGATGTGGGATTAGCCCTTAAGAAAAGAAGGGGGAGGAAGTAGAATTAGGCAGAAAAAGCAGTTGAATTGCAAAGAAGGCCCGAAAAACCCTTGGCCAATCTATCAGGAAACTCTGAAGCAAACCCTGTTCATCAGAGCTGTATTACATTGGACCTAAATTACTACTAGATCCTTATACCCCTGTTGCTCAGTTGCCACATGACAGCTCCCCTAGGTGTTGTGAACTCTGGAACAGCTGCTCTCTGGCCTGTCAGCTGGAAGCAATGTGCTGACTGCATTTTCCACAGCTGGGCAGAAATTCTCCTTTGAGGGTGGATCTAGACAGAGCATCTCTGCGTCATTCTGACTCACATGATCAAGTAGATCATACCACAGTCCTGAGTGTTAATAATTTAATTCTGTGCTTTCTCAAATGTATTCATTTGAACAGATGTTAAGAGGTATTCTGAGGGAAAACTATTCTGTGTCCAAGAAATTGTATGAAACACTGTCTCACACTAAGTTAACAGGGTTCCTTTGCTGTAGGAGTTATCGTTAATTTTAAAATATCAGCTACTATATAATGAGACACCAGGAGAAAAGCTAGAGTGGACATTCCCCAAATGTATTTATATGCAGAAGCCTTAATTCTCTCCTAAAAATAAATTTAATATCTTTTAAAACACTAATAACATACACTGTACAACTTTAGGAAATTTTCTTATGGGACACAGGTCACAAAAAATATAAAATTTGCATTTCTCAGGATTGCTGTAAACAGAAGTCTTTCTTTTTTCTTTTTTAGAGTCATGGTCTCACTCTCTTGCCCAGACTAGAGTGCAACAGCACCTCAAGTGATCCTCCCACTTGGGCCTCCCAAAGTGCTGGGATTAGAGACATGAGCCACTGCACCCCGCCTGAAAACAGAAAGTCTTCACACAGGAAGATGATTTACATAAATGCTGCGAATGTAAGTGCCATGAAAGGGAGCGTTAAAAGTGATCCTTAAGGATATCCTTTGAGGCCATGGAAAGAAGACTACTGTTTGCTGTATTTTCAGAAAAACAAACGAGAATGAAATGAGATTCTTGCTCCAGGAAAACAGAGTAAAGTTAACACGTCAGTAAAATCTAATCAATGTCTATTGTGTTTTTCCTTCAAAGAGAGTTAGTCATTATACCAAAAAGTTTAGAACAAACAACACATATAGAAAATTGGAATACCAAGACAGGTGAGAATAGATTTAATAGATCTACTAATTATTGGTACCACAGTTAAAATTGCTGATAAAATAAAAACCTTTGTTAGTAAATTTTGAAGAAGAGACAAAAGTTTCATTTTAGAAATCACATATCTGGAAGCAATCTGTTGAGAGAAAAATCTGTAATATCATATCAAATAGATAGTTTGTAAACATTTGGTAAACATTAAAAACATTACAATTCTGCCACTTATTAATCATGACAAAATAACTTGATTTTATTTTTAAATTATTTTATTGGCAGATTTATATTATATACGCATTGCTAAAGTTTTGTTGAACACAAGCTATACTAAGCAGTTTATGATCTTCCAGTGAATTATATGATAAAATATTGACTGGTATTAACATTGTTTTATGATTCCTCTCTGGTTAAACAGTTTCCTAAATAATATTGATAACATGTTGATGTTTACTTAGAAGAATTACTATATTTATATGCCAATGAACTCTGCCTTGATATTTTTTTATGAACTTTATTCTACCTGTTTGCTATTTCTACCAGCAACATAAATGAAAATATAGACAGCAGGCTTATCAAACTCTCAAGCAACACAAAATTATAGGAAAGAGCTTACGGATAGGTACTCAAAATCCAAATTAGAAAAGATTACTGTAGCTAAAAGTATAGCCTCAAACTGAGATCAATTTCACAGGAACATATATTAATATATTTATTGGTCCAATGAATCCCTGGCACAAGCATATGCTGGATATGGTCAGACACTGATAAAGTTTATAGGAAAAATATTTAGAAATTTTTGTAGGTTATAATTGTAACATGCTTTAATACTGTAATGATGCTTTTTAAAAGCCTCACATAATGCTAACTAGAAATAACATACTTTTCCTGTTCAGTGATTAAATGCAGGCCTATTTTACTTTGCCTAGGAAGTCCCACATCTGTAGTATATTCAGTCTTGGATGTGATATTTTAATAAGGGGTTGACAAACTACAAATCTTTGAGGTACAGAAACCAGGATGTAATTGTGCTATATCAAAAAGTGTTTGAAGGAACTGTTTATTTTAGCTTGGGAAGGCCAGACTAAAACATTAATATTGGTATTGGATAGGCTGTCATAAGTAAAAGGGAATGAACTTGTACTGTGACGCTTCAGAGTAAATGATAAAGAAGGTGTTTGTATGCTTGTATATTAGTCACCTAGGGCTGCCATAACAAATTATCACAAGCTGGATGACTTAAAGCAACAGAAATACATTATCTTACAGTTCTGGAGGTTGGAAGTCCAAAATTGAGATGTGGGCAGGCCATGCTCCCTCTGAGGGCTCTGAGAAAGAATGTTTTCTTGACTCTTCCTAGTTTGTGGTAGTTGCCATAAATCTTTGGCATTCATTAGCTTGCAGTTGCCTCTCTCTGATTTCTGCCTCATTGTCACATGGCATTCTCCTCTCAATGTGTCTTCACATGGCCTTCTTCATTTTATTTATTTATTTATTTTTAGACAGAGTCTTGCTCTGTTGCCCAGCCTGGAGTGCAGTGGCACGATCTCGGCTCACTGTAACCACCCCCTACAAGGTTCAAGCAATTCTCCTGCCTCAGTCTCCTGAGTAGCTGGGATTATAGGCATGCACCAGCACGCCCAAATAATTTTTGTATTTTTAGTAGAGACGGGGTTTCACCATGTTGGCCAGGCTGGTCTTGAACTCCTGACCTAGATGATCTGCCGCCTCAGCCTCACAAAGTGCTGGGATTACAAGTGTGAGCCACTGTGACTAGTCCACCTGGCCTTCTTGTAAGAATGTAAATCACTGGATTTATGACCCACCCTAATCCAGTGTGACCTCATTTTAACTAGTTACATTTGCAACTCTTGTACACACAACTCTTGTTGTCAACAATGATAATGGAGCACCTCATGAACCAGCGAGCTTCCAGTCACAGGGTCAATTCAAACATAAGATGAAATTCCTGAAAGAGTCTCTAACATGTAGGGATGAATTCCTGAACTTGACATTATGGGAGAAGTAGAACTATATTAGCTCTTTCATGAGCCTAGTGAAGTAGATTTCACCTTTCAAATATTCGGCTGAGATTCTATGAAATGTAAAGATGAATAAGATGGGCAAGTGAAATATAAAAAGTGAAAGTGTAATTCTTTCACTCTTTGAAAGAAATTTTACTGTAAAAAAGCATGTAGAATTATTGGGAATACTGTGACAGACAGACTCTAGGATCATCACTATTTTCTCCACCCTGTGCATTCATGCTTTATGCAATCTCCTCCCTTTGAGCATGGATAGAAATGGTTACTTGCACCTAAACCATAAAATATGACAGAGGTGAGGTAATTTTTCAGGTTAATACACCATCATTAGTCCACTTCAGTTGACTTTCACTTAATCCTGAATGTGTCTGACCTTATCAGATGAATTGCCTTAAAAGGAATTGGGTCTTTGGTGATGTTAAATATTCTCTTTACTGGCTTGATGAAATAAGCATTTATACTGAGGAAGTTCATACAGAAAAGAATTGTAGCTAGCCTCTAGGACATGAGCAGCTTCCAGCAGAAATCAGAAAAAAGCAAATACCTCAGAAGACAGAGGTGGCTGTGATCGATGGGACAATGGTGGCAGAGATTAGAGTCATGTGACCATGAGCAGAGGAAGCAAAGGAAGGCCAACAACCACCAAAACTAGAAGAGGCTAGGAGGGATCCTCCCTTGGAGTCTGCAGAGGAAGTACAATCCTGGGGACACCTTGGCTTCAGACCTCTAGCCTCCAGAATTGTGAGAAAATAAATTTCTGTTAAGATACTCAGTTTATGGTAACTTGCTATAGCACTCACAGGAAACACACAAAATGGAGTTTGCCAACCACCTAAATGAGCTTGTAAAAGGTCTCTCAAGTCTCCAGGGGAAAACCCCAGCCTGGCTTCCACTTTGAGGGTAACCTGTGGGATACTGAGCAGAGGACACAATTGAGCTGTCCCCAGACATCTGACCTATGAAAATCTGTGAGGAAATAAATGTGTTTGTTTTAAGCCTCTGTTTGTGATAATTTTCTATATAACTATTGAAAACTAATTCCAATGTGATTTGTAGTTTTGTCACATATTTATGTTGATTTCTTGGAATCCAGTAGCAATAAAAGAGTTAATTGAGCTTTCCACCTCTGCCAGTTCTCAATACTATGAAAAGCACGCTATCTTGTCCTTTGCAGGAACATGAATAGAGGTGGAAGCCATTATCCTCAGCGAAGTAACACAGGAACAGAAAACCAAATACCACATATTCTCACTTATAAGTGGGAGCTGAACAATGAGAACACATGGACACACACTGGGGCCTGTCAGGGGATCATGGGGAGGGAGGACATCAGGATAAATAGCTAATGCATGCAGTGCTTAATACCTAGGTGATGGGTTATTAGGTGTAGCAAACCACCATGGCATATGTTTACCAATGTAACAAACCTATACATTTTGAACATGTATCCCCAAAATTAAAATTAAATTACATTTTAACAAAAAGAAAGGCACATATCTAGCAATTATTTTAAGGCTAATTGTCCAATCATTGTATATAAAATAGAGTCACATATATGATCCTTTGACTAATTTGTGCAAAGCTGTAACAGGGTACAAAATGTATGATCATCTTCCCTTATCCACAGTGAATTTGTTCCAAGGCCCCAAGTGGATGCTTAAAATCATGGATAATACTAAATCCTACATATATTGTTCTTTCCTATACGTACATACCTATGTTAACATTTAATTGATAAACAAGGCACAGTAAAAGATTAACAATAAAACAATTATAACAATATGTTGTAATAAATGTTACATGAAATGCATATCCTCCTTCTTTCTCTCAAAATATCTTATTTTACTGTACCACAGGTAACTAAAACCAAAGAAAACGAAACTATAGATAAGGGGAACCACTGTAACTAAATTACCATGGCTTTACTGTGTATTCAATGGAGCAATGTGGTTTCTTATACTTTGCTGTCCTAACAGAAATATAACTGCTATAAGGTTGCCATAGCCGACTTTTAAATTTTTTGAAATATACCATAATTGAGCATGATTTTCTAATAAATCTCAATAAAATTGAGGGATCCCCAAAATCTATTGGGAATGACCAAAGAAAGACTCCTCAGTAAGGAACACCTTTTTTTTTAGTATATGCTATTTTTTAAAGATTCTTTTCCAAATCACTAAGCAAAGAGAGGAAATCATGGAAGAAGAAAGGATAGTAGTAAGGTTTAAAACCATTTTCTCTCCTCTTTTTTTGTTTCAATTTAATATTGATGGTTTCCAGATTTGCAGATGGTGGCTGTTATCTTATTTTCAGAATTATTTCACTGAGATGTTGGTGAATTTTTGACAATGAAATTGTAAGCTGCTAGAATATGGCTTAGTGTCACTTAACTACATCTTCCTGAACTGTGTATTACTATTAAGATTAGGGGGAAAATGTTGACAGCACTTTTAATAAAGTCTACCTTAGTGTAGTCTGTATTCACAGAGGGCCCAGCAAGAGCAGCGAACCGTCATTAACATAATTTAGTCACAGAGCCTTGGTGGAGAATTGATAATTCCAAAAACAAAGAAATGACAAAATTACATCCTTACAATGCCTTTTTATACCTTTTAAAAAATGCTTTGATCTCAAACTTTCATTAAACCCTTGATCAAACATGTTTCTGTATTTCTGACCAGAACTGCAACTTATTTCATTAGTCATCACTTCAAGGTGACTTTCAGTCTGTGCACTTGCTGCATACATACAACTCTAACATTTCAATCCAGTCCTTCTGATGGGCTCAGGTTAAGTTTAGATAAAGAAAATGAAGTCATTGGCAGAAAAGTGTTCTCAACACAATAAATGTATATATTCCTCAAAGATATTGATTCCCTTTCATCAGGTATCTACCCACAAATATATTTTAAAAAATCAGCTGAGGCTTGCATAGGACTTTTACCTAATATAGTTGAATAATTCTGGGGGAAATAACTTATAGGCAGAAGGATAAGGAGAACGGAAAATAATTATGAATAACCTCCACCAAGCCAGGAATATATTAATAAATTAATAAAATAAACATGCCCTAACTAGGAAATTCTATGGGATCCAAGAAACCACCAGTCATCAATCCTTAAAACCTGGCTTATTTGTCTAAGAAGTCATCTGAAACCCAAACAGTTCACTGTATTTACAGAGTATTCTGGATTAAGCATATCAATATTCTATTTTACTTTGCTATTCTGATACATCCTTTTGTGCTACTCTGAGGAATATTTAGCTTCCAGAAGGAGTTAAATACTGTAGCAAGGTTTTAAAATACATTTCACAAATATTCTTTTAACAGAGAACACTTGATTTAGGGGGAAAAAAGACTAAAGATGTACATAATACATATCTTTTAACATCTGAAAGATGAACATGGCAAAAAGAATGTAAATATATTCTTTACAGTCTAATTGAGTAAAAAGTAAAGGATCTCACAAATTCTGGGATCTCTATTTTGATCACTGACTTATTCGCAGTATCTGAAGCACTGATGGGCATATCATAAATGACAAATGTTTGTTTAATAAATCAATAAAGCCATAAGGTGACATTTTATTTTAACAAGAAGGTTTTTAATAGTCATGTTCAAAGTTAGAGGTAAGCTGTCTGCTGCAGTATACGGTTTAAATATTAGAATAGCTGATCATTTGACTAACAAATATTTAAGTATTAAATGAGTAGTTCACCAAAATATTCTTTAAGGTAATTTCAAGCAATTGTGGAAGTCTTCCATTTTTAAATGCTATTCCTCCAGCATTGACTTAGATGCTATGATAGGTGTTATTATACAGTATAGGTAGAGAATCACGAATTCCCTGTGTTGAGAACATGTTAAGGGAAAGAAACATAGTTGTTAATGACCTCTGAGTAAGACAGCATTGAATCTAAAACTTCAGGAACGAGAAAGAGAAAAAGACAGCATATACTTTTGACAAAATATTCAAGGGAGTCACAAATATGGAAAGCATATATAATGAAATTTGTTATTTTTTTTTAAAAGGTCAAGAACAAGTACTGAAAATGGTGACCAAAAAAGTACCTAGAAACACGTTTGATCCAATATTCAACATATTCAATAGAAATGAATAAACATAATTATAATTTTGATTTGAGATATATTGGGCAGAATTTGTTGAGCTGACAAGGTACGTATGAAAAATTATTTTCTCAATTATAAATATTATTGTTTACAAGGTAGGATCAATTGAAAATTCAACAATTTCAAATATATTTATCATTTTGGCAATTTCTTTTTTTTCTTTTTTTTTTTTTTTGAGATGGAGTTTCGCTCTTGTTACCCAGGCTGGGGTGCAATGGCGCGGTCTCGGCTAACCGCAACCTCCGCCTCCTGGGTTCAGGCAATTCTCCTTCCTCAACCTCCTGAGTAGCTGGGATTACAGGCACGCACCACCATGCCCAGCTAATTTTTTGTATTTTTAGTAGAGACGGGGTTTCACCATGTTGATCAGGATGGTCTCGATCTTTTGACCTCGTGATCCACCCACCTCGGCCTCCCAAAGTGCTGGGATTACAGGCTTGAGCCACCGCACCTGGCCCATTTTGGCAATTTCATAAAATTATTTTAAAAATTATGAGGCCAGGTTAAAAAAATACATTTATGATAAAACCAGTGAAATTAGAGAAAAATACAACCAAGAAATTGATCAAATAATATGAGTATGTATGAAAGATAAGTATTATACCTGTGTTAATTATTTAAAGTTCAAAAATCAGTAGAGGAAGGATTTGGGCTGTAATGTCCATGACTATGCAACCTTTTAAATTTTTATTAATAACTGTATTTTTAAATCAATTTGAATAGAATGATTTAATAGGTCTACCAATAAAGAACAATTTGTTGGTTAGCTAATATTCCAAAACAGTGGTATTTAATATTTTTAAAGCCCTGTACACTCTCAAACTTTACCAGTTGGAAGAGGTCTGGGATGTATCTGAGCCATTTGTGTTCCTGCAGACTATTCTGTAAAAAATATGTTTCACTGCACAACTGCAGAGCTACCTTCTATATGCTTTTTCTTGATGATTCACAATACAGAGTACAGTCATTGTTCCAAAAAGTCCTGCAGGATTTTTGTTAAATTTGATATAATCAAGACACTCCGAAGTATATTTGACCACAGATATAATTACACCTATCTAATACCTCTTAAAAATTTCTAAAATCTGTGTTCTACAGAACAAATTTTGGAAAATGTAACCAGCCAGAGTGGATAAAGATCATGCTCGTTTTTGGATCATGTAACGAGCATGATCTTTATCCACTCTGGCTGGTTATCTCAGGGTCACATTTCGTTTACATCTCTGTACATTCCTGAGAAATTTACCCAGCTATTACATTCATGTACTGAAAACTGCTCTCAATAAGAAAAAAGTTCCCAGAGGATAAGGATCTGTTAGTGACAAGTCATGGGGGAGATGTAGGATAAATCCACGTTATAAATAACAGCATAGACTCAAAGAGATAGGATAAGATGACCAAGTCTTTTAAATCAGATCAATAAAATGAATTACACAAGATCTCAGCATGACATGGCATGTTATTTTGTTGTAGTTTTCTGTTTGTTTGTTTTTTTGTTTTAAGGCAGAATCTAGCTTTGTCACTCAGGCTAGAGTGCAGTGGTACAATCACAGCTCAGTTCAGGCTCAAGTGATCCTCCCATCTCAGCCTCCTGAGTAGCTGGGACTACAGGTCCAGCTGTATTATTATTTATTATTTATTATTAAATTATTATTCAAAAATTTGTTTACACATTTTCTCCATTCTTACTTTTTGGTTTTTTTTAGCTAAGTTCTCTCCTTATAATAAGAGTCACCCTGAAGAAGGATACAAACTCTGAAAGAAAACCAAATTTTTTACAAAGTTTATAAAAGGTAGCCACACGTGCAACAAGTTAATACTATAGTGTAAATTCCTTTGAAGATGTTAATAGGAAAAATGTGAGCTTTCCATACTATTTGGATAGAGTATTTAATACTAGCACACTATAAGCTTTCTCCTATTAACAGAAAAAAAGTATAAAAAAGTAAAATTGTTTCTGAAGTGGCCAACTTGTAAAAATTATGTTATGTTTCCTGTATATCCACATCTAATGCCCTAAAGCCACCTCAACTTTACAAAATAAAATTTCCCTATTAAAAATAATTCCATTACTTTCTATGTGTTTTGGATTATCATCATCTTGGCTTCCTTTTCAAATGTAGATGCTCCAAAAGTCATAAAATATTAATTCATATTTATTATTCATTTATTCATTCATTCACTTTGCAGATAAGGCAATGCAGAGACAAAGGAAACAATGAAGTTTTGGATTACTTTATGGCGAGGGAGATAGACATTTTCACACTTAAATTCAATATTATCTGCTGTATTTGACATAGGTAACAAGTACCTTGAGATGACAGCAGCAGGAGCAAATTCTTCCTTTATAAGTGAGTCCTAATTAAATATGTGGGTTTTAGTGAAAGATCACAGTCCAAAGAAAAAAACAAAATTATGAAAATGGTTGGCCTGTGTACCTGAGAAAACTATGTCCCTGTCAACAGGGACCTTATTTGCCCCTCCCGCTATGTAAGGACACAGCAAAAGATACCACCTATGTATCAGAGAGCAGGTTCTCCCCCAAAACCAAATCTGCTGGCACCTTGATTTTAGACATTGTAGCCTCCAACACTGTGAAAAGTTAGTTTTGTATCAAGTGTAATAACATAGGTAAGAGCTAATAAAGTCCTGAACCAAGGCAACAGGTGCAGGGATAAAGATGTTCATAGTGTAGAACTTCAGGACGTAACAGCCTATATGATGGGGGAGATAAGGGAAGAAAAGATCAAAATATCCTGGAGATAACGAGTGACATGATTTAATAGCATTTTGGGATCTGGAGACAAAATGTGATTTAAGAGTACTAAAGCAGGTAGAGTTTGAAGTGGCTGACACACATTTGGTGGAGCTAACAAGAAAGCAACTGAATTTGAGCATCTGAAAGTGAGAAGAAGAGATCTGGGATGTACCTGAGCCATTTGTCTATAGGTATTAATTAATCGTATTAAAGTCAGACTATTCAAAAATGCTGAGATGTGTAAAGAGTGGAGGAAGGGAGAGAGATCCACAAAGAAAACTGAGAAGTATTTTCAGAGATATAAGTACAATTAATAAGTGACCAACATTAATAAGATAGTTAATGAAATTTTCATCACTATTAATTGTATAAATCAGATAATTCAATGTCGGGGAAGATTATGCAAGCTCTCTCACTGTTAAACAATACATTAGCATAGTTTAGAGTAAACTATTTTTTAAAAATACGTTAAATATGTTATATTTGTTTTAGATGGTTATATGAATCAAAGTAACTAGTTTTTGTATTTTATCCTACACAATGGAGAGTACAAAACTAAGTATTGTTTCACTTACTTTGCAGTCCTTAAAGTATGCAAGGGAAGAGAGAGATAAAACCATCAGAATGGCTGGACGCAGTGGCTCATACCTTTAATCCCAGCACTTTGGGAGTCTGAGGCGGGCAAATCACGAGGTCAGGAGATCGAGACCATCTTAGCCAACATGGTGAAACCTCATCTTTATGCAGTCATTAAAAAACGATGAGTTTATGTCCTTTGCAGGGACATGGATGAACCTGGAAACCATCATTCTCAGCAAACTGACACAAGAACAGAAAATCAAACACTGCATGTTCTCACTCATAGGCAGGTGTTGAACAATGAGAACACATGGACACAAGGAGGGGAGCATCACACACTGGGGTCTGTTGGGGGGAAATAGGGGAGGGACAGTGGGGTATAGGGAGGTTGGGGAGGAATAACACGGGAGAAATGCCAGATATAGGTGATGGGGGGATGGAAGCAGTAAACCACATTGCCATGTATATACCTATAAAATAATCCTGCATGATCTGCACATATACCCCAGAACCTATAATAATATATGTGTGTGTGTGTGTGTGTGTATGTGTGTGTGTGTGTGTGTGTGTATAATAAAATTAGCCAGGCATAGTGGCACATGCCTATAGTACCAGCTACTCGGGAGACTGAGGAAGGGGACTAGCCTGAACCCAGGAGTTGGAGGTTGCAGTGAGCCAAGACTATTCCACTGCACTCCAGCCTGGGTGACAGAGCAAACCTCCATCCCCTACCAAAAAAAAAATCAGAATTCAGAAAACCTAGATATTTTAATTCTTATAAAATTTTCGGAAGGTACTCTTTGAACTTACTTCTTGGACAATATACGGTAACCTCTAGGGAAAACTGAATCTTTCTTTCTACTTCCACTATTCCTCTACCTTTAAGCAGATGATATTTTACTACAGGACTAGGCTAATTAGAAAAAATGAATTGTAATGGAAATAAAAAAGGGAAATACAAATGGAATGGGTCTTTGACAACTGTCTCCTCTGTAGCAGTGTATTCTCTTTGTTCTTCATGAATCTTTCTTTGCAATGTGCTCTTTTTCTGCCATTGTGTCTGGTGAAGTTAGAGCAAGTCATACCACAAGTGAAACTAGTTGTGTTTTACAGAGGAAGGGAGGTTGGGTGTGAGATATTTTAACTATTTTTCTTTAAGCTTTCTTATCCTGTGCTATCTTTGTTTTGTTCATTTCATTTTATGCTATCATATTTTGTAGTATTAACTAAAGTTTCCCATATATTACCTTTGACCTTCTGCAACATGATGACATTCAGTGCTTACTGTTTCAAGTAACATACAATGCAAAGGAGAAATGATTCAATAACTGTCATGTTGAGTTTCAAAAAGCTACACTTCAAAATAGTGGGAAGAACTGGGGATGAAGAGTAGAAAATCTCCTTCTTTCTACTCAAGTTTCTTTGACAAGAAGCCCTGTGCTCTTTCTTCTTCAAGGAATGAAATCCCAGGGGTAAAGAGCAGACAAAAATAAAACCCTAAAAAGCTTAGGAAGAGTGAGAAAAACTTGTGCACACATCTCTTACCTGTTCAGGGCTTGAAATAAAGAATCTAAAGGAGAAATGACCTCACTATGACGTCTATGTAGATAAAAACAGAGACACTACTCTGTCCCATGGGCCTCCTCTGCCCCATGTGGTCCCTCTTCCCCATGTGTCCTGTGTTGCAGAAACAATACAATGACACACATGAGGAACATGGAAGAGGCAAGAGGTTTCAGGCATTAGTAGCCAGCCATTCTTCACGTAACTGCTGGAGTAGCCCAAGAGAGGGATATCCCCTGTGTACACTAAAGTGGCATGAAGTGGAAACAGAATAAATTCATGGATCTGAAAGTCCTATGCAGTCAGCCATGACCAGAGAGAATCAGCCAGAGACTAGGCTCAATCTATAAAAGTATATTATGATCTTAAGGATAAATTACCTAATTCCATGACTTGGCATTATATAAGTTCCTTGGAACTTTATTTATTTATTTTTCCTTGGAATAGATTTCTTCATTTATGGTTGTTTTTTCTTTTTTTTTTTTAATTTCCATAGGTTACTGGGGAACAGGTGATGTTTGGTAACTTACATAAGTTCTTTAGTGGGGACTTGTGAGATTTTGGTGCACCTATCACCCAATCAGTATATACTGTACCCTACTTGTAGTTGTTAGTACCTCGCACCCTTTGCACCCTTTCTTCCTGAGTCCCCAAAGTCCACTGAGTCTTTCTTATGCCTTTGCATCCTCAGCTCAGCTCCCACTTATAAGTGAGAACATAGAATGTTTGGTTTTCCATTCCTGAGTTACTTCACTTAGAATAGTAGTCTCCAATCTCATCCGGGTGCCATTCATTCATTCCTTTTTATGACTGTATATTCCATTGTGTACATATATGTACATGTGTGTGTACATATATATATCACAGTTTCTTTACTCATTCATTGATGGGCATTCATTGATTGATGGGCATGTGTGTGTGTGTATATATATGTGTATACACATATATACACGTATATATATATATATATGTGTATACACACACACACACACACACACACATACATATACCACAGTTTCTTTACTCACTTATTGATTGATGGGCATTTGGGTTGCTTCCACATTTTTGCATTTGTGAATTGTGCTGCTATAAACATGCATATGCAAGTATCTTTTTTGTATAATGAGTAGATACCCAGTATTAGGACTGCTGGATCAAATGGTAGCACTACTTTTAGTTAGCAGAGAGGGAGGGGGGAGGATGCATGCATTTATCAGATTATTTAGAACTTTAAATGCCACCTAGGTGATACAACATTGTCAGTAAGATTGGGTTTTCAACATCCAGGAAAGTAGGGCACAAGATCAAATATAAGTTTAGATACAGTAAAATAAATGTATGATTTCTTTTACTGATTGAATTTATAAACTCAATTTATAAATTCATGATTGAATTTATAAACTGAGTTTCATAACGACTACTGCTTTTGCCTTTCACAATTAGAGAATTAAAGTACCGAAGGCAACACTAAATGAGGAGACAAGAAGCATTAGGTTGAGCCCTCCCTCTAATTTCAGTCTGACATGCAAGAGACAAAAGATGTCTTCACTGCACACACACAGTCCAGCTTATCTCATCAGGCAGAAGTCCTCGCAGAGACGTGCTGCCAAAACTCTATTTTTAACAAATAGTGTGCAGTTTGCCTGGAGGGTTGTTTTGTGTCAAACTCAAAATCCAGTTGGGAATACATGGCTGGTAAGACATTAGGAATTCCTGACTCTGAGTATGGCTCAGGGAGGGAGCTGGCATTATACACTTAAATGTAATACAATCTACTTGGTCCAGCAGCTGCTTTGTATCTTATAAATGGTAGATAAAAACTTTCTTTTAAAAGCAAGAAGGAAAAAAAATACCATCCTAGGTGCCAGTGTCAGCAATATTTGTACTCCCTGTTAAACTCAAAACACTTCCAAAAAACTGAAAGATAAATAAGGTTAAAAATTTATCTGCATGTCTACATTGCCACAAGCTTCTTAAGAGATACGTTTTGATGAATAGGTTTAATGCAAATATGTGTGCATACATGTCAATATGTATGCTCTTAATATAGAAAAATATATAATGCAAATGTTGAGTGTGAAATTGTCATTCAGTATAGAAATTATTAATAATTTAGAATCATGTTTCAAAAAGTTGAAGGATTTCAAGTCAAAATCCACTAATTATAACTTAATTCACTGAGAATGTAGTGCATCAAAGATTACTTCTGAATTATAGTAATTTTAGTGACAAATGCTGGCAAAAAAAACACATTTTTTGCATATACTTTTGCTATAGACAAAGAATAATTACCATATTATATTTCTCTTGAACCATCAAAAAGTTTCTAATCATATTCACCTGAGGATTTGAAATTATATTCTTGATTTGAGGTTTTCCATATCTTACAAATATAGCTCAAGATAAAGAGCAGTAAAAAGAGAAACAGAATGTAATATAAAACTAAGAAGGCATCCCAAATACAGGGCCAACAGTAATTCAGTACAGCTTGGTAGAGTCCTGACCATGTATGGCCCATTCAATTTAGTTCAACTAACATATTACTAATACATTCAGGGGACAGGATTTAGCAGAGGCAAAAAAAAATAAATAGACATTATCTTTCCCTAAAAGCAATTTATAGATAGTAGTGGTGACAAATGCACAAACTCCCACATACTAAAGCAACGGCCAACATTGAGATATGCTTAAAGCTCTCTGGGAGCCTTGTAGAACATAGTTTATCTTCCCTCAAATCAGTGGTTCCCAAACTTTTCCACAGATGGGGGTTAGGGGATGGCTTGGGGTTGAATCTGTTCCACTTCGGAATATTAAGCATTAGGTAGATTTTCATAAGGAGCATGCAACCTAGATCTCCTGCATGCATAGTTCACAATAGGGTTCAAGCTCCTGTGAAAATCTAGTGCCTCAGCTGAACTGACAGGAGGTAGAGCCCAGGCTGTCATGTTCTCTTACCCACTGCTCACATCTTGTTATGCAGCCCAGTTCCTAGCAGGCCACAGACCAGTACCAGTCCACAGCCCAGGGGTTGGGGACCCCAGTCTTAAATGATGCACTGAAACTCTCCAAGTAAATATGCCTTAGTGTGGGTGTCCTCCCGAATTGGTTCCATCAACCTGTGCCCTACTGCCCTTCCCTGTTCCTACTCTCATGATCCAACTAGTCATCTGTTATAGATAAATGTTTATGTCTTTCCAAAATTCATGTGTTGAAGCCCTAACCCCCAAGGTGATGATATTTGGAGGTAGAACCGTATGTGGTAATTAGAGTTGGATGACCTCATGAGGATGGGGCACTCATGATCGAATAAGAACCATTATAAGAACAGAATAACTGAATACTCTCTCTCTCCCTTTCTCTTCTTCTTCCTCTGTCTGTCTGTCTCTGTCTTGCTCTCTGCATGCTTGCAGAAAGAAGAGGTCATATGAGTACAGCAAGAAGGTGACCATCTGCAACCCAAGAAGAGAACTCTAAACAGTTTCCAGACTTAGAACAGATTTTCAACTGAGATTAGGGTGTCAGCATTCTGGTTGTTTGCGTCACCCAATCTGTGGTACTTTGTAATGGTAGCTCAAGCTAAAACATGATCCAGGCACATTTGGGTACCTCACCTTGTCCTCTTTCTCTCAGATTTCCAAGCATCCTTGAAATTTACAAATACTTCAAACAGTTGACGTTTCAAACTTTCTCTCAACATTTACCTTTTCTCAGACTAACATTTGCATCATATTAGCTGTATAACCTAGTTGTGATTCAAAAGCCTTTTACCTGATGCCAGTGAAGTACTTAATGTTAATTCCAATATAGGATACATACTTGCTTTCTGGGTATGCCCTAGTGATGCAGAACTAATTTTTCCACGAGAAAATCCTAGTCCTGAGGGCTTCTCTCTGGAAGACATTGAACAGCCACCCTTCGCTTTCGTGAAAAATGTAAAGTAAGCCAATCCCAGGAGCTCTTTGTCAAGTTATAAGGGCATTTTTGGAAAAACTTAAATCTTTGGAAGGAGTGTTAGGTTGTAGATTACTTTCCATGATCCCTCCTCTTTGTTTGAGAAATCCTATTCGGGTCAATTCCTCAGCCAACTTACATAGATTATGTATGAGGCAGTCTGCTGTTGGCAAGTATTTCTCCTACCCACACCATGTGAGATGGCTCAAACTCTATTGGCTTGACAGTATTTTGTTCCTTTGTTTGTTTTCTAGAAATTTATTGGCATTTTTGAATAGTACTAAATTGTAAAGAAATATTCCTATCTCTAGTAAGGAGGGGTTACTATGTTAAACGATGGTGCCTAGATTGCACTCACATTTACGAGTTAACAGCATTCTGGACAAGCATCCATGTATTACAGAAGTGAGCATATATCATCTCCTAAGGGAGATTCAGTGTATGTTTTATTTAACTCCCCACTGAGTGCAAGTGCCATAGATTGTCTTCATCATCCTCCTCTACCACCACCACCAGCCCACTTGTTATTCAGGGCCTGCTCTCTTGTCTTTGCAGAAGCCATTGTGTGTATGAAGTAAGAAAGGCACGGACTAATGAAATCTTAAGTTAGTCCAGGGACAAAGTACTCATTTATGACCAAATGAAATAGTGGCTGCCATCTGAGCCTTCCCATCTAAGTCCCAAGAATCTTTATGCTCATATGATCACCCATTTTCTTCATCTCCCCTCCCCATGCTGCTCAGAGGAATATTTTCTAGGCTGCTGGTTGTAGGGGTTTCTTTCATTTTTGCTTACTCCTATTATTCCCGTTCACCACTGAAAACATAATAGCCTGGTTGAGGTGTGTATGTGGAGTGGAAGAAGCAAAGCAGACAAGAGAGGTAAAAGTGTACTACCTGTACAAAAATGTACACATGATTTGATATCTCTGTATTCTTGTCCCAGGCTTAAGGAAAGGAAGAAAGAAAGGATGCTCCAGAGAAACAAGACAACAGAATAAAAGGCACCTTGGAACAGAATGCCTGTTCTATTTAGAGTTCTACAAATATATATCACTTTGAGTATTTTAGGTTCAGGCAAGATATTTGAATTTTATTCTAAGAATATAAGGATACTAGCAAGGTGTTTCAAGTAGATGAGTGATTTATGTTCTAGAAATATACCTCTGGCTGCTGAATTGAGAAAAGATTTTAGAAATTAAGGATGGAGACAGGGTCCCAAGTAGGAGTCTATTGCAATAGTCTGTGTCACAGATAATGGTGCTTATCTTTGCACTATTACAATGGGTATTAAGATATATGGTCACATTTGAGCTCTATATTGTGACAGAATATAAAAGGGCTTGCCTGATGAACTGGATATGAGTTATAAGGAAGAATCAGGAAGGTAGACTAATTCCTAAATATATACCTTTTTTTTTTTTTTTTGAGGAACAGAATTGGAATATGGAAATGAGGTTACATGGGAGAGAGCAGATTTCGGTGTTGGAAATTATGTGTTCCATTTTGGAAATATTTGAGGTTAAGTTCAACATCCAAACAAAGACGTTAAGATAAAAAGGCCAATACTCAAGCATACTATTTGATGTCTTAAAACTCAGTAAATCACCTAAGGAGACAACATAAATACATAAAATAAGAGGATCAAGAACAAAGCCTGGGAAGATTCCAAAATTTAAAATTCTAACAGAAAAGTCGCCAGTGAAAGCACCAGCAAAGTAGAAAGCAGACCAGGTGAGCCTAGAAATCAAAGACTCAGGAAGTAAAAGATGGTCAAACTGTCAAAACTATAAAAAGGCCAAATGAGAAGAGGACAAGTGATTGGCAATTCCTTTTGGCAAGATGCTGGTCACCTGTGAGAACTTTCAATGGAAGAGGAGGAAAGGACAGCCTGATTTAAATAGGTCAAGAAAAAATGAGATGTGAAGAAATGTGTAAAGGCAATTCCTTCAAGGAATTTCTCTGAAGGGGAACAGAGAAATGGAGCAGTGATTGCCACAAAATGTAAGGTCAAGGGAAGGCTTAGTGTTTTTAAATTTAAAGATGAATAATGTTAAGGTAGAATTTCAAGTTGATGAGAATGATCTGCTATATGGAGAAATTGCTGCGGCAAGAGAGCAAAATGTGTTACTCTTTTCAGCTTTCAAATAGTAGACTTCTGAAACAAATGAATTCAGACATTGACCAAAAAGATTTTGGAGAATAAAATTTTTAGGTGTTCCTTAGTGAATGTTCTTGGTGTTTAACAATAGTCTTCATTACATCCTGGCTAAGTCTTAATTCATGCAATATTTTGTAACATTTTATAACTGAAGAGATGTAATGGAAAGAGAAGACTTTAGGGTATACTTGGTACTCTAAATCTTGCATGATTAATTCTTTAAAAATCAAATATTTTAAAGAGCCTCTAAGCTAATACAAGACTGCAACAATTTCAGAAAGATGAGATTAATTTAATATATGTTGCCTTAAAATAAATGTAGATATGAGAGTATTTGAAAATTCACAAAAATGAATGTCACAAAATTAAATAGTGAAATATAAAAATCTTACTATTGACTAAGGTAAGACTAAGACCTGGGAAGTAAGAAAATCTTTCCTTAGAAGGCAGACTATTAGTGTGTGGAGCAGGCTACGGAAGAAATCAATAAAATCCTTAACTATGAACACAATAAAAATGATTTAAGCTTTTCGACTGTAGAGTTTACAGCTTTTAAACATTAGCTGTGTAAATGGAGAGATCATTAAGCACCATATGGGATCCTTTTTTGACAAAGCATCATTTTAGCAGAGTGGAGGGGGAAAGGGTATCAAGATTTTTATTTTAAATCCAAATTGCTTTATATTTTCAAAGATTTAATTAAAATATTAAACAAGTAAAAATCTATCATTATAATAAGATAATAGTAGAAACAACTTAGCCTAAATTTTTATAGTATCTTGGATTAGTAAAACAATACTTGTCTATGGTTATCAAGGCCAAAGAAGAAAAAATAATAATCAGAATTATTCCCAGGACTGAAGCATTATGGAGCTGCAAGGACTTACAATGATAATATAGATAAGCTCCGATTAAGTGTATTCAACAATCATGATGCAGCTCGATTTTCTATGAACACCTGTAAACATGACAGCACAGAATGCTGACAATACCCTCTCAACATTTGCAAAGTGAAGAAGATCATGAAAGAAAATATTTCAGTACTTCAAAAACCTCAAACACTCCATTATGTCCCAAAATATCTAGGTCATTGAGTTAAACTGCATTTCTTTACCTCTTGCAATCATTTGGTTGATAATTGCCATGGTCCTTAATATTTTCCAGAATTATTCTTCCATAACCCAATTTCCTGACCCTTTGACTATAAAAGTTCCTGACACTAAGTTAGGCATGGGACTATGGGTATACCAGAACCAAAACATATTATGTTTACTTAATGGCAAACATTGACTCCAAAATCAGAAAGTTTTCCTGACAAATTGAAAGCTAAAATCGGGAGAAAGCATAATTTTGATGACTCTGTAGGCTTTTTAATACTCTGATTTTTTATGCTATGAAAAATGTTAAAAAATGCTAATTTTCATTACATGTGGAGGAAGATGAAAGAAATTGCCCCTTAATTTTCTTTCTTTCATTTTTTATTTCATTAAGCTCAGAAGTACAAGTGGAGTTTTGTTACATAAGCAAACTTGTGTCATGGAGGTTTGTTTGACACATTATTTCATTACCCAGTTATTAAGCCTAGTATCCATTAGTTATCTTCCCTGGTTCCTTCCCTCCTGCCACATTCCAACCTCAGGTAGGTCCCAGTGTGTGTTGTTTCCCTCGTGTTCATGCATTCTCATCATTTAGCTCCCACTTATAAGTGAGAACATGCCGTGTTTGGTTTTCTGTTCCTGTGTTAGTTTGCTGTGGATAATGGCCTCCAGCTCCACCCACATTACTGCAAAGGACAGGATCATGTTCTTTTTTT
Source organism: Saimiri boliviensis (assembly GCF_048565385.1). Lineage (NCBI taxonomy): Eukaryota > Metazoa > Chordata > Mammalia > Primates > Cebidae > Saimiri > Saimiri boliviensis. The sequence continues at coordinate 38,671,523 of NC_133463.1, read as the reverse complement.
ATGAACTAGATGTATTACACAGTCTATATGTACCACATTTGCTCTATCCAGTCTATTATTGATGGGCATTTAGATTGATTCCATGTCTTTGAGTCTATTGTGGATAGTGCTATAATACAAATATGCATGCATGTGTCTTTATGATAGAATGATTTACATTCTTTTGGGTATATACCTAGTAATGGGATTGCCAGGTCAAATGGCATTCTGTCTTCAGGTCTTTGAGGAATTGTCACACTGTCTTTCACAATGGCTGAACTAATTTAAACTCCCACCAACAATGAATAAGTGTTCCTTCTTCTCTACAAACTTACCAGCATCTGTCATTTTTTGACTTAAGTGAAATAGAATTACCAGCATTAAGAAATGGCTTAAAACCCAGTTTCTAAAGAGTTCATCTGTTTGAAACACAGATCACACTCACTCACAAAAGTCAATCTCTCCAAAAGGAAGTGAACAAGAAGTGGGCATGATCAGATTGCTAGGAAATATTCAAGATCTATCAAGACCTGTAAAAAGCAAAGTGAAAGGGTCTGTATAACTTAAATGTCCATGCAAGAGAAATACTGCAAAAGTTCTTTCCAGTACAACAGTTTTTGATATGCAAATCAACTAACATGCCCTGATAAATCTGAGATGAATAATCAAATCATTCTTAATTAAGGTTGAAGTTGCATTGGTTCACATGTATTTTCTTTCCAGATAGGGTTTTGTCCCACTAAGTAACAGCAATCGAACAGAAAGTATTTGAATCAAACTGAACATAGCAAGCCATGAATGTACAGTATGTCCCCAGATGTCACGTCCAATCTTTTTTTTTTTTTTTTGAGATGGAGCCTCACTCTGTCTCCTCCCAGGCTGGAGTGAGTGCAGTGGCCCAATCTTGGCTCACTGCAATCTCCACCTCCTGGGTTCCAGTGATTCTTCTGCCTCAGCATCCCAAGTAGCTGGGACTACAGGCATGTGCCACCACACCTGGCTAATTTTGGTAATTTTAGTAGAGGTGAGGTTTCACCATATTGGCTAGGCTGGTCTCGAACCCCTAACCTCATGATCCACCTGCCTCAGCCTCCTCAAAGTGCTGGGATTAAGGCGTGAGCCACCACGTCTGGCCGATGTCCAGTCTTCTTGGTTCAATTCAGTTAGGTGCTCTGTCCAGTGAATTTTTATTGTATGGTGTTCTCCAATTAGGAAGTTTTTTCTGTTTCTGTAACTAAGCAGCTTCAAATCTTCCTTATTCTTTATTCCAATGAGCTACACTGTCACTTTTTTTCAAGACACAGTCCTGCCTTTATTGTTATAAATATTTATAAGTAATTAAAAAATGTCTTAACCATATTAGTGCTTTTATTGGGATTAGTATTATGTTCACTGGGGCTCTGGTTATAACACTACACAGGTTCTGAGTTGTGTCTGTTCTTAGCCTTTCTTTCCTTTAAGTTTTTATCATTTTTAGTATGTGATTTTGTAGCATACAAGGTTTTAAAGCATATATTGCAAATAAAGTGAAAATGTCTCTATGATTGAGGTTCATAGGCTGGAACATGGTAGAGCTGAAAAAATGAAAACACCAGAAAGAGAGAAAAAAAAAAAGGTTACTGTTTTCCTTGTAACACTCCTTCCTCTCTGAGTTTGTTTATCCTGTCTAGAACACAGGACAATGTTCTAGAACTCCTAAATTTTCATGACCCTCTGATAGGTCTTTGCTTTTTGTTTTTTTGTTTTTTTCCTGGGCTCTGTGTGTGTACGTGTGTGTGTGTGTGTGTGTGTGTGTGTGAGAGAGAGAGAGAGAGACAGAGAGAGAGGTAGCATGAGAGAGAGAGAGAGAGAGAGAGAGAGAGAGACAGAGAGACAGAGAGAGAGAGAGAGAGAGAGAGAGAGAAGAAACATTCTCATTCTCTCAAAGAACCAGGGGATGAAACAGAAGATGGCATTACTTAGCCCTTGCTATTTTGCCTAATCACACTTTGTTCGGTCAACATTTAAAGACTGCAAACATTCACAAAGGAATCAAGGTTGTGAAGATTGGGAAATAAGATCACATTTACACATTAAAATGTAGCCTCTCTTTCAACACATAAGTGAATCATGACGATTTATCTTTATGAGATGTTTGCATATACATTTTAACAACTTGAACATGCTGTTCAATTACACAAGAACAAAGAAGGGTGCTTTGTCTCACATGGTTCTAACAATTAACTGTTCTTTCCCCTCCTTTCGTGTCTAATTCTGTGACTGCCATTAACATCACATCACATAATAGACATCTTCCTACTGTCTGCACCTCACGGAAAACTCTAAGCTATTTCAGAATAGGAAACTTACACATCTCTGTAACACAATCTTGATATTTCTAACACAATGCTGACACAAATGTTTGTTAAATAAATAATAAACATGCAAACATTTTTGATGTAATTACTGATCATTTCCCAATCCACCAATAGTTAGTATCTTACTTACTGGGATCTAATATACTGTCCTCAAAGGACATCCACATCCCGCAGTATTTCATGACCATCTCTATTCTAGTACTATGGTTTGTATTATATTGCATGTTGCTCTGTATATGTCCATTATCACCACTAGATGGGGAGCTTCCAAATGTACTCTCACGTGCCTTCTAGAAATTATCATAATGTTTTATACTTAGTATGTATTCAATATTCTCTGAACTTAGTGTTTTAATGGTATTAGAGGCAATAATTTATTTTAAAATTTATCAGAAATAAAAGTATCATTAATTTTAGAATCTAGAAATCATTTTTGAATATTCGGAATGACCTCTAGCTAAATGATCATCCTAGCACAGAATTTTATGAGCAAAATAACTTTAAAGCATTTTTTAAAAATGCTTTATATCATGGAGTACTTATTCACTTATATTATTAGTCGTCATTTGTAAAACTAATACCTATTTTTAATTTTTCATAATTAATAAACAGATGCAATATTTTTCTTAAGACAGCATTTTAAGGTCTTCTTAAAATATGAAGAAATAATATGTCAGACATGTCGTTTTTATAGTATCTAAATTCTCAGAGCTTATAATTAGTTAATCCTGCTTGGGAAAAAAATCTAATGGAACTATAGAGATGAGGAGCAATTTCTGCACAGAATAATAATGTTTATACCATGCATTCTGAGATGCTGTGATTCAACATGATGCAATGTTTGTGTTGGTATTTCCTTTGTGCTCCTGTCTTTTCTTCTGTATTCATTCTTGTAATTACATGCTTCAGTGATTTATGATGGTAGTATCAAATCATAGATTTTGAAGCAATGAAATTACTGCATTAGAAAGTTCTACTCATCTCCAACATCCTCTGGCAATGGATAAGTGACATTGTTGAAAAAAAGAGAAAACTTTTCAATCACTCTCTCAAAGCAAATGACTAAGAAACTGACACATTCTATATCCTGGAAAAAAATAGACCCTAACATTAAAATGACGTTTTGCAGCATATTGACAAATTTGAAACCAGACATTCCATTTCCTGTGAGATTCATTTGCTAAAATGCTTTCACTCTGTTGAAGCAAACCAAATAGAAGACTCCACAAAGAAAGATGTTGAGCTTCTGGACATCTGTGGGATGCAAACAAATTTCATCATCCATTTCCTTACCACGTAAGCTTCAATCTCATTTAAGACTTTTATTGATGGCTTTAGTCAACTTAGAAATAGGCCAGTTTAGAGAATCAAATATATAAAATAAGAAGCACCATTCAGGTGAGTTTTTGGTCTTATATTGAAGAGACAATCTGGTGTGGAAAGTGAAAAATACATAGGTCTCAATCACCACCATGTGTTAGAATCAAGTGGAGAAATTTTTAAGAAAATATATATTCCCGAACTATACTCCTATGATTCCATTTCAGTTAGTTGAACCTGTGACACAGGTATGCATATCTTCTAAAACGTGTTCCAGCGTTTTCAAAGTATAGCCAGAATTGAGAACGAGTCCAATGGTGTGCCCAAAAGAAATGGGTACAGAGACCTGAGTCACAAGAACTGAGTTCAGTAGCCATGTCAGACTTTTACTAGTTAGGACTTTGAGAAAATTTGTATAATTAATATATTTTAAGTAAATTTTTAATGAAAGACTTTTAAGATTTCTAACAACTGTAATGATGCTGTTGCTCTACTGTAACATTAAACAAACTACTTTAACTCTGCAAAGATGCTTATGAGTCCCTAAAATTTGCTATTGTTAATGGCCCACCTATGTATTTGCAAATTCAAATGTAAATGTAAATGCTGTATACATCTTTAACAGAGTGAACTGCTACTAACATTATTTGAGAAAGCACCATGAAAACCTATGTCACAATATCTAAATGTCAACTCAGAAGGGGGAAATGTTGAGGAAATCCGGATCCGATGGCTGTCATCAGTTTTTTACTCTTAATACTACATATAACTGATCACTTCTGAGGAAGAATACATTTCTGAAGCTGATCACCACACTGATCATATACAATGAAATTTTAACTTTTGTTTAAAATAAAAACGATAGGAGAATGCAATGAAATACTGCTTCTCAAATGCATTACAGATACTTTATTAGCTGTAATAATTATATCCCACCAGGAATCTGGAACTCTGGTAAATAAGAGATTATAGAAAACATAAGAGAAATACCTCCAGCAGCAGCCATTATCCAAAACCAAAATCAGCCAGGGATATCAGAGAGAAAAAGTGTGTTAAAACTTAATTTTGGCCAATAATACCAACATATGGCCATCATTGATGCGATTAGTCAATTACTATCAGTGGAATCCAGAAATGAACTGTTCGTTCATAATATCTTTACAACTGAAATTTTCCACAGCATTAATGCCCTATTTTAAAATGCAAGTATCACCTACTGTGAACCCACAAATGTTAATTTTTTGTAAGATGCTCCTATCAAATGAAAATGAACACTCAAAAAGCCTTCAGAAAAACTCTCTGTAATTCCATATATCAAGAGTGAGTTTTTAAAAGGAAAATGAACTTTTTAAGTTTTAGGGGTTACTACTTCAATTTCATAGGGATTCAGTTCTACAGGTATGTTGAGGCATACACTAATTCTAAAATATAAATGAGCTTCAAGCTACCTAGGGCTGAGCAATTTGTATCCATTGCTTTTTCAACAACAGAAAAAGCAATCATTTGCAAAGCGATTTTGTCACCTACTAGATAAAAATCTTCCATAAATTTAGATTGACCAGCGTGATTATGCAACAGGAAAAGCCAAACCATTACTGGAAGTTTATGTTACTTCCAATTTTGTATTGATGCACTTCAATGAACATAAGCCACTTTTTATTATTCAAAAACTTAAGTTATTGGAGCTATTTAAAAGCAGAATTCTGAAAGACATTGAAAAGCCAATCTTTTTTTTTACTACAGAAAGGAATAAAGAACTATCCACAAGTAGGCTATAAACAGAATAGAATGGGGGGGGGGGGAATGCTATTAAAGAAAAAGCCAGAAATTTCTAAAGCTATGGAATATTGGTTTGTGCTTTCATGGACTATACTTATTTCTGGTATTTTTTTTCCCTTAAGGCAATAACTTCTAACTTTAATTACATATTTGAATCACCTGGGAATTCATTTTAAGTAACAATTTTCAAGACTTACCTTCAGAGATTCAGACTTAATTGGTCTAGAGTGGGTATTGGCATACTTAAGTGCCCCAGAAGATTGTACCGTGTGGTTAAAATTAGAGACCATTGACTCATAGTACTGTGTATCATTTACAGTATTTTCTACAAATCTTAAAGAGCAATATTAACCCAATAACCCAAGTGACCTGCAATAAAAATATTAAATAGACCATCAAATGCTATAAGGTGTTTTGGTATAAGAGCTCTTTGATCTATTTTTTTTAAGACTCATTATATCCTACAATTATCCACATGATAAGATAGGTTACTGATTTAATACCACAGCATCTGTGGTCTCCTTGAGGTCTCATCTGCTCAAGACTTTCAGGCTATATATATGTAACAGGGAGGGAAGAAATTTAATTGTAAGAAGATACCACCTAACTTACACATGACACATCAGGGCTTTTCCTCTAGAAAAAAAAAAAAAAAAAAAAAAAAAGAAGTCTGAAGAACTCAAATCATATCCATCTTATTTAACAGGAAATGACTAAAGAGTATTCAAATTTTTAAATCAAAGTGTTGTAAAAATGTCACAGATTTGTACTATTCTCTATTACTAGCCTAAGATTAAGTCTCATTAGATAACAAGAAAGCTCTATATAATATCTTGGGAATGTCATTTTCACTATCAGTGGGATGTTTTGAATTCTATTTTTTCCTTTTGCTTCTTCACTTTATCTTAATTGAAGGCACATGCTGCCTACAAAATGATGGAGGAGGAAGGGATGAGGAGAAGAAGGATGGGAAAGATAAGGGAAAGGACCACACTGTTGTTCCAGAATGGTTTCATAGCAGCCACAAAGCTGAAGGATTTCTTTCTGTTTTCGGTTTTGTTTTTGTCTGTTTATGGCTAAGAACAAAATAAGGACATCACAGGGAAGTTAGTTTCCTACATAGTAAGAGTGGTTAGCATGAAATTCTCAAGTACTTTGCAAATGGAAATAAGGAAGTTTCTTTAATGGTGTTTGAGATGTATAAATCACCCCTATCAATCACTGCCCAAAGTATTCTTTTCACTCATGTTAAGAGTTACACCAACTTATTGCTTCCTCTCTCCTTTTCAGACCCCCTTCTCCCAGCTAGAATCCTGTTCTTATGCCAGGAACAAAAGCATCTAGAGCTAGTTGTATAATTACCACCACCCATCCACTCCCCTCTTCCACCCACCCACGTTTATAAACGCAGGATCAATCACAATGTCAACACAGCATTGTGATTAATAACCAATTAATAACCAATACCCTTGGTTATTCCTTGAGACCTTCTGCTTAACATAGACTAATATATCCTCTCTAAGAGTCCACAGCTTGCTTAAAATTAGGAAATGTAAGACTTTTTCCCATTACTAATCTATGAAGCCACAAAACCTATTTTCAGGCCTTTAAATATGTTATTGTTATTATATGAAAGGATGATTAAAATACAATTTGACCCAAATGTAGTGTTAAAATGTTAACTTATTTAACCTAAGATTTGTTAAAACTAGGACTATACAGTAACTTTAAATAATCTAGGCTAGTCAAATATTCATGGTAAGTATCTCTGTATTATTAAATATTGGCTAAAAAAATTAAACAGATATGGTTTCAGAATATTGAAAATATTCTAGTTTTCAACCCCACCAAAACAAACAATGCCCAAGATGATACTTTCTGAGTTTAGTTTTCCAGAATTATATATTTATAATTTTACAATGAGCAGATCTTCTGAAGGCGGTGGTTGTGACACAGTAGAAACTCGATGGATTGAATATAGAGAAAAAGAAATTTACATTCAGATGATGTAAAGACAGGGGAACCATGAATGTGAATAAACTAACATTTGGTTTTAAAACTGGTAAATGAAGGGAAAAAGACAAGCAGTTTTTATGCCTTGCTATCTTAATGACACTATTGAGCAAAAGAATGGAAAGTTTCACAGAAATATTATATTTAAGAAATGAAGGGCTGATAAAATATAATCATTTTGCTATACTAACAAATTTAAACATTGAATATCACATTGATATCCCATGTACACAGATTTGATCATTACACATTATATGCTTATATCAAAATATCACATGTATACCATATGTAAAAATATTACGCATCCATAAAAATCAAAAATTTAAAAAAAGATTGGTCTTGGATTGATTTTTCTTAAACAGGCTGACTGCTACATGAATTTTTATTACCTATTTTTCCTACTTGTTTAAATGTTTCATTTAAAAAATTTATTAAAAATAAGCAAATTGTTCTGGGTGGAATAATATAATCATTCACATACTAAGCACAACTGTATTATTTGTTATTGCTTTAGTATTCTAGTATTCTATAATTTAAAATAGTTTCCCTACTATAAAAATTATCATTAATGCCACCATCGTATATGTGGCCACTGAGCCTTCTCCTAAATAATTTGCCCAAAGTTACAAAGTTTGGAGTCAGTTTTCCTTTCTATTTTACTCAACGTTGTAAGTTTTATAGGTGGTTTCCTGAGATCATACTTGCATTTTTTTTACTGATTTGCTTACACATAAATTAGTTGTTGTGTACATGTCATACACTAGATACTGTGCTAGTTGTTAGGGATTCAATGGTAAGAATCAAATCTCCAATTCAGGGAGAGACAGTCAATGGAGAAAGCAAAAATCCCAAAGTAATGTAATAATTGTTGTGACAAAGTTTAGCACAGGGTAATAATGACAACACTTAGCCACAGAGTGTGAAGCTAAAGGAAAGCTTTTTATAAGGTGTGACACCTCATCTGAATCACAGATGATTGTGTTGGGGGTTAAGTACCAATAAGACATTCCAAAGACAATAGCTTGCATGAGCTTTTGGCCAGGGAAGAAAAGTGCCTTGTCTTTCTAGACACACCCAATGGAGCAGTTTGACTGGAGCACAGTGAGTAAGAAGGAAGCAGAGACAAAGAGGTGAGAGAAAAGTCACAGAGCAGGTCATGAAAGCTAAGTATATCCCCCAAGATAAGGAACCAGAAAACAGAAAAAGAAACAGGTTAGACTGAAGGATAATCAGTTTGTCACACCATATGTCAAGTCCAGGTTTCTTAAGGACATCCATGTGAGAAGTTAGATGGGTTTCAAAGGTGAGAAAAGCAGAAGAAAGATCTATTCTAAAGATACGTTAAAATAGTTGGTGATATATAAATGGAAGTTGAGGTTTTGTAGTTAATAACACAGAGTGATTTAAGATAAAATTTGGACACCCAGGAACAGAGGAGTGTGATTAATAAGGAGAAACAGAGCAGGAAGAGGAATGAGCTAAAGGCATATTTTGCTAGCTTATAGATGAGAATTTAGCTGACCCTGCTATGAGCATTGCATTCTGTGTCTACAATGGAACTTTGCAATGTGCTCGTTCTTACAAACCTCTGCAGATAGAGATCAAAGGAGATTGTAATGTTGGTCCAAAGTGACTGAAGATAAATCATTGCTTCTTCAGACTAGCTCTTATCTTCTCATGCATAAGACATTACTGCTTGATTCTGGGTGATATGGCCTGATTTGATTCATCTGAATCCGGAGAAATTGGCATTTGATTAACACATAATACTAATACAATGAAAACACTGTATCATATTATGCTAACTTTGGATGTACACTGAATAACTGTTTTTTAATTGTATTATTTCTCCATGAATTTTAAGAATAATTATTGTGAAAGATATTTTACGAAAGATGTTTGGATATATTCAGGTCTCCATGCTTATCAAATTTCATTTTATATTTGATTATTAATGACTCATTTCACAACGATTCCTAAATTTAGAATTAATCCATTGAAAAATAAGATGTTTTTACTATGTACAAGGCAATGTTTACAAAATGGAGAAGTATTATGTGCTCAGCCATTTTATTTCCTCCCTCTTCGGAATCCTTATGGAAGGGGTTTATTTTAGCATAACATACGCCGAGAAAAATTGTAATTAGCAAAAGAAAATTTGCTTCACTCTGAATGATCTAAACTATGCAAGCCAACTTCTAAGGAAGATTGCAAATACGAATGGACTGGAAGAATTGATCGCTGCCTTAACAGAACAGTATAAATCAGCTAAGCTCTTCCAGAATTTTTAAGAACAAAAGGTGAAATCGCAGATATAAACTCATAGTCATTCCAGTACATTACAGAGATTCCAAAATTGAGGAAAAGGATCGTGGAAATACTGGGTCACCCTTCCCTGACCCTATATTGCCTAATAAATGCTTTCCTCAGTATGACTAAAGAAAGCTCCTATGATGAGACAAAAATGAAAATTCTACCTCTTATGAAGATAAATCGACAGTTGCTAATAAGCAATTACCAAAAGTGTACATTTTGATGTAAATTTCCAGTTCTATCAGTTGTTACAGACTTTAAACTTAAATTTTACCATTGAAATTATGATATCATTGATTAATCCAAACTACCTGAGCTAAAATGTGTAGAATAAGGAATGTAATATAATCATCCAATATTTGCTCTACATCTATAACACTCCTGTAAATGCATAGCTCAATTTTCTCTTCAGGGGATCGGAGAATCCAAGAGCACTTTTTGATCTTAGATCAGAAGTAACAGAAAGTTCTCCCTTTGTTGAACAAAACCCTTCCTCTGCATCAAAGGTCCTCAATTCCCAGGCCACAATAATAGAAAAAAGTGCCCAATAAATGTAATGCACTTGAATCGCCCTGAAACCACCCTCTGCCAACTCTCAGCCGTGGGAAATTTGTCTTTCATGAAACCAGTCCCTGGCTCCAAAAGTTTGGGGACTGCTGCTCTACATAGTTTTACTTAATAGTATTTGTTTGTTTGTGATAGATTTGAAACTTTATACATCACCAATATAATGTGGAAATCATTTTTACACAGCAGCTATTTAAATAACTGAAGACATCTATCACATCCCTGCTCAAAACAACTATTTTCTAACCAATACAACTTCGTTACTTCATAGATTGTGTGACAGGTATTATATCATCATCAATAATTTCAGCCCAGAAGTTTTTAGTTTTGTTTTAGTATTTCTTATGTAGCAACAGTTTCTATAAATAATTTGTCTTAAAATAGATTTATGTAGGAAAAAAACACAAATTTTAGCTCCCGTATAAGGATCAAGGTAAAGAAGCCATTGCATAGAAAGCCTAGGGGAAATCGGCCTTGGTGGCTCATGCCTGGAATCCCAGCACTTTGGGAGGCCAAGGCGGACAGATCACCTGAAGACAGGAGTTCAAGACTAGCCTAATAAAAATAGCCGGGTGTGGTGGTGTGCACCTGTAATCCCAGCTACTTGGGAGGCTGAGGCAGGAGAATTGCTTGAACCCAGGAGGTGGAGATTGTGGTGAGCCGAGACTGTGCCATTCATTGCCCTCCAGCCTGGGCAACAAGAGTGAAACTCTATCTCAAAAAAAGAAGAAAGCCTAGAGGAAATCAAAAGATCTTGTAGAAAGTAGAGTTAAATTTAAGTCATTCTTGGATATTGAAATTTAAAACTATACATAAATGTTTAAAATTATTCTCAAAGGGGAAGTTACATGATTAAAAAGTTAAAAGCAAACCTATGTTAACATCTCAAATTATTTTAAAAACACTAAGAAACAGTGAGAGGGCATTTCAAATTTGCCAAATTGAAATCAAGAGGGACAATTTAGTTTAATTTTTAACTTTAACAACTAATGTATACAGAGTGTTTGAAAGAATAAATGTATTCATTATTTCTATTTAAACCAGGTTGTGTTTTCAAAGCATCAGAGATATTAAAGTAAACATAATTTGGAAAAGGAGAAGTTAAAAAAGATATTCAGTGAAAGTTTGTTTAAAAAAAGAACAGATAAATACAAAAACAAGCTAAAGCATAAAGAGACGGCTTCTTTGAAAATAGCTGGAAAACAAATGTAAATGGTTTAAGTTATTCTTTAAAGAAATATTTTTGGAGGTTAAAAGCAATTATCTAAATATTGCTTTGAAGGAACACAATTAAAATAAGTAATACGTAACATTTTCATTTATGTGTTTGCTTTTATACTTTACATTAAAATAAACATTCAAAAAAAGAGATAGATTGAATATATTAATGTCAGTAAAAAGAGTGTAATACACAAATAATACTAAGCTGAGTCAAGATATTACTTTATAATTTTATCAGCCAGATGACATACTCAAATGGGCCTGTTTGGAAAAAAAAAGAAAAAAGAAAAAACTTATTTAAAAAGCAGTAAGCAGGAATAAGAGAACCAAACAACAAAACTGGACTAGCCAATGAAGGAAATTACCACTACTCTTAGACTTTTTATTTATTTATTTATTTATTTTTGAGACAGAGTTTCACTCTTGTTACCCAGGCTGGAGTGCAATGGCGCGATCTCAGCTAACCGCAACCTCCGCCTCCTGGGTTCAAGCGATTCTCCTGCCTCAGCCTCCTGAGTAGCTGGGATAACAGGCACGTGCCACCATGCCCAGCTAATGTTTTGTATTTTTAGTAGAGACGGGGTTTCACCATGTTGACCAGGATGGTCTCGATCTCTCGACCTCGTGATCCACCCGCCTCGGCCTCCCAAAGCACTGGGATTACAGGCTTGAACCACCGCGCCCGGCCACTCTTAGTCTTAAAGAACAATTGGTATTACAGAAACTTCTCAGACCAGAAAGAATTTCGGCCATTGCCTTCACATAAGCCAGGCAGGAAGGTAGCAGGAGGAACAAATAATTGCCTTCACTCTCCTCCTACCTTGGAGCCTTTCTAAGTGCCTTCCATTGGCTGAAACCAAAGATCAGAGGCAAGATTGTAGAGAAGAATCTCTGAACAGCTCAGAACACAGTGAGGGCAGAAAAATGTGAAGGGATAGATACAGGGGATAGGGAACAGAGAGATGGAACTCTCCTTTCTTTATCTCATTCAACATCCCATCTAGCACTTAGTGTGTGTGTGTGTGTGCATTTGTGCATATATTATATAGAACTTCCTTTCCTAACTTATGGAAGATATAAGGAGCCATCAAATAATGTACTGTGACAGTGTGATTTCTGTTCTCAACTCAGGAAACACAGGAAGTGCTATCAAACAATGTATCCTGGCAGTGTAATCTCAATTCAGCCATGTTCCTGCCTGGAACAGAAACTGTAATGTCAGCTATTACCAGCAGATTTCTACTATTTAACACAATTAAATAATATAAGACACAGTTGCAACAGTTTCCACATCTATAGATGATCATGATGGATAAACTGAAATCACAGTATCTTTTTTCCACCACAGATTCCATAGTTTCTTTATCTTCCTACAGCATGTCAGCTAGGTATTTTATCATCGTTTAAACTGATGGTTGAATCAAATCTTTACTCCCACAGAATCACCTAAGACTTGTCCACTCTTTATCATATTGCTATAGATTCCAATTGACTATTACTATTGAAAGTGGAAGTAGTAAGAAACAATCCAGTAAAATCTGTTCCCCATTGAGTAACAGCAACCCAATTTCTTCAAGCAAGTTGTAATCAATCACTTTCCAGCATAGTTCCTTATATTTTCCTGTTGGCTCTTTGGTGAGGAATCCAAAAGCAAGCTCAATTTCTAATTCAATGAAAATCTTATTCTGTTCACTAGAAGAAATGTACTTTCCTCAGCACCATGGCATCTAAATGTATATGGCTTTTGGCCAAAGAGAAAGGAAGTAAAAATTCTGCTAATGAGTTGTTTTATATAATAATGGAGGTTCACTCACACCTTCCTCCCCTTGATTTTCAGAACCTCATATTTTGCTCTTTAGAAAAATAACACTGTATATTGGTTAAATATAATATTTCAAAAATGGGTCATGTTTGTGAGGAAAACAAATAACCTCATAGGATGTATTTCCTCTGTAGTGAAAATAGATAAGGCAAGCCCATAAACGGTCATGCTGGTAGAATCAATGCAGGCAGAGAAGGAAGCTTTACCTTGAAATATGCATTTATTCTTATAAGGACAATTTTCTGCCTCTCATCAATCTGCCATTAGGTGACTTGTTGGTACCTTCCTGGAGAGTGATGATTGGACACCCCGTTGACATTTTCAATGGACAGGTTTAACATTCAGCAATAGTAGCCATGTTTATATAGAAATGGCATAATAAGGAAGCCAGCAGGAGTGCTCAGGAGCAGAAGATAACTGCCCTCTGATCTCCTGTTGTTGGCCAAAGTCAACTAGAATCTAGAGAATACAGGAGCTTAAATCATGCAGTCAGCAATGGTCAACCTTCCGGAAAAACTAGCACCCCTTTCACTGTATTGTTTTGGTAAATGTAATATCTTCTGCAATGTCTCATGAAACACAGTTAGATAGGTTTTCTCACCTTGTCTACAATAGAAATCCTGTAACATTCACTACTTTAAGGCTTTCGCTTCTTTCTTTGCTTTCTTCAGCAGTTCTTGCATTTCTGCTCCACACAGCATAGGGCATCTCTTTCTCCAAGTGAAATATAGTGGGATTGGGAGGATACAAAAATCAAAATACATTAAAAAATCATAATTTTTAAATTATACTTTAAGTTCTAGCATACGTGTGCAGAACATTCAGGTTTGTTATATAGGTATACACGTGCCATGGTGGTTTGCTGCACCAATCAACCCATCATCTACATTAGGTATTTCTCCTAATGCTAGCCCTCCTGTTGACCCTGATCCCCCAATAGGCTCCGGTGTGTGATGTTCCCCTCTCTGTACCCACATGTTCTCACTGTTCAACTCCCACTTATGAGTGAGAATATGTGGTGTTTAGTTTTCTGTTCCTGTGTTAGTTTGCTGAAAATGATGGTTTCCAGCTTCATTCATGTCCCTGCAAAGGACATGAAGTCATCCTTTTTTATGGCTGCATAGTATTCCATGGTGGATATGTGTCACATTCCTTTATTCAGCCTATTCTTGATGGGCATTTGGATTGGTTCCAAGTATTTGCTATTGTGACTAGTGCTGCAGTAAACATATGTGTGCATGTGTCTTTATACTAGAATGATTTATAATCCTTTGGATATATATCCAGTAGTGGGATTGCTAGGTCAAATAATATTTCTGGTTTTAGATCCTTGAGGAATTGTCACACTGTCTTCCACAATGGTTGAACTAATTTACACTCCCACCAACAGTATAAAAAAGTTCTTATTTCTCCACATCTTATCATCTGTTGTTTCCTGGCTTTTTCATGATTGTCATTCTAATTGGCATGAAATGGTATCTCATTGTGGTTTTGATTTGCATTTTTCTAACGACCAGTGATAATGAGCTATTTTTCATGTTTCTTGGCCACGCAAATGTCTTCTTTTGAAAAATGTCTGTTCATATCCTTCTCCCACTTTTTGATGGGGTTTTTTTTCCTATAAATTTGTTTAAGTTCCTTATAGATTCTGGATATTAGCCCTTTGTCAGATGGACAGATTGTAAATATTTTCTCCCATTCTGTAGGCTGCCTGCTCACTCTGATAGTTTATTTTGCTGGGCAAAAACTCTTTAAACAGATCCCTTTGTCAATTTTGGCTTTTGTTGCAATTACTTTTGGTGTTTTAGTCATGAAGTCTTTGCCCATGTCTATGTCCTGAATGGTATCGCCTAAATTTTTTTTTCTAGGGATTTTGTGGTTTTAGGTCTTAAGTTTAATCCTTTAATCCATTTTTGAGTTAATTTTTGCATAAGATGCAAGGAAGGGGTCCAGTTTCAGTTTTCTGCATATGGCTAGCCAGTTTTCCCAACACTGTTTATTAAACAAAGAATCCTTTCCTCATTACTTATTGAAAATGTGTGGTGTTATTTCTGATGTCATTGTTCTGGTCTGTATATCTGTTTTGGTACCAGTATCATATTGTTTCTGTTACTGTAGCCTTGTAGTATAGTTTGAAGTCAGGTAGCATAATACCTCCACCTTTTTCTTTATAATTATCTTGGATATACAGGGTCTTTTTTGGTTCCACATGAAATTTGAAGTAGTTTTTTTCAAATCTGTGAGGCAAGTCAGTCATAGCTTGATGGGCATAGCATTAAATCTATAAATTATTTTGGGCAGTATGGGCATTTTCACGATATTGATTCTTCCTATCCATGAACATGGAATGCTTTCCCTTTTATGTCCTCTCTTACTTCCTTGAGCAGTGGTTTGTAGTTCTCCTTGAAGAGGTCCTTCACAACCCTTGTAAATTGTATTCCCAGACATTTTATTCTCTTTGTAGCAATTGTGAATGGCAGTTCACTCATGATTTGGCTCTCTCTGTTATTGGTCTATAGTTACAATTTTTGCCCATTGATTTTGTATCCTGAGACTTTGTTGAAGTCATTTATCAGCTTAAGGAGTTTTTGGGTTGAGAAAATTGAATTTTCTAAATATACAATTAAGTCATCTGCAAACAGAGACAATTTGACTTTCTCTATTCCTATTTGAATACCCTTTCTTTCTCTCATCTGATTGCCCTGGACAGAACTTCCTATACTATATTGAATAGTGGTGAGAGATGGCATCCTTGTCTTGTGCCAGTTTTCAAAGGGAATGCTTCCAGCTTTTGCCCATTCAGTATGATATTGGCTGTGGGTTTGTCGTAAATAGCTCTTATTATTTTAAGATATATTCCATTGATACCGAGTTTATTGAGTCTTTTAGCATGAAGAGGTGTTGAATTTTTCTGCATCTATTGAGATAATCATGTCATTTTTGTCATTGGTTCTGTTTATGCGATGGATTACATTTATTGATTTGCATATGTTGAACCAGCCTTGCATTACAGGGATGAAGCCAACTTCATTGTGGTAGATAAGCTTTTTAATGTGCTGCTGGATTCAGTTTACCAATATTTTATCAAGGATTTTTACATTGCTGTTCATGATGGATATTGACCTGAAGTTTTCTTTTTTGTTGTCGTTTTTCTGCCATGATTTTTTATCAGGATGATGTGGTCTCATAAAATGAGTTAGGGAGGAGTCCCTCTTTTTCTATTGTTTGGAGTAGTTTCAAAAGCAATGGTAACTGTTCCTCTTTGTACCTTGGGGAGAATTTGGCTATGAATCTGTCTGGTCCTGGGCTTTCTTTGGTTGGTAGGCTATTAATTACTGCCTCAATTCGAGACCTTATTGTTATTGGTCTATTCAGGGATTTGACTTCTTTCTGGTTTAGTCTTGGGAGGGTATATATGCCCAGGAATTTATCCATTTCTTCCAGGTTTTCTAGTTTAATTTCATAGAGTTGTTTATAGTATTCCCATATGGTACTTTATATTTCTGTGGGATCAGTGGTGATATATTCCCTTTATCATTTTTTATTGTGTCTATTTGATTCTTCTCTCTTTTCTTCTTTATTCCTCTGGCTAGCAGTCTATTTTGTTAATCTTTTCAAAAAACCAGCTCCTAGATTCATTGATTTTTTAAGGTTTTTCATGTCTCAATCTCCTTCAGTTCTGATCTTAGTTATTTCTTGTCTTCTGCTAGCTTTTGAATTTGTTTTCTCTCTAGTTCTTTAATTGTGATTTTAGGGTGTCGATTTTAGATCTTTTCCCCTTTCTCCTGTGAGCATTTAGTGATATAAATTTCCCTCTAACCACTGTTTTAGCTGTGTCCCAGAGATTCTGGTATGTTGTGTCTTTGTTCTCATTGGTTTTAAAGAACTTATTTATTTCTGCCTTGATTTCATTATTTACCCACTACTCACTAAGGACCAGGTTGTTCAGTTTCCATGTAGTTGTGCAGCTTTGAGTGAGTTTCTTAATCCTGAATTTTAATTTGCTTGCACTGTGGTCTGTGAGACTGTTATAATTTCTGTTCTTTTGCATTTGCTGAGGAGTATTTTACTTTCAATTATATGGTCAATTTTAGAATAAGTGCTATGTGGTGCTGAGAAGATAGTATATTATGTTGATTTGGGGTGGAGAATTCTGCAGATGTCTATTAGGTCCACTTTGTCCAGAGCTGAGTTCAAGTCCCAAATATTCTTTGTTAATTTTCTGTCTCATTGATCTCTCTAATATTGACAGTGGGGTGTTATGATCTCCCACTATTACTGTGTGGGAGTCTAAGTCTCTTCATAGGTCTCTAAGAACTTGCTTTATGAATCTGGGTGCTCCTGTATTGGATGCATATACATAGAGGATATTTAGCTCTTCTTGTTGTATTGATCCCTTTATGATTATGTAATGTCTCTCTTTGTCTTTTTTGATCTTTGTTGGTTTAAAGTCTATTTTATAAGAGACTAGGATTACAACTCCTGCTTTTAATTTTTTTGTTTTCCATTGCTTAATATTCCTCCATCCCTTTATTTTGAGCCTATGTGTCTTGAATGTGAGATGGGTCTCCTGAATACAGCACATTGATGTGTATCCTGACTCTACTCAATTTGCCATTCTGTGCCTTTTCAATGGGGCATTTAGCCCCTTTACATTTAAATTAATATTGTTATGTGTGAATCTGATCCTGTCATTATGATGCTAGCTGGTTATTTTGTCCACTAATTGATGCAGTTTCTTCATAGTGTCAACTGTCTTCACATTTTGGTATGTTTTTGCAGTGGCTGGTACCAGTTTTTCCTTTCCAAATTTAATGCTTCCTTCAGGAGCTCTTGTATGGCAGGCCTGATGGTGACAAAACCCTCAGTGTTTGCTTGTCTATAAATAATTTTATCTCTCCTTCACTTATGAAGCTTAGTTTGGCTGGATATAAAATTCTGGGTTGAAAATTTCTTTCTTAAGGATGTTGAATATTGGCCTCCATTCTCTTCTGGGCTTGTAGGATTTCTGCAGAGAGATCTGCTATTAGTCTGATAGGCTTCACTTTGTGGGTAACCCAAACTTTCTTCTTACTGCCCTCAACATTTTTTCCTTCATTTCAACTGTGGTGAGGTCTCATTAGAACTCACTCACTATCACAAGAAGGGTGATATTGCAAGTGGAAAATCTGCCCCCACGATCCAATCACTTCCCACCAGGCCCTCCTCCAATTTGACATAAGATTTAGGCAGGGACACAAAACCAACCATATCCTAGTCTGTGTCCTATATAATAAGAAACAGCAGTACAGGGTCCTGACATACCATTCCCCAACCCTAAATCTTTCTACCCAGAAGCATCAATTTTCAAATCTTTGAGAAGTTTCTTCTATTATCTTTATATATCTAAAGAAGTTTTTGTCTTACTATATATTAATATTTTTTCATTTATTTATATTTTCCATATCATCTGGTGATTTTTCTCAAATGCCCGGTGATCAATGGATATTCTTACATTTTAATGTAGAAGTATTGCAAAATACATTAGAAGCTTGTTGTGTGGAGGTATGAATGATAAATCCGTGGGCCTTACTAGCAGGATTCCTGATCAAATGCTTGGCCCTTTTCTTGGGAGTTACCAAATATCAGTATCTGTAAGTGCTGTTTTTCAGATCAGTTTCCCAGAAAGCTGTTTCTGCAATCTCTATCCCTACTCCACAGTCAGTATAGATAGGACTAATTGTCAACATTCTGGGTAGAGAAAGCTCAGAGTGGGCGAAGGGAGCATTGGTATTGTGTGAGATGGAGAGAGTTACTCTGATTTCATTACAGTCAGACATTCCATGAGTCTGGTGATGACAGATTCAGTCTTCTTCTCATTCTACCTTTCCAGAATGTAAATGTTCACATCCTGCCAGAGTAAGGGAAGTGAGGGTGGTTCCCTAGTTATGTGGAGGAACAGTATGTATGAGCTCAACTGCTCCTTGTACAGACTGTCATCTACCCTTCCTATTTCAGCCATACTCAAATCCCTCCTTTGTGATTTAACTTCTGAATACTGAGTTTCTGCTGTGTGAATCTGCTTGTAACACTTGCTTTTGTGTTTACCTTTTATTAGCCTTCTTTCTTCTTCAATTTGTCACGTAGCTGTTGCCAGTCTGCTAAGTCAACGGCTACTCTCACTTCTACATTCTACCTTAAACTTTTTGATGTCATATTTCATTCATCGTCACCGCCTCTGTTCTTTTTATCTGTATGGTTTTTATGTCATGTTTATACTTTCATTCAAATTTTAAAGAGGCTACTGGTGGTAGCAGAGATGAATGCTTGTTTAATCAAAAGTCTTCTAGACATTTAAATTAATTAACAAACATCTATTGGGTTAGGAACATGAACAAGGCAGAGATGTGGCAAACCTGCTACAGGGAATTTGATAGAAATTATGCCAATAAGCTTATAAATGATCACTTTTAAAAACAATCACTAAATTACAAATTAGGGTTCTGACATAGAACTATGCAATTTTTTTCTTTTTCAGCACTCAAGAGCAGTGAGGTTCTAGAAAGTAATATTTTCATGGAGTAGAAGGGGCAGTTTGGGGAAGAAATAATCCAGATTTGTATTTCTGACTCATTTGCAGCTATGTTGTAAAAAGCAAATTATTTGACTTCTTACAGGCCTAATTTCCTTCTCTGTAAAATTATATAAATAAAGTCTATTTTATAAAACAATACTGCAGATTAGAAAAATCCTTATTATAGTGTCTGGCACATAACTTTTCAATAAACATGTTGATATGGTTTGGCTGTGTGTCCCCACCCAAATCTCATCTGGAATTTTAATTTCCACATGTTGAGGGAGGGAGGTGATTGGAATATGGGGGCAGTTTTCCCCCATGTCGTTCTCATGATAGTGAATGAGTTTTTATATCTGATGGTTTTATATGTTTCTGAAAGTTTTTCCTTCATTCTTCTCTCTCCTGCCACCTTGTGAAGAAGGTACCTGCTTCCCCTTCAGCCATGATTGTTAAGTTTCTGGAGGCCTCCCCTACAATGTGGAAATTACCCAGTCTCAGGGAAGTTCTTTAGAGCAGTGTGAAAATAAACCGAGTTGGTGCAAAAGTACTTGCCGTTTCCTGTTGAAAGTAATGGCAAAAACGGCAATTACTTTTGTACCAACCTAAAATAATACATATGCTAAAAGGAAATTAATAGCATTTTGGACTGCCCAGGAATAGGAAGAGTGTTCTAATCAAATGAGGTGAAAATCTAAAGAAAGAAAGGAATTGTAGAGGTGGAAAAGCAGAACAATTTAAGTCACGTACTGCGGGGTTCTATGGCTAGAGAAAGGGGTAAAGCCATATAGGGCTTAAGGAGTAGAAGAAAACAAGCAGTGGGCTAAGCTGTAAATGAGCTTGAGAACCAGATGTGGTTTGAAGATGAGATGGAGACTGGTAGGTACAAGGAGCTACAATGAGAAATTAGTGTCTTAAAGTCTAAAACTTTTCAGGTGTTTCAGTTCTGAGCGATATCAAGACTCAGGGTATGATGTTTAGCGAAGGTTCCAAAAATGTAATGATAGTTACTACCAAGTACAGCAGGAAAGTAATTATGGTACTGGTATGCTAGATAGCTAGCATCCGTAAAGACACTAAACTCTCCCATCATGGTGACTGGAGTTTGGGATCCAGTTGACCTGAAGCATTTATTAACAATATATACATAAATATGGCTCCAATAAACCTTCTTTATCTTTTGCTATTATTGACTGCATTAACCTATATTGTGTTTAGAGTGTTTTCTACTTTTCTTAAGGGTATCTAATTTTAGTGTCCACAGAAAAATAACCCAGGGAACTTCTTAATCAATTCAAATTATCTGCAATAGTCCCCGAGATTCTCTTTCAGGAGGTTTGGAATAGGGCAGAGGAATCTGTATTTTTAATATGAATCACAACAATCCCATGGCTCTGACAAGGGGCTACATGTGCCAGACACTGAGGAACATTTTCATTAGGCATGACCATGTGAAGAATTAGCTACTCATTCTCATCTTTTTAATGAAGGAAAACTCAATCAGTGCACCTCAGGGTACTGCTGGAGATGATTAATCTCTGAGCCTCCACTAATATATGTCTGAAATGAATATACAGCTTCTGAATATAACAGATAGAGTAATATTCATGAATTTGGAATTCATCATATGTTGAGTAACTGCATCTGCAACTGTAAGAACTAAATATAAGTAGCATGTTTCTTCAAAATGTTGCATTTTTAATTTTATCGTAAATTTTACATAAATCTGGGGAAAATGTGGTGGTTTGAAGAATATCAAAAACAACTATCTCTTAGGAAAAAAAGTGACTATATCACTTTTTCTTTTTACAATAGTTCATTTATGCTTTATAATAATCCTCTAATTTATTTTATTTATTTATTTTTTTATTTTTATTTTTGAGACTGGGTCTCTGTTGCCCAGGCTGGAGTGCAGTGGTACGATCTCAGCTTACTGCAACCTCTGCCTCCCAGGCTCAAGTGTTTCTCCTGCCTCAGCCTCCCTAATAGTTAGGACTACAGGTGCCCACCACTGCACCCAGCTAATTTTTTGTGCTTTTAGTAGAGACAGTTTCACCATAATAGAGAGACTGGTCTCGAACTCCTGACCTCAGGTGATCCACTCAACTTGGCCTCCCAAAGTGCAGGGATTACAGGCTTGAGCCACCGCACCCAGCCTTCTTTTCTTTTAGATGAAGAGTAGAGACTGAATGATTTGCCTTCCGGTAGTCTATAACAGAACCCTAGATCCAACTTCTGGCCTATCTGATTCTAAATTAAAGATCATGCCTTTGTAACAGCCTGTTCCAAATAAAGACACACTTTCTGAACTATTTAGCTCTGGGAGAAATTTTTTTTATATTGTTTTGTGTTATGGCCCAGAATTATCATAACTACTATAGCTTTAATTCTGCATTTTAACATTTGTGTACATTTTGCAGAACTTAGACATAAAAGTTGTCTAGATTATGGAAAGTCATTGAACCAGTTTCTCCATGTGTTTGTTTTGTGTTTTTTAAAAGAAAAAAAGACTTAATACAAGTCCCATGGCTTGATTTAAAATCTGCCTCCAGTAACTTGAATTGCTTTAATGTGAATATGACATGTTATTTGTATATTTTTCACACTCACATTCAATCCATTTAGTCAGTATTAATGAGTACTTTAATCTTCAGTATATACAATATACAATAAATTGGCTTTGCTACACAAACAGAAACCTATATCCTTTTTCAGAAGTTCAGCAGTGAATTATTGGGTCCAGTGTAAGTCTATACTTGTAATCAAAGACTTATGTTCAGGTAAATTGCTGGCTATTTATTATGAAAAGAAAAATAGCTAGGGGTGTTTCAGAAGATTAAGTAATAGTAATTATCTAACTACTTGGGAATTCAGTAAAAAGTTTCTGATGGGTTTCCAGATAAAGTGCAACAGCTTAAAGTTCAGAAACAAAATAATCAATTCTTTAGAATGTTCTGTAAGGAAAGAAAAGTGATTAGTATTATTTTTCATTTTGAAAGGATAAAGTGAGTTGTAGGGAACTCAACTGCATGTTTTGTGAGTTTCATTTCGTGGAGAAGAGATATTTACGTGATAAAAGAAAGAAAAAGGAAAGGCAATTAATTTAGATCCAATTCTAATTGAAAGTTCTTATATCCTATTGGTGGTTTTTCTTCCTAAATATCTACCGACATTCCGTGTATCTTCTGATTCTGCCAATATGACATCAAATATAAAATAAACATCCAGTTGACAAGTCAAAAGTTCTGGCAAATTTATGTATCTTAGCTTTAATGTAGACAACATGTCTAAATATTTAAATAAGTCTTTCTTTTTTTAAATCAAACTCACCTGAGGAATACTTAACTTCCAAATACTATCATAAACAATTCCATTTGGAAAGGATGTAAAAACAAAGAGCTACTTTTTAAGATGGGAGAAAGACTATGGGATGATGAAATAATTCTGCAGGCAGGGGAGCTGATGATACAAGACAGTCTGAAACACCTGCATTGGTGAGAGAAAATAAGACCATATAAAAACAGGAGATTTGTTTATCATAGGAACAGGGTGCATATAATTCATTTATTTTAGTTGAAGGGAAAGAAGTGTGTATTGTAGACATGTAATTGGGTGAATTTAACAATAGGACAAAATTTCTGCATTTCTTTCATTTTTCCAGTGAAATGAGATAAAATCATTTACTAAGATAAGGGAAAGGGAAGTGTCAGCTGAAGTTTTGAGATGAAAAGACACAAAATAAAAACTTTAGAGAGAGAAAAATGAATGAAATAAGGAAATGTAATAGAATTACCAGGAAGTTGAGAACCTCATTGGAACAATTATAAATTCTGTGATACAGAATTATAAACAATCAACAATTTTAAACTTAAAATTAAACATGCTTACTTTTGTGTAACTAACCACTTTCCTCTGTGGCTGCACAGGCCTATGTCAAACGGAAAAATAATTTTACAAAGGCTGTAGTGTTTAAGGTAACTCAATGGAGAGAAACAAGAAAAGATATTAAAGTTGTATTCATGAGAATAATTTTAATGATGAACTATGGAATTTAAGCCCAGAAAGAAGCCTAGTAAAATCACAAGGGCAGACTGGAAAACTTGGGAACAGTCAATGGAATTCAATGGGCTGGAGATTACAAGGTTTATCATTGCTAGAGGGGAAAAGAACTGGAAATACAGATGGTGATGATAAGAGAGTGAGAATTTGAAACTGAGATGCTGAGAGTATGTTCAAAAGTAACAACAACTTTTAGGTTACAGGCATGTGAATGGGTAATGAGTCAACAAACTGACGTTATAAGGTATTAAATGGATCGATTAGATGGATATTGAAATAAACAAGGATGAGGATAAGAGTGAAATAGAGTGGATCAAGTTCTATAAAGTTACTAATGAATAAGAGAATAGATGAGGTCTGTAGGACCAAAGTTTGTAGAACACTACAACCAAAAGAGGTACTTTATATATTACTTCATTCACCAATTCATTCAACAAATATTTATTGCACACCCTCTATATACTAAAAGTATAAAAGACTTTATACTTTATGTATATGTATATATTCTTTTATACTAAAGTATAAAAGACTTTAGTATATATACTAAAGTCTCTCCCTCGGTATAAAATAAGTAAGAAAACATTAGGTCTTATCTTAAAACAGCCAGGAAACTTTCCTAACACACACTTTGCATTGGGAGCTCTTGCTGTTTGTAGTATGTTGTCCATACTTCTATAATAGCCCTTATTATGTTATCATAGTAATGTAGTATTTTTTCCTCTAACCTGTAAGCTGCTTGAGTATAAGGGCCAGCCATATTGCCTGAAGCACAGACAATGCTTAATAAATGCTTACTGAAAGAAATGTTTAATACTGAAGGCCAATAATTTACAACATTTATCCTAGGGGCTCTCTGGCCACTTAGAAGTAAGGAAAATAAACCACTTGCTAAAATAGAAGATAATATTTCACTGAGAAATAGAGCAAGATGAAAATCTGACCAAAAATAAAACTGAAAGCTACATATTATACATTTCTATCAAGACTTACAATTTGCATTATAAAAATGAGATTGTGTTAGAAATGAGATTAGAACATGAAAAATTATCTTAGTTGGTTTCTATAAATTCTGTGATACATTAAACCTGTGGAGTCACGTAGTACTTTAAATCTAGCCTATATTGAAGGATATTAAATATTTTAATAAAGATATATAGTTCATGATCAACTTAATCTTTCCCTTCTTGAATTATTTTCATTATCTCTCCCCAAGAATCATTGGATATTATCGAATCCATTTCCTAAAAGATATTTTCCCTTGGACAATCCTGGAAAGAGTAATCATATCTGAAGCTATGATCTGTGTATCTCTCTATCTCTTATTTCACCCTATCTTTTTCTAGAGCTACACCTAACTTAAACCAAAATCATGCTGTCCTTGAAAGCTGCATAGCTCACAAAATGCAAAAGAATCTCACACATAGGAAGAACAACTCTTATGTAAGAAGAAACAATTTTCTCTCCACGGCATAAAATATTTATTCACACTACCAGTGCTTCTTTCTTCCTCTCCTATTGATAACAGAACCCAAAATGGTATTGACATTTTAGTCACAAACATGCAACTTTAAAAACAGTTACCTGGATTAACAATTCGTTTAAAAAATGATACACATATACTGAAATAGAATAATTAAGTGGAATGTAGATCATAGGAGTCAGGTTTCTCACTGACAGAGTGGAAGTTTACAGATAAGCAAAGGGAATAGGCTAAAATTATATGTGTGATAATGGATTTGAGTTGGAAATATGAATAGGTACAAATGATTATCAACAGAAGTATTTATTGATATGTGTGTGTGTGTGTGTGTGTGTGTGTATTCTTATGTGTTAGTATACATACATGTTTTTCCTTGCTCCTTCTGCTGAGAGTTCTTACAAAGAAGGGCACCCCAGTAACAACAAGTGCATTTCAAGTTCAAATTTTGGTTTCTAATATTATTCTTCAATCAAAAGAACTAGGAATTCTGGAGAAAAGCTGATTCTCTGGCAATGGCAGAAATTATAACAAGATGATACTGGAGTATCTTACTTACTTCTTAAAAGTAAGGAGGTGGTTAGATCACACAGATACCTGTATGTATGCACACACACAAAAACACACGCACATGATAAAGGAGCTTATAAAAAGGACACAGAAGCCAACTGGAAAAGTTTCCACTGGGCAACACTGCAATTATTTGAGGGAAAGAAAAAGTAACATTGGATTATAGTCTAAAATATATACTTAAAAGATTCTTAAGTTCATATTGATACAAATAAGTAATCGGATAAATATATATGTGGGGTAGAATAGACAACTCCCTGTGCAGAAAAACCAGATATCCCAGCCTCAAGGTAGTGAGTCATGACTCCTGTACATAATTAATTTCTTTCAAAGAATATAATATAAAAAGGAAGGGAAAAGTACTTTATAGTGGAGAAACCTGATGAACACCACCTTAGCTGAGTCATAAGTCTTCTTGATAATATTTACCCTTGATATGATATGACAAGAATGACACTACTACAACCCCATAATCCCTGTCTAGCCATAAAAGAAACACCAGCCAAGTACAAATAGAAAGACATTCTACAAAATAACTGACAAGAAGTTTTCAAAATGTTTGAGGTCATTAAGGACAAGGAAAGTATAAAATATTGTCGTAGTCAAGAAGAGCTTAAGAAGACATGAAAACTTGATTTAATGTGGTATCTATCATGTGTGGGGTCCTGGAACAGAAAATGTTTTTAGTTTGCCAACTGAAAGCAAGACAAATTTGAATAAAGTATGAATTTATTTAATGAAAAAAATTTTTTGTTAATGATAACAAATATACCATATGAATATAAAATGTCAATAGGAGAAACAAGTGTAAAGTATATGAGAACTCTGTACTATCTTTGAATTTTTCTGTAAATCTAAAACAATTCTATAATTAAAGTTTATTAAAAAGTAAAGTTACCTTTGAAATCATAACTCGGTAGATGTTTACAGTAGGCAGTGAAAGGCAATAAAGGGCAGGAAGCTTGAATTCAACACATGATTGTTACCAATCTTATACTGTTGAACTTTTCTATTTGTTGAAAGTATTTAGAGCTATAATTGATTTTTGCATATTGATTTGACAGCCAGGACTATTGCTTAACTGTATTGTTAACTTTCAGACTTTATTTTTTAAAAATTTCCTACCCATGTAATCAAACCATCTGCAGAGTATTTCTTCTTTTATTCTTTATACCATTAAAAAAAAAAAAAAAAAACGTTGCATCTCAATGGCTGGGCCCTTTAATAAATTGCCCAGATGAATATAAGTGGTAAAAATAAGCACTTTTGTCTTGTACCTGGCCTCAAATAAATGTTTTCAATATGGTGCTCTATTAAATATAATGATATATTAATATATTGCATTCTCTAAGTCAGGGAAACATAATTTCATCCTTCTTTGGGTAACAAGGTGTTTTATTTTATAGTTAATAAAATACATGGATAGTGATTTTTTATTAAATATCTTAACTGCCCCTATTAGAGATTACTGTCTTTGATTTTTCTAACAAAATACTTTTCCTACTTCTCAAGATGTAACAAAATACTTCTGCTTCTCAAGATGTCTTCCCGAGACCAGCAGTATCAACATCATCTGATAACTTTTTAGAAATGTAAATCATTGGTCTTCACCCAAGACTTACTGAATCAGAAAGTCTGATTACTTGTAGGCAAGTTATCCATATTTTAACAAGTTCACCAGATGATTTTGATACATGTTCAATGCATCCTTTTCATGATATATGAATATCTCTTGTATCATGAACCAATCTATGAATTTGTTCACCTCATTTGTTTCCTTTCTACCTTTACTTTTTTCTGAAGTTTAAAAGTTTTCTCTCATAAAAAGCATGTGGTAGAATTATCTTTAAGACACTACGACAGTTTTTTAAACACAAAATTTAGTCCATTTATCTCTATAGTAAATATTTATGTTTGCATTTACATTTATCACCATAGTTTGGGCTTCAGTTTGTCCTACATTTTTGTGATTCCTTGAGTAATCATGGAATCTGTGCTACATTTTATTAATGAATTTTATAGTTTAAATGAATCTGGGAATATATTGAAATTGGTCGTTACACTTTATCCATTTTACATGATGTGAACTTGAAATACAAATTCATATCTGGAACTTTTGCATCTATGTACAGGAAAGAATTTCCTTATAGCTTCCCTGTTCTTGCCAGGTTTGGTAATCAAGTTATGTCAGATACCTACAATAAGGTGGAGAATATTGATTCTTTTGCTTCTTTCAGAAAGATTGAGTATAAGACTATATTATTTTTCCTTAAATATCTGAAATATTTTACTGATGAAGCCACCAGAATCTATAGTTTTCTTCATGGGAAGATTTTAAATCATAGTCTTTATGTGTTCTGTTTTTGTGTCAACTTTCATAAAGTCATTTGTTATCTAGAAATTGGTTCACCTTATATACATCTTCAAACTTTAACAGTTCATTATGCCACCTAATTACTTCATAGAGTATGTAGATTCTATAATTTCTTGAGTTTTTTTCCTGATATTTGTCTTTTCTTTCATTAATTTCAACTCTACTATTTTCTTTGCTTGTTTTTTACAATTATTCTTTTTGTTGTTAAATGTGTTTAGCTCATTTATATTCAATTTTTCCCTTTATACATTCTGAACAATTAATTTGTCTCTGAATCACATTACCTGTGTTCTACAAGTTTTGTTACATTTTCTTATTTATTCAATGTTCATTAATTTCTGTTTTGGTTTGAGATGAAGTCTCGCTCTGCCACCCAGGCTGGAGTGCAGTGGTGCAAGCTTGGCTCACTGCAACCTCTGCCTCCCAAGTCCAAGTGATTCTCCTGCCTCAGCCTCCCATGTAGTGGGGACTACAGGTGCCTGCCACCATGCCCCGTTAATTTTTTTGTATTTTTAGTAGAGACGGGATTTCACCATGTTAGCCAGGATGGTCTTGATCTCCTGACCTCGTAATCCACCTGCCTCAGCCTCCCAAAATGTTGAGATTACAGGCGTGAGCCGCAGCATTCAGCCTTAATTTCTAAATCTATGACTTCTAATAGTTTTCTTCTATCATTTCTATAGAGGTTAATGATATTATTCTCAGAGATGTAGGCATTTGTATTTATGGAACAATATAAGATCAGTTTTAAAAATATTATGAAATTGGCCATTATACTTTATCTATATATGTGCTTAGAAAAAAATATGTATTTTGGAACATTTGGGTAATGTGTTCGACATGTGTTCATTGGGATAAATTTATTAATCATGCTATTCAAGATCAGGGAGGTGTGCCAGAATTTTCCAATATGTTTATTGCTTGATACATTGTTTCTTGTATTTCTCTTTTCCGCCCTGTACTCCTTTGGGCATTTGAGGCCATTGAGGCCATGTTAGAAAATGCATTCAAACTATTATGTCATTTTAATGAACTGTGTATTTTATCATTATAAAGATAATTTTCAAGTCTAGTAGTATTTTATACGTTAAAGACAATCTTAACTAAGATTAGTATAGTTCCTTTAGCTTGCTTTGCTTAGTATTTACAGGGTATGTGTGTTCATTTGTTTCCTTTCAATCTTTACTTTTTTCTTAAGTTTTTAAGTTTTCTCTTATAAAAAGTATGTGGCAGAATTATCTTTAATACTCTATGACAGTCTTTTAAACACATCATCTAGTCCATTTATCTCTATAGTAAATTCTTATGTTTACAGTTACATTTATCACCACAGTTTGTGCTTTCAATTTGTCCTACATTTTTGTGATTCCTTGCGTCTTCTTTCTAGCATTTTTTTGAAATTTTTTTATATCATTTCAATTTCTTTCTGTTGTGCTTGTTATACTACCAGAAACAAAATGCTCACTAAAATTTCAGCTGGAGTTTTAAATGTATCACTAGAAAGTAAATTATTTAATCCCCAAAGAGCAGTGTTTTATTGTAATTTATCAAAATATCTTATTGAATCTGGTAAAAAGTGAAAGAAGTTTCAACATAATTACCCTATTTTATGGAAAATGATAACCATTATCATTATTTTCAATCTTTTTCAATATACTGTTAAATTAAATGCTTTTAGTATATAAACAATGTTTTCAAGCGAAGTTAATTTTTTTCATATTTCATGTCACATTCATCATACAGATACTAAATATACAAAAAGGCATAAATGCTAGATATTCATTCAGGCATGAACAAAGTCAATACACTGAGACTATCACCAACCATGCCTTTAGATATGTGGCAAAAATGTATTAAACCCACTGCCCAAGGAAGTCCATAAAGCCAATTTCTGTTGAGAATGACTAAGATTACTGATGAAGCAGATATCAGAGAAATAATTTTACAAAACCCTTTTAGCATATTCATGTTCTAAAACATCTGCAGGACACATTATTAATGACAACAAGAGACTTTCAGATATTACTCAAATAAATCATAATATCCCTAATTGGCCTTTGGCTGTTCTCATCAGTTTGGAAAAAAAAAAAAATCCATGCTTAAACCATCCCTAAATTATAAGATGTTTTACAGTCAGAGAATTTATCTGCTGATATTTAAATGAGAAGTCATACTTACTATGCTCATGTATATTACACTGCACAACATTTATCCCTTGCAAGATAATATACTTTATATGCACTGGTCAAAGTATTAATTTATGTGATTGACTTACCAAAATTATATTTTGTGGAGCAAGAAGGAGAGATTTTGAGTGTCTTTTCATACGAGATCAGGCGCGTTCAGGGTGGTATGGCCGTAGACTGAGTGTCTTTTCAAAATATAAAATATATCTTATAATCTCTTTTACAGTGCATCTAAGTAAGTATAATTCAGCACAATAAGCTCTGAAACACTGGTGAAGCTAGACAGTATGTGTAAATTGCATATTAGCAAATTAAAAAATCTAGAAAAAGTCAATCCACTGAAATTTCACTCTCCTATTCTGGGTTCAATAATTACTTAAGTTTTATACTAACCCATGGCATAAATTACACATTTTCTTCTCTAGTAAAACATGATTTTTCTTTACAAAAGAAAACACCAAAGACATTGATTTAATAAATGCATGTTGTATGTGCATTGAAAGAAGGTTAGTTTGTATTGCTAAGTTATTGTAAGTTTGCATTACAGTAACAAGTAAAAGGAAAAATGAGCATATTTCTATAGGAGTATAAGAATGCAATGACCATACATATACAAATCACATTTTTTCATGACAGGTATATAACACATTGACACATAAAATGTGAACCATCCAAAAAACAAAGTATTAGGTGACATTTAATTATTACTTATTAAAATTTGATTTTATAAATTACAACCATCCTACTTGTCTCATCTGTAGATTTTTAGAGCTACACTTGAAGAGGAAAATGTTTTAGCAGAACTACGGCCAAATTAAGTCTTTTAAGAAATAAACTTTACAACAGGAAATATTGCAAAATTGTTACAGGATATATGTACTAGTTTAGTGCTTACTTTGATGGTTGCTGTTGTTCCTTTTTTATTCCTTTTTCTTCAGAAACAGAGTTTTGCTTTGTTACCTAGGCTGGAGTTCAGTGGCCACTAGAACTCACCGCAGCCTGGAACTCCTGGCTCAAGCAGTTCTCCACCCTCACCTTCCAGAGTAGCTAAAACTATAGGCATTTGTCATGACACCCAGCAAATTCGTATTTTTATCTTACTCATTTATTTTAGTAGAGGCAGGGTCTTTTTATGTTGTCAGCATCAGCTTCCCAAAGTACTAAGATTACAGGAATGAGTGACTGCACCCTCCTTTTATTCACATACATTCTTTGAGTAAGCTAAGCTGGATCAAATCTGCATATTCTAGGGCATGTGTAGGTGAAGGAACTCTATGTAAGTAATGAGAAGCACCTTTCCCCATAAGCGGCCCAATGATTCTTGCTTTCTATGAAGGAAAAAATCTAGGAAGTGAGCAAGGTTTTATGCCTCTACAACACCAAAAGGTACTCTCACTAGCATACTCGTTTTCTTCAATCTTTCCAGTGAGCGGGCCATGGAGGCAGAAAGCCATTGTGCCTACAGTTTCCAAGGACTCTAAACTGTCACACTAATCCATAATTCGTATTTTAAGAATTGCCTTAGTTTGTTTTGGACTGTATAAAAAAACAGCCCAGAATGAGTAATTTATAATAAACAGAAATTGTTTTGACTTACAGTTGTGAAGGTTGGGATCGAAGGGCCTTTTCTGACGAGAGCATTCTTGCTGAGACATCTGTAGCAGAAGGACAAGAAGGGTGAGAGCGAACAAGAGACTGAACTTGTAACCTCAAGCTCTTTTATGATCAACATTAATACATTCAGGAGGGCAGAGCCCTCAGGATATAAACAGCTCTCATTAGGCCCCATGTCCCAACACTGTTGCATTGGGAAGTATATTTCCAACACACGCTTTTTTGGGGACACATTCAAACCATAGCAAAAATTTATTAAAATATCATTTCTTTTCTTCTTCTTTTTTTTTTTTTTTTTTTTTTTTTTTTTTTTTTTTTTGAGACGGAGTTTCGCTCTTGTTACCCAGGCTGGAGTGCAATGGCGCGATCTCGGCTCACCGCAACCTCCGCCTCCTGGGTTCAGGCAATTCTCCTGCCTGAGCCTCCTGAGTAGCTGGGATGACAGGCACGTGCCACCGTGCCCAGCTGATTTTTTGTATTTTTAGTAGAGATGGGGTTTCACCATGTTGACCAGGATGGTCTCGATCTCTTGACCTCGTGATCCACCCGCCTCGGCCTTCCAAAGTGCTGGGATTACAGGCGTGAGCCACCGCGCCCGGCCTCATTTCTTTTCTTCTTATCTGCTTTTATGGATGTTCCTCAGACATGGATTTTACTCTTTGGATTTAACTTCATGTGAGATCTAATCTCTCTAATAGACTGAAGAAATGATGATTTTGTAGATTATCTGGATTTTTTCACTGTTGGGGCATGGTAGTGAACTCATAAACTTTGTATAATCTAAGTGGAAACCAAACCAGCATATATCTAGTAATTTTTGGTTTTAAACTGGTCATGCAGATGATAAATAGCAGGAATTCTGGTTTCTGCGTTCACTTATTTGCTGGCACACAGTTAACTTACTACATGATTACCTTGAGTAGGGCTTTGTTTCATGGTTTCTTTTTCTTTTTCTTTTTCTTTTTCTTTTCTTTTTTTTTTTTTTTTTTGAGACAGGGTTTCACTCCTGTCACCCAGGCTGGAGTGCAGTGGTGCACTTTCAGCTCACTGCAACCTCTGCCTCCTGGGTTTAAGCAGTTCTCCCACCTCAGCTGCCAAGCACCAGCTGGGATGACAGGTGCATGCCACCATGCCTGGCTAACATTTTTTGTATTTTTTGTAGAGGCAGGGTTTTTGCCAATTGCCCAGGCTAGTCTTGAACTCCTGAGCTCAGATTATCTTCCCACCTCAGCCTCCCAAAGTGCTGAAATTATGGGCATGAGCCACCATGCCAGGCCCATTTCATGCTTTCTTGAATATCTGGTAGAGCTTGAGGTATTTACCAATCCCTTCTGACTTAGCAGGTCTTGTAACTCAAAATACTGTCTCTCCTTGGAAACAGCAAACTGAAATATTCCTTAGTTCTTCTGTTTTTCAAGCTCTTGCTTTTTGTAAGATCTTAGAGTCTGTTCATGTGTTTCTTCAGAAGTTAGACAAGAATTTGGAAGGAGTTTAAGCGGATGATAGGATATTTCTCTTGTGGCTCCTTTTGTTTATTTATTTCCTCAGTTTCTATCCTCTGCCAGTCCTGAGCTCCATCCTTCGATACTTCAAGGGAAGAAGAATGCAATTCTGTACTTGAGTGCCAGCTACCCCACATGGTATGAACTGCAGAGTGGCCTCAGGTCAAAATCTTGAAGAACATGAATCTCATTCAATGATATTCAAATTCCTCCCTTCAAGAGTCAAACTTCCTCTAGTTTTCGGCTAATTAGGAATTAGGAACTCTTCAGCAGCTCTTTTTAAATTTTTTTCAGAATTTAATACTGCTATCTACAGGACAGTTAATGACATAAGTAATTCTGTCATTTCTGTACTGAAACTCCACCTTAGTTTACTTACAAAATGGTGATTATAAATAATTCTCAATTCATAAAGCTATTATAAGTATTAAATCAGATCTTACATGTATATACAGGTGTTTACAAGAATGTGTAGCATCTAGTAAAAGCTTAATGCATGTTATTTTTATTATAATAATTTCTAATGTAAGCTCCTTCCCTGAGACAGCTTTGCAAATGCCTCAACTTTGAGTGACTGCTTTGTTTCTTACTTGATTACATTTAGTTCCTCCCATGACATGAAAATATGTTCTTAGGCAAATATTTAAGTAAACACAAAAGGAACACATGTTTTACTTCAATTATCTGGACACTGACCATTTAACAAAAATTAATTGAAATCCTAGTATGTGCTATAACTGTACATGATTCAAAAAATAGAAAGGTAGACAAAATAATAAAAAATATTTATATAATATTTTCCAATTCATTTTTACATGGAAACAGAATCTTAGTAATAAACTCTTCATAAGCAAATGCTAGAAATTAATCAGAGTAGCCTAGAATTTTTATTGAATCATTTTGTTGATGAATTGATACATACAGTTAATCAGATACTATAAAGTAAAATATTTAACCACGTACATCACATCTAGTGATACTGCCTTATTTTGTATAATTTAACAAGGCACTGTTATACTCTTCTATAATATAAATCAGGATACATAAGTAATACCATTTGATATATCTAGATTTACTTTTCACATACAGGAAGATTTATCTTTTAAAAAACTTTTTATGATATAGTATAACAAATTAAGACCATAAAGCAAGAAACAAAATACTCTAAAAATTCACTGACTCTGGCTCACGCCTGTAATCCCCGCACTTTGGGAGGCTGAGGCAGGTGGATCACGAGGTCAAGAGATTGAGACCATCCTGGTCAACATGGTGAAACCCCGTCTCTACTAAAAATACAAAAAATCAGCTGGGCATGGTGGCGCATGCCTGTAATCCCACCTATTCAGGAAGCTGAGGCAGGAGAATTTCCTGAACCCAGGAGGCGGAGGTTGCGATGAGCCAAGATCGTGCCATTGCACTCTGGCTTGGGTAACAAGAGCAAAGCTCCATCCCCCACAAAAAAAAAAAAAAATCACTGACTCTTAGATGAAAATAATTAACATAAAATATTACTACTTTTTAAACTTTAAAACATATGTTATACATATTATAATGTATCAATTTAAAAGTTTATTTTTCATATTAACATTGTGAAGTATTTGCACTGGAATTTTCTGAACGAATTCAGTCTTCCATGAGAGTAATTATATTAAAGTTACCTAATACAATATGAAATGTATAATACCAATATTTACTCATTGTCCATATCTTCTTCATGAAGAAATGCTAAGTTGTTACCTTATTAATTAGGGCACCAAAACATGTTCACAAAAATGTGAAAGTAAAGAAATTGCTTTTGTTATACTGTTTTACATATTCTCCAGAATTGAATTTAATCAGTGAAAAAGATTAATGAAGGTTTCAAAATATTATTTGAATGTTAGTAACAAAAAAATTATTTATCGTCATTGATACCTAGGGCAAAAACAACTGTTGCCCAGTTTGCTTAGTTTTAAATATAAATGTTTACAGTTGTAAATAAAACTGTCACAATTCATGACTAAGAACCTTAAAAACTATTTTTAAGTTTTTCCCATTCCACTATCATAGCATTTATCTACTCATAAAATCAGCCTAAACATAATTTGATATCTTTAGCAGTTCAGTGATTCAATGTACATGATCGTTTTGTTTTTTTGAGACATCTGGCATGACTGTAAACTATGATATGACCTTTGTCATATAAAGCATAATACAATAATATCCCAAAGATAATCACATCTGTAAACAACATGGCACATAAACAGAGTAAATGGTAACCTTTTTAAAAAAAATTTTTTTTGCTATTGCTTACACTGGAGGAGGGAATATAACATCAAAACTTGACACATTCTTTCATACGATGATTATTTCTAATTACAAAGCATGATAGTTGAATGTTACATATGCTTTCTTCTTCTGAAAACTTTTCTACAGAAGGTGAAAGTAACTATGAAGTAAAGCTCCCAATGCCTTCTGATTTAACTGAAAGGAACACTGAATTCAAAAATTAAACTGTGCACACTCTTCCTAGCTTGTGAATAATGCCATATATCCTGACCCAGACAAGATCAGCAGGCTGGTTTAGACCTTGGGGCTGGCAATTTTACCACTGCTTTTCTCTAACAGTATTTTGGATTTTCTATTGTAACTCACTTCTGTGATCCTTAAAAGTAGATAGATCCTATGGTACATGCCCACAGCTCCTACTTTATCTTTTATATAGTTGCAGTTATTTGCTTATTCATTGTCATTTGCCTCAAGTGTGCCCTTCCCAATGAACTTGAACTTTGCCATAGCAGGGAACAACGATTAATTAATATTGATTAATGACTGGCTAGCATTTTAAATTTCTATTTTTCTGATGAGTTATTAAAGGTGAATTTGGAGAGACTCTGTCTCCATGCTTAGAACACAGTAAATGTTTAGCATTTAGTAACATCAATATTATTAATATTAGTAGTAATACTATGATTAGTATTAATATTAGTAGTACTATTACTATTAGCAATACTAACATTAGTATTAATATTACCAGTAACACTAACATTATTAGTATTAATAATAGTAGTAGTAATACTAATAGTATTTACTAAATATTTAGTAAATTCTGTTTAGTGTTCTCCTAGAATGTCTAAATGGGAAATCATATCACAGATTAATTTTTAAAATTTAACTTCTATTTCTGCCATTAAAAATGTCTCATCATCTGCACTGTCATTATGAGATCCTAGACTCCACAGCAGTTAAATATTAAAATCAAATGACTTAAATGTAAAAATACTTGCAACAAAAAATTGTCAAGTAATCTTTTATCTTAAAAAACTGAGAGGAAATAATCATGTACTGAACACTTAGTATATGCCAGGAACATTCATTCTTTGACTCACTACAATTTGATTTCTACTCTGAACAATCTCCTAAACTTTTTAATGACTTCTATTTTCAATCCAATGGAAAGGTTTCAATCTTACTTAACATCTCAGCATTCAACATAGATAACTAGTCCTACCTTCTTGAGATATCTTCTTCCTTTTCACTCTTTTTCCATTTATAACCTGGTTTTCTACCTGACTCTGATCATTTTTACCACCACCGTATTTTCTGCAGGCTCATATTCTTCTAAGAGGAAACCAACTGTTGAAATTTCACTGGCTTCAGTGAAAGGCTTTCTTCTCATATGTACGTTTTTGCTCGTCTATGCATGCTGAGGTTTACCTGCATGCAAACGATACAGAATTTGACATTTCTAGTGCAGACGCTTCTCTGAGCTCCGAACACCTATGCACAATTACTACTTTGACATCTCTTTTTTTTTTTCTATTTCAAACTCAACCTATCCACATCTTGAAGCAACAAAAGATAACTTTATATGTACTGCCACCCAGAGTAGTCTTTTTTTGAATCCCAGTGAATAGGTCAACTCTCCGTCTCATATCTCAACACCAGTACTTTGAGTCCACTCCAACGTTAGCTTCTCTCTCAGCTCTGTTTCCAATTCATCCCAAGATGGTGATTTTATTTACTCCAAAAATATTTCTCAAATTTGCCTACATATCCAGACTACATTCAGAAATGGCATTTTCAAAATATAGCTCTCTTTTTTCTTCTATGCATGTGCACACATACACACATGTCTTGCCATTTTGTGGCAAAAGGAGTGTGTTAATGGGATCATAAACATGAAATCCACTTGTATTACCATGTTCTATAATCCAGAAGGAGCTGGCCTGTTCTGCCAATTGAATAGTGGGATGGCATACTGAAGAGTCAACTAAGATGTCAACTTGGACAAAACTTTGAGGATCTGGAGCATGCTGTCAGAATGTGTCATTGTTGTGAACCAAAGGCCAGTATATGGTCATGTGTCTGCAATAGTTGAAATACAAGAACTCTGTCACCAAGGTTGAAAGCAGGATTGGCCCCTCTCACCATCACTCTTAGAGACTCATTTGCAGAATTTATTCTTCCAATCCATTCAACCTTAGAATCTTCTAAATTACAGACTCTGATACATGGGATAAAGATCATTGAAGTGACACAGTAAGAGCTGCACTGAACTGAACACTTGACTACCACCTGGCCATGCTGGAGTCACATTCCAGTGTACCCACAAGAAAACAGTAGAATGACTAGACAATATAATTAGAATGACTAGAATAAATGACCTTGTCAGCATGGAACTGCTACAGGGAGAGTAGCATGTCTCTAGAACAATGAGGGCTCAGTTGGCATCACTTACTGTTTCCCTGCCAAGTAATAACTGTGATTGGATAAACGAAGTAACTATAACCTGATAAGGACAAGGAACATATGGGCCCAAAGACTTAAATATAGGTTCAGGCCATCATGCCAGACAGCTTGAAATGCAGGACAAATGTGAGTAAAAAGAAGTTTCAAGACCAGATGCAGCGGTGGGGACTGAATCTCTGTTCATTTGCCAACCAACCTCTTTAAACTCTTTTTTAGGTCATTTTAATGGCTGCCATTCTGAAGAATGGGACTTACATTGCCCTTCTCAGAGAAGGAACATTCAGTTTTCACTTGTGATACAGTTTTTGTAAGAGGGTAAAAGCTCATCTGAAAGGTTCAGGGTGTATACCATACCAGATCCAGTTTCCAAGGATCACCGGATCTAGTCAGGGCAACCTGCTCCCTGGATCTTGGCTTCCCCTTCAGATCTACACAACAGGAGAGATATAAAGTCAAGTCATAATCCCTGACCAGCACTGCTTTCACCTCATTTTTTAAAAATTATACATTCAGTTCTGTGATAAATTTCACCTCATCTTTTAATATGAATTATCTTAGCCTTTCCCAGGGACGTAGACTAACCTTCAGCAAAACCTCCATCAAACCCACCTCAGCTCCAGTATATGGGTCCAACCGAAAGAGTTACTATAGCTCTACCATCCCCAGAGACTTCCTAAAAGAACCAAAGTAACAGAATCTGGAAATGGTGGAAGTTAACAGTCTATAGGAAAATTTTTGACTAGGGAGAAATGAGACAGGAAAGAATCTACATCCCAACTACTCACTTATTCTTCCCCATTCTGACAGGCAGGGATTTCATTTATTCAGCCTGAACTTAAATCATGTGACTATTAACTACCTGGGTGTTTTTGTGAGAATATGCCCTGTTCGGAAACATACAACCTTAAGTTGGTGTTCTATTTTTTCCCATTTTTTCCTTTCCCATCTCTCTTACCTACCAGAATTATAATTCACAATAAAGTATTAATAAGTAAGCATTGTTTCAATCTGTTATTTAGGGAACCCAGGCTTAAAAACTTTATGAAACATGCCAAAGTACTCTAACTTTTATCCCACAACCCCTGATGCCCGCAGAGATAGCTGCTGGAACTCAAAGTATTTATAAACATATTTTATCCTGTGTTTGTTTCTTAAACAAAATGAAAATCCACCTAAGGATAGGAATCATGAGCAGCCTCCAAATCCCTTTCAAAAGTCTAAAGGGACTTGTTTACTCAGCAAAGGAAGAAACATCTCCAAGTATTATAAAATAATGTGAAACACACGAGTGTTTGGCACATGTTTATCAAGGATTAAAGCATTAGTAAGTGAAAAGAAAAAGAAAAGTAGGTTGGTTTAACATTATACCATGGTAAACATTATTTTATTAAGTCTCATGGATATGACAAAACAGAAGGATTTTCATTATGAAATATTTAAACGTGAGGAAAATGAAATTGAAAGGGAACACATTACGTTCTTCTGAAAAGTTTTGACAGAACATTGTCTGACGCAACAAATGAGAAAGATAGAGAAGGAAAAATACAACCTAATGATGTACATCAAAAAATTTAGAACGGACTTTTGTAAACCATATGTAAAATCTGTTTAACAATTCTTTTTATCTCATCTAGTTTTCTAAATCCTTCCATTTTTCCCACAGAGCTGATATGCTTGGGTATTTTGAGTATGGAACCTGTCAGGCCAAGCAAAGGACTTGCCTTATAGTCACTATTGTTAACACTAACATTTCTTGCATTTATTCTTCTTAAAACTTTAAAAGAATTAAAACATGAAAAGAATCTGCCAATTGTTTGTGATTTACATTTATTAAGATCCTAGCACTTTGACAAGGATGCTATTTTACCAGACTTTATGTTGGCAAAGCAGAAATATGAAACTAAAGAGCATATCTTACTGGCTCAAAAACACATAACCATATACTGGATCACGGATCCAATGTTCCTCCTTAACAGATTAAGCCTCTCTTCTATATTCTACATGCTTTATTTTCCCAGGTTGGTCACTCAGCCCAAAGGCTGTGACTTATTTTCAATTTCAAATATAAAAGTACTGAATTATTCTTCCCACGTTCAACATACTATATTATGGGAGGAAGGAAGTCCAAACCAATCCTGTTATCAGTCCCCCTGCCCTGCATGCCCGTTAATAGCAGAGAATTGGATTAGAAAGAACAAGCACTCATAGTCCAAGGACTAAAGCATTAAGAGGTAATATCTTCAGTATAATAGTTTTTGTAGGAGTAATATAAACATAGTATTTTTAAATGAAAATGCTATTGTATTTCTAAATATATAATATTACTAGTAAAAATATGTAAAATATGTATTGACTTTCAATCAGCATTAACTATATATATTAATATTTTTAAATGTGGCTTTTTTTTTCTAATTGCTTCTTTATTAGTCCTGAGATAAATTTAGGAACCATGTGCTAAGGAACTATTATGCTTAGTGCTAAGAATACAGTGGCAAGCCAAGCAGCCTTGTTGCTTCTACTTATGGAAGTTATAGTCTAAGGATTATATCAGGGATAATCTGTTACAGAAGAACCAGCAGTAGCAGCAGGATTTCATAGTTATTGTAAACTTGGGACTGTGATTTAACACCTTTTGAGAAAAAGATAAACATGTTTAGAATGTTTCTAAGAAGAATTTGACTTAATAGTTACAACAAGCCAGTCAACTAGTTGAAATTTTAATAGGTAGGCAGTTTCCAACACACAAGAAACATGCTATGCAATGAAAAACTATATAATATAAGCAGGGCTCAGGGTCTCAATGGACAAAATAGAGGGCTTACTAATGGACTACTGAGCATTTGTCCTATGGCCTGCTGACAACTCCCAGATGATTTTAACACTATTACATGCTGCAGATGTAATATTAACTGAGAAATATTAGGGAAGTTAATTCATGACCCCCTAGAGAATTGAAGATCATGAAGGAAAAATATCATTATCTATTAATCTAAATAAACATTTTTGCTTTTTTGCTTTAGACATCCTAATCATTTTTTACAGTAACTTAGCAAAAAGAGAAATAATAGACTTGGCTTTATATAATTTACATTTACTAAAATTTATTCTTTTGCCTTTGATTGTCTAGGGTTGAGATTGAAATACTTGACAGTTTATGCTGACATAATTTGTTTGACATCATCTATAAACATTGGAAGTATTCTTGTCACACACTCATGAAAAATTCAGCCCTCTTACCAGCCCAGCTTCTTGAAGACCTTACTAACTGCAAGTTCAACTCTGAGCACTAACTCTTCGCATTATGAAGCAGTTTTAGCACACACACACACACACACACACACACACACACACACTTCCCTTATTCTTAATTTTGGAGACCATTTGACTGTTTCGTTAATTAAATTTACTTTCATTCTGAATTTTATATTGCTCTTGTAGGTTTATAAACATCTCTCAGTAGTTATGAGTTTATTGCTTTACTAGCTTTAGTATTCTTCTTTGAAGTTAATAATTTATTATTTCACCAGTTTAAAGAATTGCATTGGCTTTTGCTATTTTTTCTTTGTGGTAATAAAATTATATCAAGTAATTAACAGTAGACTTCTCAGTTGTTTTATCTCATTTTTAGCTTTTGTTTTTAGAATCTTCATTGTTCTGTTTTCTTTTGATACACTGTGATTTCTGACTGTGTAACATGTTTTTAAATATTTTTTCTATATTAATAACTTCTGATATTAAATATGAATGAAACAGTAGGCAAAGCATAGGGGGAAAAAGTAAACAGGCAAAAGATAACTATAAACAATTTAAAATTAAAACAATCTTTGATTTTTTTAACCTATAAAAGGAAACACTGTTAAGAGTATGTGCACATGTGTGTATATATATATGTACATATATATGTTATACATTTATGTATGTGTGCATATATATGAATACATGTGTGTAATACAATTACACACACACACACACACACACACACACACAAATATATATATATGACTGCCTAGATACAGACAATCCACACTCTGAAGACAGAAAAGTAACCTATTGTCAACCATTTTGAATTTGCATGGCTGCCTCCCTGAGTCTTCTATCACATTTACTCTGCCAGAATCTTGAAATTGCCTTCCAACTCTTCTCTATGATTCTAGGAAACATTCTGGCTGTAAACTGTTTAGGAAAACTTGAACTCTGCTTAATTATGGTTCATGTTCATTAAAGCACAATCAAAACCTAAAGAAAATTGTCTCATCTGTCAAAACTATACTAGGTCTAGTTGTAGAAATATGACTGGTTTAAAATGTTGTATTGACAATTTCGTTTCAATACTATTCTATTCCTTAAGAATTGGACATAATTTTTAAGTTGATAACACTTTTGTTACTTTGGTTATATTTTCGAGTCCATATTGTGTCTGGCACATTGAGTATTTTGATGTACTCTTTGGGTGGTTTAAGATAATCAAAAGTGAAACAACAGGTTATCTACCTAATTAATTTTACATATTTTTAATTCAGTCAATAATTATTTTCCCAAGAAATTTATGTCTAAGATTATTCATACAAAAGTGAGTGCAGTGGCTCAAGCTTGTAGTTCTACCTATTTGGGAGGTGGAGACAGGAAGGTCATTGAGCCCATGAATTCCAAGACTGACATGAGCTGTGATTGCACCACTGCACTCCAGCCTAGGTGACAGAGCAAGACCCTGTCTATACACGTATTTAAACCAAAGAGTTGTAATTATCTGCCTTGGCTCATCTAAATGCCACCAGTTGATTCAACAAGTGAAAAGAATTTCTACATTATTGTGCATAAAACTGTTACTGAAATTTTTTAAGTTGATTTTGCTAGCAACTGGACTCAAGAACAAGAGAAGATAAAGGATTACTATCTGTTAAACTCAGAGAACATATATATATATATATTCATCCAACATTAATTGAATTTTGAAAATGCATGAAAAACATTTTTGTCATTGATACTAAAGTTGTTCAATGAACAGCAAAAGAAGTTCTATAGTAGAGTAATTCAAAACCAAGTCTTTGAGTAAAAAGCTTTCCTGCATATGTGTTCTCAAATAAATGTCTTTATTTTTTCAAAATCAAAATGTGGCGAAAATACACGAATCATTTATAAACAAACTCTTTAAGAAAGTTAATTTTCCTGGATTGCTTTCAGTGTTTTAACTTCTGATATAAGTTAATCATTAAGATTTCTCCTACTACATATTAAATAACCAGAGATTGCACTGAAACATAATTTGCTATAGACAAAGTTTGCATTTGAGCCCAAATAACTTAAAACACAGTAATTACTGCAGCCATAACAGCAACAACTCTTTATAACAATAAAACTAAGTCATCTCCACATTGCAATAATACAAAATTACCTGATATATGAAGAACCAAAAATACATGTTTGATTCCCAAGAGAAGAGACAAAAAATAAGAATAAACCTCATGATAACCCAGACATTGAAATGAGCATCTAAGGATTTAAAGCAGCTATTATAAATATATTCAAATATATAAAATAAATAAAAATATAAAAACCAGAGCAGAGAGGTAGAAATTTTTAAAACCTAATGAAAATCCTAGAACTAACATAAATAACATTTTAGACAAAAAATTCACTGGACAAGCTCAATAGCAGAATGGAGATGACTGAGAAAGATGTAGTGAAAATGCAGATAGATCCAGATAAATGATCTAATCTGA
Organism: Saimiri boliviensis; assembly: GCF_048565385.1. Taxonomy (NCBI): domain Eukaryota; kingdom Metazoa; phylum Chordata; class Mammalia; order Primates; family Cebidae; genus Saimiri; species Saimiri boliviensis. The sequence continues at coordinate 38,627,366 of NC_133463.1, read as the reverse complement.
AAACCAGGAAGAACAAACAATTCTTAAAACTCAGCCTATCAAAATACCTACAATATATATAATTGATCTTCCAGAAAGAGTGAGAATAGAGAACAATATTTTTGAAATGTATAAAATGTATCAAATTTGGTGAATGACATAAATTCACAGAATTTAGAAAGATGTGATAAAGAAGCCATGTCCAGGCACATTATAGTCGAACTGCTTAAAATGCAAGATAAGGAGAAATTATTGAAAGCAGCCTGAGAAAAATGTACGAGGAATAAGAATTAGAGTCACTTTTGTTAGTTAACACCAACATTTTTTGCATTATTCTTCTAAAAACTTAAACACAATCTGGGAATCATTTTAAATTTACATTTATTAAGACCTTAGCACTTTGATAAGAATGCTATTTTACCAGCCTTCGTGCTGGCAAAGAAGAAACATGAAACCAAAGAGCTGATTTTACTGTCTCAAAAACACACAATCACAAACTAACTTTGTATTACAAACTATAGAGACCAAAAACAGTGGAATACCATCTTTAAACTGCTTAAAGGGGAAGAAAAACCTATCAGTTCAGAATTCTGATTTACGTTTTGGTCTATGAATTCAATTTATAAATTAATATGAGACTTGCCTGACATATATACATTTATATATACGTGTGTGTCTGTGTGTATATATATGCACACATGTGTATATGCATACATATGTACACACATGCATAGACACATGTACACACATATACATAGTTACGTATATAATTCTATCTCAGAGCACTAGCGTGATTTTTGAAAAACAATTCGTGCCCTCAAAAACCTTATGGTTTAGATAAGGAGACTTGGTTCATGCCGTAACATAAACAATTGATGATCCAAAACAGAGCTATCTCTACCAGAACTAATCCATTCTGGAAAAAAAAGAAAAGGATTATAAATCTGGTTAATTTCTTTTTAGCTATTATTTTCTTCATTAAAAATTGTAATACTTTACACATGCTATTTTATTTTGTTCAAGTACCTTATTTCCCTGCTCTATATTCCTTCTTGGGGTTTCTATAATATCTGTTCTCACAAACGCTTCTTCCTGTTTCTTCATTTTTTTTTCTTTTCCTTACATTTGCCAAATGATAGTTTGACAGGATGATTTTATTATACACTCACATCCGCAAGCTCTCAAAATCATGTTTCCTGAGAAGCATCTGTGACAGCTCAGTTCACCCCAGTTTTCATCTTTACGTTAGAAAACAAAGTACAGACAGATTTTGTACCTCCCAGAGAGTCCTTCGTTTTCCACATGCTTTCTTTGTGTTAGTACTACTTCTGGGATGCACTGTTTCTGGTCCCTCTCAATGCTGTGATTTCTCTCCATAGCTTCTCAGCTCCATTTCCTCCTGCACAGCTTCTGCCTAATTTCAGCTCTGCTGGCAGCCTTTACCGCTATTACAAAACCTGGGGATTATAGTGTCTCCTCATTTTGCTGAATGTGGAGTTGCGACAGTTTTCCGTTTTGAGTAACTTCCAGGAGGAGGAAGAGAGACTGTTGTTGATTTACTCAGTCACATTCCTACTAGAAATCTACTCTTACTTTTTAAAATGACTTGTTTTGACTGCTGTTTATTGAAATTTCATTCCTTATCACTAACCCCAAATGCAAGCATACTTCCTTCCTTATATTCTCCTAATATAACTATGTTACAATTTTTTGTTGAATCAATTATCAGCATCCACATATCAACTGGTTATAATTTTTAAAACAAACCAAATGACCATATTTTATTTGTTTTACTTTTTTTTACTGGAGTTAACTATTTTTGTTTGCTTTCTAAATTTACTATGCAGCTATCACTAATTAACTCCCAAATTCTGATCTTCACTCTCAATGCAGATCTTCAGAATTTCTTCCAAACTTCAATTTCTGAAGTTTAGAATGAATCTGTAAAGGTGAACTTACATGCCCCTTAATGTTTTACATTTAGCTTTTCTCTCTCCCCTCAGGCTAATTCAGATGCCATTTGGCCATAAGCTTTATTACAAAAACAAAAAATTAATTTTGACAAATACAAATTGTATACATTTACTATGTATAGCATGTTATGTACGAACATGGGAGTAAAGATATTTCTTTAACGTAGTTATTTAATTGTCTTTGTATATACCCAATAATGGAATTGTATTATAAACATTCTGGCTTGCAGAATTTGTAGGCACCTGTCAACAACTGTCATCTGTAGACCTATTCTCATTATCTTTGTTGAAATTATGATATGTTTTAATAACTATACTATAACTTATATAGGTTCAGTTTCTTTATACATCCAGTTTATTTAATTCAGAGTGTTACATTTCCATTATACAGTCTTTTAATTAATGTGAAATTAAAAATAAATTCTCAATTTTCTAACAAATATTTCATCTAACATGTAGTCAAAGAAGATACATTTCAGTCAAAATAATTTCAAAAAAAATAATAATAATTTCAAGGGCTTGTGACACTACCTTCTTGGTGAAATTAAGTAAGTTGAAATGGAAAACTCATGAATTGTCCTAGAAAAATAAGGATATAGGCCAATATTAATATAAAATTTAATTAAATTAGAATAAGCCAGTCCTTCTGTAATTTTGTTTTTTCTAACAATAAAGAGGCATACAGTTTCTTTGTTATTATAAGTCTAATTATTTGGAGAGATCAAGTGTTTTAAAATGTTAAAATTTCACTGATAAAAGCACATTCCTTTTTTGACATAGACAAAACTGAAATTCTACCTTGACTCCTGTATTTTCTTTTAAAAAAATAAAGGTTGTGTCTGATTCTTGGATACCTCCATAGCCAAGTATGTTTACATGATCTGAATTTGAGACAGAGATGTTTTCGGCAAGTATTCTCCATCCTTCAAGCAATTTCACCTTGAGTATTGTATACCTGTTTGATATCATAGAAGATGTAGGTTTTCTGTTTGTTGATTGAATGAGTAACTGAAAAAGCAAATGTGGATTAATGATTGAGACGTCTATCACTGAATTCTGCATAAAGATTCTGATCTGGTGAAGGTACTTTAAATCCTTTGGGGATCATTTTCATACCCATGAGTTAATGTTCTCCAATTTTTGCATAATCATATGTTCTATTAAATTAACATACACTGAATACATAAGTAAATGTTTACATAAACAATAGTTGCTGGAGGAGAGGGAATAAGGAGAGAGGGATTCTTAACAAATAGATGGGACGATTGATAACCAAAGCGATTATTTACTGAGAGACTAATATATTTCAAGTGGAATCTTACAAATTTTAAACATATTATTAAAACTGGAAGTTGACAAGGTGAGCAATCAGCACTTGTTGCTATCAGAAATAAACTTAATAGTGAAGTTATAGGCAGGTTTGATAAATAAAAGTGGAAACGACAGATAAAAGATAAATGTTGAAATTTCAAATGCAGCAAGATATGAACATGGATTTTGTTGTTTTTCTTTTAATTCCCATTTGATTTCTATGACAGTATAAGAAACAAAAACCCTTTTATGAAACTACTAAGATAATTCTTTCTCTATTTTTAGCTAAAACACAAATAGGAAATGTCATTTTGTGAGAAAGTCTCTTACCTAAGGAGTATGGATTTTTTTAAACCAATTTTGTATATATAGGAACTTTTGAGGGTCTGGCCATTCAATTTTGGTGCTTATACAAGTGACCAGTGTTGCATGGCAAAATTCAACCATACTCATGATGATTACATTTACCACCATTAAAAACTGTATTCTTGAAGATTAAACTTTGATTCTGAAAATTTGATATAAGATGTATCATAAATTTAGTTCTCAAAATCACTGTATCCAAGACAGTAAATTTTTTTGCTTAGAGTTAGAAAATTGAGGTATAGCAAAGCCAATTATTTCCAGAATTAAAAAAAAAAAACAGAATTAAAGAATGTGTCTTAAGGTTAGGAATCTAACATTAATATTATATGTGTATGTATATATATAATATGCATATATGTAAAAGATACATATGTATCTTTGGAATATTAATTTTCATATTTTATTAATAAAATTTTGAATGTCATTTGCAACATTAATTTTGCTATGAGCGCTATTAAAAAGAATTTGAGTTTCGAACATCTGAGTCTTAAGAACATATTTGCTATCACAGTAACTTCCAACCAATTTTGCAAAATAATACAACAGACTTTAATTTTGCTAGTTGTGTCTTTATACCTGACCAGTTTAAAACCAAATCTGAACCCAAAATGATGTGGCTTAATATATGAAACTAACAATCTATTTTGTTATTTAGTCATACAGTAATTATACCTTTTTTGTAGATAATGTGAGGTCAATAGATGTAATGGCACTTTCATTGAGAATATGTAATGGAGAATGTAATAATCTAAGTGGTTTAGATAAAACTAATCTTTTGGCTTTTATTAATAAAAATAAAATTCTAACCCCCCCACCACAACTGACTGAGCAGACAGTCTCTTGGCCAGGGAAACCCCAGAGTAACCTTGGAAGCTGAGCTGCTGGACATGACAGGATGAGAGGTTGAACACACCTCCTCATACTCTCTGACTAGCCATTAGGCCTTCTTCCCTAAGGACTGAACAGAAACCGGTTCTTTCAAAAGACTCCCCAGTTTCAAGCAACCTTGTGACTGTCTCTTCCTTTCGTGGTTTCAGAGCAACAATTATCCCACATTCCTTCCTGATAAGAGACTACCTACCACGGAGTAGTTCTGGCCAGTCTCTAGAGGATGTACAGTGAGGATTTTCACATCCTCTGTTTCACTTTTTGACATCAGAGAGCCAAACACTCTACCCTGGGGTCATGCTAATGATACTATTTTATGTACATGCAACATGCAAAGAAGCATGAAGATCTGTGCATGTGTGATTTCTCCTTTCAAAAGTATTCATGACTCCTCCTGTGGCTTATTAAATAAGCGTATTTGGCCACCCCACTCAACATAAATTTCTGTTCCCTTTGCTGTTCCCTCAAAGTGTCTGTTTTCCTATTCTGGCCAGAGGCTATGCTATTCCCACTCTGGTCTGAACGGCCACATTGCAGGCTGCAACACTTTATGAGAACTAAAGTTCTCCTTTCCAAAAGTCTAAACCTTGTCATTCTCCAGTTAACAGTATTTTGGTAGCATGAGTTGCCTAACTGGCTGCAAGTTAATGGGAATAAGTGCTTCTCTTCTTAGGATGCACTAGATTGCTATAATGTGGTTATATATCCTTTATGTCATCAGGTCAAATTATTTCTTTATGTTACTAGATTTTTTTTATTGAAGTAAGGAAAAAATAAGGATTTTATCTTCTTCCACTCATCCTGACACATTCATCAGAAACCTTTTTGATTAATAATTTATTCTTCTCTGCATGGCTCTTACAACAGATTTCCTCACGCCTAAAGTTATTTAAAATGTTGCACCCCAGTATCAAAGGTAAACTCATAGGTATAAGATTTAAATAACAGATGCATTCTAATTATTTTCTTCTTGCAGCTCTCTCATCCTTATCAACTTCTCTGTAGATTTTGCTGGCATCTCTCTATTAAGTCTTTCACTACTCTTTTGTCAGTTCTTAATTCTCTGGCCCTCTAAAATTTTGGAGTTTTCTGTTTCTTCATACCTTTCTGTTCTTCTATTGTTATTCTGTAAGTTCTCAATGATTTTATTTTTACATAAACCCTCAGTTGTTGCCTGTACATTGGTGGCTCCTAAATATGTGTTCCTAATCTAGAGCTCTAAGGGCTAATTCCTTCTAGAAAGTTCTAGCCAGATATTCCATAGATATTAAAAACTTAATACAATATTTACATCCAGACCAGAAAACCCTTTTTCCTTAGCCTTTAAAACATCCCACATCTCTTTAAAACATCCCACATCTCTCCTACTCCCTCTTCTCTCTCCTTACCCCCCTGCTCAGACACACACACGGTACCAAAAAACGCAATAGTGCCTCTGTCATTTGAGATTGGCTGCTTAGTGCTATATATAGCACAACCTATAACGTTAAACATCTGCATTCCTAACACTGTAAAGTTCCAGAGTAATTTCATCTCTTCCTATCCTGTTCCGTATCTTCAAAACAAAAGGCAACTGTGTAGGAATATTCTTCTGTTATAGTGAGAGACAGACACTGCTTTGGGAAAAAAAAAAAAAATTGAGCTGCAAAAGCAGTTAGCTGAAAGAAAAAAATGATATAATTATCTTGTAAAATCCCACCTCAGAATATCTAAAAGAATAGCATTTCCCTGTATTACAAAGTATCTTTTTTCTTTTTTCTGAGGAATACTACGCTAATTTCTCAGAACCTTCAAATACCTTTCTGAAGGTTCTGAGGAATTAGTGTAGTATTGGCAACATTCAAGGAATTATCAATATGTAGATAAAAACAATTTGCATGAAACAGGATACCAATTTTACTGAGAACTAGATGAATACAGTGTCATATAAATGCAAAAGTTTGCTTTTATAAAAATATCTAATAATATCTAAATACATTTCTTAAAACTTTTATTTTTGTAATTTTATTTTAAAATTGTATGTTTATTTCGGGTACTTTATATTTAATTTTAATTTTAACAATTTTGATTGTTTTAGAAAATTAACTTTAAAAATATAGTTAATAATTTTTCCATTCCTGTTAATTTACATTTTTGATAAAGGTACATTCAAGTTGCACACACATTGAAGAGAATTATATTTTATTTTCAATCATTTACATAATTCAGCGAGTACCATTCAACACTGTGCCAGTAACTAACAAGTACAAAAGTATAGCACAGGAAAGGAAAAAGATTAAAAAGGCAAGAAATAGAAATTTTCTCTGAATAAGACATTTTTTTAAGATAGCATTATAGGACTTTTTAAACAAGCTTTTTTTTTAGCTTAACATTTGACTTTTAGATATTTAGAAATGTGGCATGTGAATTTCCATTTATACTCTTGCCACAGGCTTTGCAAATGTTAAGAATAGGACTTTTCAAATTCTGTGTCCACAACCCCACTTAGTATCTTCTTTTAAATCTACTTTGCTTCATAAATTTTTCAATATATTACTCAACCCTCTACCCAATTACTAAAGCCAGAAACCTACATGTCACCTCTAAAATCTATTATCAATTATTTCCTTTTTGATTATGACGTCTATTTTGTGGGGGACAAGGCCCTTGGCCATCTGTAGTTTTGCTGAAATATCAGCTCACAATAAAGCAGATTAATATGAAAAGACATATAAATTTATTTAACTGTGTGCACAGGGAGAATCATGGTGTTTTTTTCTGTATCCCAATAGTGTCCAGAAGCTTATATACATATTGAGGTTACAGAAAGACCAAGGACTTGGAACCCAACAAAATAGGTTATGGGACCAGGAGAAGAGGAATTCTATTGAGGGCCAATAAATGATTACCAGGGAGAATGGTTGGATTGGGGAACAGAAATGAACTTGTAAATAGTTCTCTTTGGAATTTAAATGATCCTTGGAGACATTTCACATTTTATAAAACAAAGAAAAAGAAAGGGCCCCTGTAGTAGTCATTTTTCATGCTGCTAATAAAGACATAGTGGAGATTGGGTAATTTATAAGGAAAGAAGTCCAACGACTGGGAAATGGATAAGTAAATTTGGGTGTATTGCTAGTGCTATCATAGAATGTTATAGAGCCATTAAATAATATGTGTAAAATTGTATACAAAGTGTGAGATTCAAAAATGTTAATAAGCATAAATTATGTTTGCTGATATATGTGTGAAAACTTAGGTCTATATTGAAAAGAATCAGAAGATAACATGTAATTCAGTTTTAACATTAGGGGTTCTTTTTCTTCTGTTCAATATTGATGTATGCAATAAAAAATAAAAGACAAAAAAAAAAAAAAGAGGTTTAATGCTCTCAGCTCCATGTGGCTGGTGAGGCCTCACAATCATGGCAGAAAGCCAGGAGGAGCAAATCACATCTTACATGGCAGCAGAAAAGAGAGTGCTTGTGTAGGAGAACTCCTCTTTATAAAACCATCAGATCTTGTGAGACATATTCACTATCATAACAGCATGGGAAAGATCCACCCCATGATTCGATTACCTCCCACTGGGTCCCTCCCATGACATATGGGAATTATGGGAACTATAATTCAAGATGAGATTTGGGTGGGGACACAGCCAAACCCTATCAGGTCCATTCTGGTGCAGTTACATTCTTGGTCTTCTTTCCAATAATGGGTAATAAGAACAGGGAGGAGAACAAGGACAATTGTTCTACTTGGTGGGTCAGTCCTATCGAGGGACTGTGCTAAGGAAGACCAAGTCCACAAGGGGCATGGTTTCAAAGGCAAGGGCTTCCCAGCTCCATGCCTCCATTCACCTCCCCATCCGGGAACCTAGAGTTCTTTGACTTTCCCGCACCCTGGCTAGGTAAAATTCCAGGTGTGCTCCTTTGTTTAAAAAGCCTGCCAAAAGCTCTGGGAGGAAGGGGCTCTGTTGTGGACCAGAAGAAGAGCCAATCCAAAATCAAAGTCAAAGATCAATCACTGCAGAGGAAGTTTAAAAGAACTCCTCCCATTGGACAAGAACATGAATGGGGTGGAAATAACTCCAATATTAAAGCCCCACTGCCCCTTACCTGTGTAGACGCCTTCTCGGGATCCCCTCCCATGGCAATGTGGGCACTGTCTCTTCCTCTCTACCTGTGTGGATATCCCCTCCAGATTCCCCTCCCATGGCAGCATGGGAACTCTCTCTACTTCTCTCTTTTTCTCAGCCTAATAAATTGCTCTCTGCTAAACTCCTTGACTTGAACAGTAAGCTCACCATGCCTCCAAGTCCCCTTCCTCATTCTTGGGGCAAAGGGAATGCAAGAACTGGGGGTACATCCAATCAGGGAGGGAGCTGAGCCCTGTCTGGCCCTGTGACTTGGTTACACCATCTTTATGTAGACAGATGAAGAGTCTCTTCCAGTTTATTTGATCTCTCAAGTTTTTAATTCAAATTTCTTATTATATCAGGGAGTCACATTTTGTGGTGAAATTTCCCGTGCCCCTTCAATTTTTAAAGTATCTTTAGAATTTGTCATTTCCTCAGAAACCTTTCTGGGCCAGCCACTACAAAGCAGCCTCTTACACCCTTCCCTTCCATTCAGCAACACACTATTTCTATTGTAAACCAAAAACAGTAACTGAAAGAGGTCTTAAGCAATGTAGAGGTTTTTGTTTCTGTTTTGCTATTTTATTTTTTTGTCCAGGTTGAGAATACACCCAGGAAAAGGAGACACAAGCCACAGTAGAGTTGTAACCAAGTATTTTAGCTTTAAAATGCATTTTAATCTATTTTTTTCTAGTTCTAGAATATAACCATGAAATGTACTTCGAAATGTTGTGTCCTTCGTTTTCCTACCAGACACTCCCTTACATCATGCATTCATATCTAACTACATGCTTGCTTAAAATTTCAGAAGCTAATTTTGGCATAAATTAGTCATGGATACCAAGCTTCAGAACTCTCCCCAACCTGGAGACTACCTCAAGATCATTAATCTACTTGGCCACAACAAACGTGGCACCATCCTGCACTCCAGGTGGACAAAAATTCAAGATAACCCTCAAAACAAAACATGCAGACCTGCACCCTGTACCACTCCCGCATGTTTCTCAAACCATTTTCCCTTTTAAACACCCCTCAGTCATTTGAGATGGTTTTTGTATGCATGAGCCTGACCATCTCCTCAACTGCTGGCATTTGAATAAAGCTCCTTTCCTTCTACGATACCTCATCCCTTGTGTATTCAGCTTTTCAATCGATGAGCAGCTGGACCTGAGTTCAGGTACAGGATCTGTGTCCCATACTTTTTCCAAAAAGGATTTTGAGGCCTTCAGTGTTTAAAGGGGACAAAAAAACAGGCAGGAAGGAAATGGGGGAAAAAAAGAGGGAAGGTAGTGCTATTTGTCATCACATTCCTGTCATGCTTTCATTAGCAATCACTGAATTCATACAGTTACATGTGAAAGGAAGTAGTAGGAAAATAGTCAATTACGCATTCATTTCTTACTCAATCTGCATTTGTCTCAGGGTGGGCAGAAAGATAATTTCCAGTCTTGTTTTTGTCCTGTACTTATGAAGATCAACTGTTTTCATTTTAAGAGAAGCCCCCTGAAAGACTGTCTTGCAGCTGACTGTTTAGTAACAAAAGGAAAGGCAGTTTCTTGTATGACTCACTTTCCAAGCCTAACTTTTCCCTTCTGCATAGTGAGTTTGGGGTCCTGAGATTGTATTTTATTTTCCTTCCACACTATCTAATGTCTTCCTCATACTTATTAATTTTGAATTTATTATATTTATATAATTACATATCAGTGATCAATCTCTACCCCTACATGATAGTACAGGCCCCAAGCAGGTTTATCTAGCTCATCGCTACATTCATGAGGCCTAGAATACTACAAGAGAGCAACTGAATAAATAACTTGTTAAATAAATGAATGAATTTTCTGTGTCCACACAGATGTTTAGTGAAAAGAGAACGTCTCATTTTAGGCAACTTGTTATTTAAAGAGCAAAACATTTAGTGTGTCTGTGCAGCCCTTTTGATGCAAGAAGAATTTTGTTATTGGTCTTACAGCTGCATTTACAATCTTCTTTCATTGAATGGAGAAGCATTCTCTTAAATAACTGGACTTTCTTAGCTGCAGTACAGCTGAGAAATTAATGATTAATGGCTCACTGTGCAAGCAAAGTGAGGGTGTTGAAAGATGTTTGAATCTTCTAAGAAGTCTCTGTCTAACAATATTTTGCACTTTATTCTTGAAAGCCACTCATTCTTTTATAACATATGATCATGATTTTTCTTAAAGGTTTTCATTGTTTTAGGCCTATTTTATTCTAAAAAGTAATTTCTCATTAACAATAGGAAAATAATTAAATTGTAAAGTTTGCAAATACAGGTACTCTAACTTTACATATGGTTTTCAAAATTATTTGACTCACGTGATAAAAGTTTTTTGCTAACGAGTGTATTTTAAACGCAATGCTTCTTGACATTGGTGAAATAAACATATTAGGTCAAAGAGAGTGCAAGTTACTTCTTATATTAAACACAACCTGGAAATGATATATTGATTAACGTCTGTGGTTGTAGACATGTGTGTTGTAAATGTCTCTCCAGATGGATTCTTTGTCATAAGTTAGAGTTCTCAACATTTCCAGTGGAATTCCACTTTTTCTCTTTTCTCTTCTCTATGGGGAGAATACTAGAATACTAGTTTTTTTTTTTTTTTCTCAATTCCTTGCTTTGACTGTATTATTTTAGTCTATAGAACAGATGGCTTTCAAATTATTGAGCTTGCTCTTGAGAAATGTCTTGAGAAATGCAAACTTAGTCAAGAAAGCCTTGAAGCAATTTTTCATGTGTTTCTTTTTTTATAAAATTAGTCCATGGAACCTAGTTTTGAAAATGAATAACATGATTCATAATTAAGATAGTATAAATTCAACTTCATCTATACTTTCCTTAATGAGTAAAATATTTTATAGACAGCTGGAAAGATTTAACTGTACTAATGGTATATCAGTGATTATAAGCAAAACTTTAAAATGAATTTAAATTAGTTCAGAGATACAGAAGAAAGGGACATTTTAATTCTCATCAAGTCGTTCATTTTCTCTTAGTTTCTTTATACACTATTTTATGCTTTTGGAAATAAGTTCACCATGCCCAAATCTGAACATAGAAGTAGTGTTCCTGTGTCTGCCCTTAACTCTTTCCTGTCTCTTCTCCACAGTGCACAACATTTATCTAAGATATACTTTTTTTTCTTTTTTATCACTCCCCTAATTAAAGAATCTTAGAGACCCCAGATTCCAAAGATAGCCTTCAGGGTTTGAGCTCAACTTAAGAAGTTCAACTCCTGGAAAATGTTTAATTTTTCAGTCCTAACCATATATTATTAAAAAATCCTTACCTGGCAGGTCTCATGGGGAAAAGGTACCCTCTCTACATTAGATACGGTATACAGCCAGGGCTCTACAGTTCCCAAGTAAAGTGCAGTCAAGGACTCAGGCCCTTCTGGCCCATACTGCTCTGCATATTTGCATTCCTGGCCCGTGTGTTTCATTTCTAGATGTCTTTATTGGAGGCCTTGGCAGAGGTCATCTTCAGGCATCTCTGTGTAGGCCTCCTCTTGGGATAGGTAGAAAGGAGAAGTCTTGAAGACATTTTTCCCCAGTGGGGCCATAAGACCTCTGGCCCTTTTGTCCTGGGCTCCTTCAACAATGAGACAACTGCCGTAACACTGGAGCTCCTGCCCATGTGCAACACCGTGGGGGAAAGTGGACAGGAGGAGTCGGGACTTCCTCCAATATCCACTCTGGCTTATATCATGGCAGTAAGTCATTAAAAACTTCACCATTTCTTTCCCTTTTGGCTTCAATCAGCTAATCTGAGATCTGGCAACCCAGCTCTTTCTCCCAGCTCAGCTGAGCCCCTGACACTGCTCAGCACTGCCTCAGGTACCACAGCTGACTCCACCATGGACACTGGTGCTTCCAGACTTGGCATTTTCCCTCTTGTTTCTCTCTTTTCTTCTAATATTCTTTCCATGTTTGAGTAACTCATTCAGAGGCTCATTTTCAATCTGATTTATTCTGGCAGAATTAATTGCCTCCTCCTCTGTTTTCTCCTCATGTGGATAGGTGACTGAGAAGTAATTCTTACTAAAATGATTTACATTATAAAATTATAAAAGCAACATGATCATGTTACAGCATATTTGAAAATAAAGAAGACAGTAAATAAATAGCCTTTTTATTATCCTACCTAACCTTGAGGCAATTTTTATTATCATCTGGGGATTTATCTTTAAGTCATTTTTCTTATATCCACTATGTTTAAGGAGTTAAACAGGAGTTACAGTATAATTCCAACCACTTATTCTTAGCCCCACCCCACCAACAACATGCATGCAATGAACATGTCTTACTATCGATAAAAGTCCTCCAAACCAGTGTTTCAACCACATAATGATATATAGAGAACTGACACTATTTGCTAAGTTATATTGCTAATCACTTGTTGTTTGAAATATTCCCATTGTAGTTACATGAATGTACTAGCATGGGTAAGAGGTAGCAAGGATGAGGGTAGATACACTGCATGAGGCAAGACCAGAACTCAGGGTACTAATTTGAAAAACCAAGAACCTCCTATACTGCCATAGAAAATGAGTGCAAAAAGAAAAAGTGGAAACATCAAGGCATTCCGAATTACACAGCAGTATAAGGCTACTATAACGTATCTGTCATATTCTTGGGTGTGCATCTGGACTGTGAGAACTTTCAGGTATTTCTTTCTCCTTCTGGAGATTTACAGTCAGTCTTCAAGCTTTACTCCTCTATAAGAAAGTATCTAATTTTGTTAAGAAAGTCCCTGAGAATTGCTTCTGAACATTACAAAATTGACTCCCTATCAGTCTTCTTACTCATCTTTACCTGCCAATGCTGGTTTCCCACATAAGTACTCATCTGTGGCTCAGGAATAAACAATGAACTGTTGTTGGTGAAACTTCCCTTACAAACTTCTCCTTGTGCTAGGACCAGAGCTACTATGGGAGAATAAGCTTGTCTCACATACCTTGTAAAGTCAAAGAACCAGAAAAATTGCCTCACTGTAAAGAATGTGACATAGTACTTGTAAAATCAAATTGTTTAAGGAGATACAGAAAGAAACAGAAAATAGTTTACCAATAGTTGAAAATGTATCTATTTCTCCCTTATTGTTTAAGTCTATCCACACTGGCATTATTCCTGAACTGTGAGCTTTTAACTATACTAATAGATAACACATAATATATTACGGTAAAGGTCACCTGTCTAAGTAGGTGAAAGTTATTACATCAAAATAATGACCAGGAGAACATGAAAGAAGTAAACCCAAGTTACAGGGAGAGATTTAGACAGGCCATAAAAATTTCTTCTCACTGCCCCCTTGAGACGTCCTATTAATATAGGAAGGCTATAAAATGCAATTCCTTGTAGTCAATACATCTAGGAAACATTTCTACATATCTGGGAGGGTATAGATATGGTCCTACCTAAAAGCATAACAAACAGTTAAACAAATGACTTCTTATCACTCCGGTCAGTCAAAATGCCATTTTTTAATGTAGTAGCTATTAATTTAGGCTCCCCTTCAAAATGAAAAACAAAAATAATAAAGTTTCATTAAGAAACTCAACTGGTGAAGCATTATGTGAAAGTGAGGGCAATGCTTTATTCTATTCATTCCATTACTTGATAAAATATCCAGATTCTCTATTTAGGTGACTTTTTTATAGCAGTTGAGAGAATTATACAAATGTCAAGCAAAAATTGAGACTCTGTTATATCTATGACAAATATTCTATGGAGAAGCAGGCTTTACTGTTGCTGCCTTAAATGTTAGATATTTTTCAATTTAATATGTAACCTTTTCTTTCCTGTCTTCTCATTATGGTCTACTAGTTCTCCTATTTGTTATTTATAAACATGGACTTTGCTCAAATGTTCTGTGTTTCACATCTCTAACCGCTTTCACTAAACCTTTCTTAAAGAGCAGGGTGAGTTAGCAAGTAATTCAAAGAGATAATCCAGATGATGGATGATTGACCCGTGCATTACAGACAAAAATGGGATTGCTTCAGCCTTCGTTTAGATTCAATTGCTTGTCAAAGTTTTGAGGTGTTCACACTTTAACCCAAATATTAGTTAAGATCTATGGAATAAAAAAAGCAATTATGCACAAAGCATTCCATTGTGCAAAAAAAAAAAAAAGACTATGATATTGAGGCTAACTAGTGCATGAGACTAACTCCTCAATATAAACAAGCATCTTAAGAATTTAGAAATGAATGAAAATCAAAGGAATTTTGATTTTCAACTCTGCAGAATATACTATGCATGACCCTTAACCATACTCCTCCAATAGTGACGATGAACTGAGAACATAGGCCAGGGTGTGCACCAGGTGGTGGTGAAAAGCCCAGTGTGAAAAAGCAGGGGACAGAGCCTGACACCAGCTGAGCTGTATGTTTTCTGTTGGTATTACAGTGAGTTTGGTGAGGGAAATGTAAGCTTTTGCCTTTTCCATCCCCAATACCTTTTCCCTGCCTTATTTCTAAGTGACTTTATTACTGTCACTTCCCAGCATTGGGAAGTTGCCATTGCTCCTGAAGGCAAGTTAATGTAACAATGGACAGCTCATACATGCTAGCAACAGAAGGACAGGATTTCAATCTTACTCAAGCACGTTCTACCTGTGCAGCCTTGGGCAAGTCAATTAAGCTTTCTACTACTTTCTTGTCTAAAAAATGAGGAAACAGTGTATGCCTCGTTGTTGGAATATTCAGTGTCTTAAAGTGTTCAAAATGTCTAATTTATAATGAACAACTGTTGGGTGTACGACAATACTAGATCTCATCTCCCTGAAGGATACCAGTGCCCATTCTTCTGAAAAGGAAATGCCATTCATCTCCCTTGCAGAATCCTTTTCATTTTCTCCGTCTAGTCACCTGGGATGCCTTCTAGCCTCTATGCGCAGGTCCTTTTAATTTCATGCCTGAACTACTTCAGTAGTCTCTTAACTTGTCTCTGATCTCCAGGCTCTTCCCCCTCGAATCTCTCCTGTTCACTGTTGCCAGACTAATCTTTCTAAGGTGTCCTTCTGACCCTGTCATTCTGCTGCTTAGAAATATTTAAAAGATTTCTAATGAATACAAGAAAAATTCAAAACTGCTTGCTGACACAGACCAGGAATCTGCTAAATTCTTGGTGCTTTGCATGTATTTTCTCTAATCCTTAGAACAATACAGCAGGACAGGAACCAATTTTACAAGTGGGAAATAGAGAATCAAACAGGTTTGAGGGCTAGATGAAGTTCAAAAGCTAGAAGATAAGCAAGTTTGACCTCAATCTGGTTTTGTTCCCTATCAAGTCTGTCACCTTCATCATCACACACTACCTCCCAAACAATTGTACCCTCATGTTATACTGCCAATATATCTATAATTCACGTGTCCTATTATTTGGTTATATGGCAGCATCCACTATCAGACTATGGGCTCTTAGCATGGAGGAATCTCAGTGTCTTTTTTTTCCTCGACATCTTTTAGCACCTACACAGAACAAACAGGACACTCAAAAAAGTATATAATAAATGAATGGATCAATTAACAAGATCCCCTTTACCCCAAAAAAAGACATTAGGAGCACTGTGAAATGGGCTTTGAGGGCTCACTGCAACCTGAGTGCAGTGTGGGTAAACTGTATTTTGATGATGGAGAAGACACTAAAAGGTGTGAGAACTGTTTGTGAAAACCTAAATGAGAGATTGAGCACTCCTATCTGTGCCACATTTTCAACTGTATTTGTTTCCCTTCTTTCATAGTAAGAATGTCTGATACAATAGTAGTTTAACCTTTTTTCCTATATAAAACTGTTAAGTTATACGTTTTTAAATTACATGATGAGTTTTGCTTCTCCTCATATTATATTCTGTCCTTAATAATAATTGTAAAATTCCCTGTGGACTTTATATGAACTTGTGACTGTATAGCTTAAGGATGGGTCCTAATTGTAGCTTTGCTTTAGAAAGAAATAATGTCATCTGACCATGGAAATACAAACAGCTTTTTATTACCCAACCTTGTCACTCAAAGTCTAGTCCTGACCATATGGAATACAGTCCAATCCAAGGTCTAATATTTAACTTTCAGTGTGCTGGGTGGGGGTAGACAGATGTGGGCATGTGGATATGATATCAATTATCTTTCGGTAACTGAGAAATGATGAGGGCATTAATTTCTGCATTTAGGATTTACAGGCATGTTTACAAAGAATAATTTCATAAGTCAATAAAAAACAAAGTTAAACCAAATAAATCTAATTAGTCCTGTGACTCAAATTTAAATAGAACAGCTAGCCCCAGGGGATTTTCAACCTACCCTCTAATAAGAAGCAAGCTTGGTTGGGCTTCAAAAATACGTAATTAAATTCCCCCCCAAAACACACACACACACACACAAACGGGATTGTCATTGAGCAATATCTTTGCAGATGTCTATATTATTACATTGTTAAGTATATTAATTACTCTTGCAGTAGAGAATTGGCAATACATCCTCTCACTATTCTTTGCCTTTCAGCAGTACAATGATTAGTGGAAAAAGTAAGGCAAAACTGCCCTTGGAAAACCAATTAATACTAGTTAAGCAGAGAAATGTTGAGATTAGCCTTAACTCAAAAGCAGTTCCCAGGCTTTGTTAACGTATTTGATGATAAATAAAGGACAAAGAGAGACAAACATAAAAGATAATCACATAGTGCAAAAATAACAGTACTAGAAGTAAAAGACAGATTCGGTATTTATTGGGACTTAGTAATTCAATTTCAGTCACTGGGGTTTAGATTGTTGATTATTTTCAGCCATAAAGAGTGAATAACTAAAATAAAAAACACCATGAAGCAGTAATGGTTATTTATCATGATTGTAAAAATTATTTTATTTATTTTATTAGGCACTTTTCCATTGACTTTACGAGAGGCAATATATGTCTGCATTGCTATCTAATTGGTTTCGGCTGCTAGCCATCTGACAGTTAATTATTTCTTGCCTGTGTTGTGGTCCTAGGAGAGGCTCCAATACCTACTGAAATCTAGTTTGAAGCAACTCTAGCATGTAGTAAGAGGGAGAATGAAATCTTTATGCCTCCTTTATGCAAGAAATATGAATGATTTGCCCTATAGACATAGTAAAATTTATCTTTTCATTTAAGATATTTCCATTTTAACCCTCTAGAAAGATAATAATTAAAAATTATTTATAAACTACACATCTTTTAAATGCATCAATTAAAAATACTTTATCGTTACTGGTCTTAAAACTCATATTTTATGGGGGAATAATTTGTCTGATTCTTATTACTCTCAGTACAATTCTCTGTATGTATATGTTTCAGCAAGGAAAACATTTCTAAATATAGCTAACTAAAGTCACCAATTAAAAAGAAATAAGGAAAATTATTAACAGACATCCTGGGAAAACAATAATATCACAGCTATTTTATTAAGGTAACTATACATACATACAACTCTTTATCAAACTCAGACACTCAAGAGCAAAAGGAGATACTAGCAGTATTAAACTACACGAATATTGCTGTGTTTATAGAGTAAATTGGTCTAATGCTGTTGATGTCACATAGTTAACCTATATTTACTAGGGGACAAAGGGAGAAAATAAAGAACACCCCAAGCAAATTAGGATATGTACATACCTTACTTTTCCTTCTAGAACTGTTTTAATTCATGAAGCATGGTATGGCTTCTTTAAGGTACCAATCATATGAGGCTTGGTGGTGTGAATGAACTGCCCACTGTGTGCCCATATGAGAGATGTCTATTCCATATTCAGCACTTCTCCATGTTTAGTTTTCATTTATAAATGGTGAACTTACCCACACTTCCTGTCATATTTTTATGTGGAATCAGTTCCAGCTTAAAGCAAATACACTTTCTTTGCTTGTGTCCTGTATCTCGCTTTCCACACCTATTTCTTCTTTTAATGTTTCTCTTCTTTCTTCCCATACCCTCCCACAGTATGCTATGCCTGGCTCAGCCTTCAACTATTCTCTATTAAAATATACATGTTCAGAAGTGGAACTGCTGGATCACACCATCATTCTATTTTAGCCATCTAGGAAACCTCCTTCCTGTTTTGTTTTTTTGTTTTTTTGTTTTTTTGTTTTGTTTTTAAATAATGGCTGTATTAATTTACATCCCCACCAAGAGTGTGGAAGTGTTCCCTTTTCTCCACACCCTCACCAACAGTTGTGATCTTTCATCTTTTTTGTAGTAGCCATTCTAGTAATTTAGAGGTGATATCTCATTGCAGTTTTAACTTGTAATTCCATAAGAGATGTTGGCTTTTTATATATCTTCTTTGAAATCAGTATGTGGAAGAGATATCTGCACTCCCATGTTTATTACAACATATTCGCAATAGCCAAGATATGGGAACAAACTTAAGTGACCATCAAGAGATGAGTGAATTTTTAAAAATGTGTTTTATATATACATAATGGAGTACTACTTAGCCTTTTGAAAGAATAAAATTCTCTCATTTCTGTCAATATGGATGAATCTAGAGGATGTTATGATAAGTGAAATAAACCAGAAAGAGAAAGACAAATATCACATAATCTCACTTATATGTGGATTCTAAAAAGTTGAACTCATGAAAGTAGAGAGTAGAATAGTGGTTGTGAAGGGTGAGCAGGGTAAGGGAAATGTTGATCAGAGGGTACAAAGTTTCAGTTAGAGAGTAGGAATGCCTGCTGGTGATCAACTGCACAGCACAATGACTATAGTTAATTATAATAAATTGTATATTTCAGAAGTGCTAAAAGAGTGTATTTTAAATGTTTTTACTGCAAAGAAATGGTAAATATGTGAGGTGATTAATATACTAACTAGTATAATTTACATAGTCCATAATGTATACTGTATTACAGTATTACATTATACCTCATAAATATATACAATTATTAGTCAATAAAAATAAAATTAAAAAATATATAGATAGGTCCACTTGCTGCAAGGACAGGCTAAGTGACTAGCTCTATGCCTTCTACTAAACTAATTTGTATAATAATATTAATGAATAATTCAAACCTAATTTGTTGTTTTACTTCGACGAAAAATTTTCATATTAACAAAACTCTTTAGTAGTCTGTAGCAAAGAAGTGATAAGTCCAATAATGTTAAACATGTTGATCGGCCAGGTAGTGATGTATCTTAAAGCGAAAGCATGTTTTTCACTATCTTCAAATAAAATCTTATAGATACTTGACAAACAATAGTCAAATAATGTCAGGCTTATAATTATTACTTTATACTATTAACGACATAGTACACAGGGCTGGGCACTGTGGCTCACACCTAAAATCCCAGCACTTTAAGAAGCTGAAGTGGGCAGATCAGGAGCTCAGGAGTTTGAGACCAGCCTGGCCAATGTGATGAAACCCCGTCTCTACTAAAAATACAAAAATTAGCCAGGCATGGTGGTGCATGCTTGTATCCCAGCTTCTCAGGATGGTGAGGCAGGAGAATCATTTGAACCTGGGAGGCAGAGGCTGCAGTGAGCCAAGATCATGCCAGTGCACTTCAGACCAGGTGACAGAGCAAGACTCCGTCTCAAAAAAAAAAAAAAAAAAAAAAAAAAAACATAATACACAGATTGGTTATCAGCCATGCAACCTAATGATAGAGAGACTCTAAATATTCATATCACATTCAGGGTGGTTAGTTACTACCCCATTAGAAATACAACTACTTATAATAATTTAATGTGTTGAGTGACTAATTATATTTCTCTTTCCACATCTTAATATGGATGATTTCTAAATCTTATAAATAATTCCCAAGCAGGACTACTTGAAAATGTGAGCCAGAAAACCTCAGTTTCTACAGTATCACATAAAATGATATATTAATTTGGTAGGGCTCCCCTAATAAAGATAACAAAGTACCACAGACAGGGTGGCTTGCACAATAGAAATTTGTTTTCTTAAAATTCTGGAGCGTAGATGTCAGAAATCAAGGATTGGCAGGGTAGGTTTTTTTGGAGCCTCTCTCCTTGACTTGCAAATGGCCACCTTCCCACTGTGTCTTTACATGGTCTTCCCTCTGCATGTGTCTCTGTCCTAATTTTTTCTTCTTATAAGGAACACCAGCCATATTGGATTGGGGCTCACTTTAATGACCTTATTTTAACTTAACTACCTCTTTAAAGACTCTAGGTCCAAACACAGTCATTCTGAAGTATGGGATATAACAGGTGGTATAGGTTCATTGGAAAGGTACTATCCTAACTACTGGCAAAGGGTAAGTAGCATAGTATCTTTGGTAGGAGGTAAAGTAGTACCTTTCCAGTGAAAAACATGATTTGGTTTGAAAATCTATCACATTTTATTCCTAAACCTAGTTTACAGAAACAGACAAACCCTCTCTGCAATATTAACAGACATGATTAAAGGCAGAAAGCACCACCAGCCACTTCTCTGTGATTGCAACTAGACAATGTAAGTCATTTTAAAATCTGCTTTGATATGTAGCCTCAGAAGCTGTTTTTCTGTGAAAAAATTATTCCAATAAAGGAGAAGAAATTCTACATATCCAATGCATTTTCCAATTGATACTTAACTCAGGGCAAGAGATACAACATGATAGAGTACTGGATTTCAATGCTATCTCCAGGCAATGTTAGCTATAAGCTTGACCTATAGATGCCCTAATTTTTAATTTCCTTATCAATAAAATAAATGTTTCTACTTCAAAAAATTGTTTATAGGAGTTCAAGGCCAGCTTGAACAGCATAGCAAGACCTCACCTCATAAACATTAAAATAAACAAAATTTTTAAAAAGTTGTTTTGAGAATGGAACTAATGAACTAATAGTAGCAGATAGTCAAATAATGTTTGTCCCCTTCTCTTCCTTTTTACATTTAATTTGGGCAATATTCAACTGATCCTTCATATCAAAATAGGGTCAAGGTACCTCTTTAAAACAAGGCCTTGAAAGAATAAAGATGCCCACTTATTGATAACATAGGCCTTGAGATAATCTGGCTCAGCATATACCAAATTACTAATCTGCAATGTGGAGAATACAAATGTACTTTATTGTGTCTTCTCTGAAATACAGAATTCATTGTCTGTCTGTATGTTTAAAATCTTAGTGGGAAAATCCCAAGGTACAGGACACACTTTCATACAGATCACCAATAGGGAAATTAAGTACAATGGAATTATAATTAAACAAGATCCCCTAGAAACCACAAATAAAGGCAATGCTCACACAATCATATAAATTCTCCTAGAAGTAATGCGACCAATACATAAGAAAACGGTGTTTCTGCTTATTAGTGAATGAACAAGTGAGCCAGCATGGAGCTGTCCCTGTTGTGCTATATGCTGAACACATTCAGTTTCTGAGAAGCAGAGGAAAAGTCCCTAAGATGAAGAGGTTAGTGCTCACATCTACCTCTGAGGGTTGATATGAAATTTCATCCCAAGTAAATGCAGCAGGAAGCCCTCTAACTTCATCTCTGCTTTTTGCTTTTACTCTGGACGATCTACCCTGTAATTGCTACAGGGCGGTAAGAGGATGTTAGCCAGAAATGAAAATGCAATTTGAGTTAGAATCTAAAATCTGAGTATGTGACACTGTCAAGAAAAAACATTTCCAAGGCAAAGATCATGGTTTGCTTACATTTTGATTTATTCATCTCACACAGTAATTTTTACTTATAAACATTTGAAATATACCTATTACAGTTACTTAATGTTTCAAATTACACATAATATGGCCTGAGCTATATCTAAATAATTCACTGTAATACGTTATCTATTAGCACAATGCTGTAAAATAGTTTCATGTAAGTCCTCTTTATTATTCTTTTGTTTCAGTAAAGAACGGCTTATTTAAAAAGCACATGAGGATTTTGGAACAATTTTTTTGAGACAGAAAAGTGCAACTTATTTCAACATAGCAAACAGAATTTCTAAAAGTTGATAAAATCATTCATCCCTTTTAAGTGTGGTTTCAAAACAAGCCTTTGGCCTTTGGTCCCCACAAAACCAAACAAATATAATTCAAGCATATTTTAATATAATATTTTTAAATCTAGAAAAATATTTAACTTACTTGTGTGAATGTTTCTGAAGCACAGAGGACAGTCCTTATCTTTCTGAATTCCTAGATTCTAGCAGGGCTATCTGTAATATGGAGAATGTTCAATGTTTGTTAATTTTTCTCCAAGGCTGTGTTAAAAAATAAATTTTAAGATCATTCATTTAGATTTCCCTTTTAATTTACATAGTCTGATGTATATGGTAAAAAAAAAACATTAATAATTGCTGGTTTGTTTTATTTAAAACATATTTTGGAGATGGGGGTCTCACTATGTTACCCAGCTGGATTCAAACTCTCGGGCTCAAGCAATCCTCCCACTTCAGCCTCTCAAGTAACTGGGACTACAAGTGCAAGCCAAAATACCTCACCTAATAATTGTTGATCTTTAAATCATCTCCCAAAGCAGAAAATCATGAAGTAACTAATGCGTTGAAATTAACATTGTATGAGAGTGCTTCAGTTATAAATCAACAAGTAAGTGGCATAATCAGCTGAGAGAGGTGGTTCTTGCCTGTAATCTCAGCACTTTGGGAAGCCAAGGCAGACAGATCATCTGAGGTCAGGAGTTCAGGACCAGTCTGACCGAAACGGTGAAACCCTGATTCCACTAAAAATACAAAATTAGCCAGGCGTGGTAGTGCATGCCTGCTATCCCAACTACTTGGGAGGCTGACGCAGGAGAATTGCTTGAACCCCTGAGGCAGAGGTTGCAGTGAGCCAAGACTGCACCATTGCACTCCAGCCTGGGCAAAAAGAGTGAAACTCCGTCTCAGAATAAAATTAAGTTAAATAAAAATAAATGAAATACCCTTTCACACTAAAAAAAAAAAAAAAAAAAAAAAAAAAAATTACAGGAAAAGATCCTTAATGTTTCACTATTCAAATTTAAGATATAATAGTGTATTCACTACAAAAATTATCAAAAGGCCATTTAGCTATTTGTGTTAAAAATATTTCTTGTCATTCACTCTTTGACTAATCCTAAATCTGGGGAGAAGCAATTACAAATGCGTTCATAATTAAGAGGTAACCCAAGAAGGGGAAATATTTGAGTACTATAAAATCTTTTATTTCTATTGTGCTCTAGTCACTAGCATGGTAAGATAATTGATTAGAAAATAGTGACACATATACAAGATTGATAAAACAGATTCTCAAAACCTAGAAAACAAGAAAAAATGTTTAGAGATTAATTAATATACTGTCTCCTTTTGCATTTTTCTCATGCCCACTGATTCTGGCTGGGGACAGTAACAGCAAATCTTTTTGATCCATTACTTTACACTTTGGGATTTTTCTTTGTTTTTAATTATATTTTGGTATTTTAAGAGAATACCTTATAACACAGATTATGAATTCATACTTTTATCACAGAAATATTTATTAAAGCTTATCATGTGGCAAGTGCTACTGTATGCACCCCATATTAGTACACAGACACACACACACACACACATTTAATTTATTGTCTCACATTTGCTTATAAGCATCTCAACATCTGTCCATTTTTTTCTATTTTATTTTTTAAGACAGGGTTTCACTCTGTCTCTTGTGGAGTACAGTGGCATGATCATAAGCTCACTGGAACCTTGACGTCCAGGCTCAAGTAATTGTTTCACCTCAGCCTACCAAGTAGCTTAGGACCACAGGAGCAAGCCATCACACATGGCTAATTTTCTTATTTTTGTAGAGACTAGGTCTTGCTGTGTTGCCCAAGCTGGTCTCAAATACCTAGCCTCAATCATTCCTCCCACCTTGGTCTCTCAAAGCACTGGGATTACAGGTGTGAGCTACTGTACTCAGTCTGTTTATTTCTTTAGTAATACAACTAAACTATACATTTCTGTAGAGATAGGAAATAATTTTTTGTATCTAGTAATTACTCTTGAACATATGGGGCTACAATTAAAGGGTGATGACCGTTTAAGATAAAATTATTCCAAGGAAACAGAAACATCTGAATCCCTTGCTTAAATGATTCTCCGTCTCAGAGTGACAAAGAAAAATATATTAACAGGTAATTAGGCAAAAGACTCTTTATTAACTAGTAAGGGTGTTGGTTTCAAAAAGCCAAATCCCATGTATTCCTTCTAGGTAGGCCTGAAAGGGCAAGACTCAAAACAGGGCAAATGACTCTATCTTTGTTTTCCCACCCAATCCTAGATGTGAAACCAGTCTTAGATCTCTGTGGACACCGAAGAGCAGCCACCTGAGGGAAAGAACTAAAGCAAAGGGAAGCACTAAATACAGGACTACTATTTCTCCAGTGCCTGGAGAGGAGTTCCTTCAGGCTGTCTGACCTCGATTTCCCAAAGGCCGGTAAGACAAAGAGAAAGGAATGGACAGTTCTCCTTCAGCAGAACTTACTTAGGAAAAATGAGAAACCCCATAAAGACCATTTATACGGTTGAAACTCCCTCAGCAACCTGCAATCATTAGCAGAGTAGGCAATAATGACTTTAAATCTTACCAATCCACAGTTATTTTTTGGGAGTGGAGAACACTAGGGAAATAGCAAGGGATGAAGAGGAACTTTGAGGTTCTCCTCTGCTAAGTTTCAGTACTGCAAAATTCCTAGTAATATGGAGAAGAGATACCATAAAGTCAGTAAGTAATTTAATCTTTCTTAAAGATTCCTTATATATCTATGATTCTTGGATTTCTATATCACAAGGCTATACCCAAAATATATCAATGTGTGTGTGTGTCTAAAATATTTTAGCCAATCCATACGTTTTGACTACCCTATTTCATTGATAAGAGCCCATCAGTAAAAATCCATCATAGTCATTATCAAACGTGAAGTGTTTCTGAAGATATTATTAACAAACCTGTTAGTAATTGCCTCTACAGTTGATCTTTCTGCCTTTCTGACAATTTCCAAAATGTAATTTTTCAGTTTCAGCAACTATCTTCTCCTAGAGTTGAGGCTGAAACAAGCACATACACCCATAATGTTATCCTGTCCATTCCCACTTTTTAAGATTATAGATATTATAACTATATAAAATTATATTTTACATCTATTCTCTTTTAGTTGCTTTTAAACTAGAACAAGAGCTTCTTCAGTACTGAGAGTAGTGTCTAGCACATAGTGGGTATACAATTTTTTGAAAGGAAATTAAATGAATCTATCAATAAATTAAATAGACAAGTAAATATATATATAATTCAGCTTAGATTTAACATTTAATAAATTAATTTTACAAATACTTCTAGAGGCTGGGCACGGTGCTTCACACCTGTAATCCCAGCACTTTGGGAGGATGAGGTGGGCGGATCATGAGGTCAGGAGATGGAGACCAGCCTGGCCAACATTGCGAAAGCCCATCTCTACTAAAAAACTACAATAATTAGCCGGGCATGGTGGCATATGCCTGTAATCCCAGCTACTTGGAAGGCTGAGGCAGAAGAATTGCTTGAACCTGGGAGGTGGAGATTACAGTGAGCCAAGATGGTGCCACAGCACTCCAGCCTGGGCAATAAGAGTGAAACTCCATCTCCAAAATAAATAAATAATTTAATTGAATTAATAAATTCATTTTACAAATACTTCTTTAGTGAATTTTGAAAGTTATCAATCACTGCTTAGGCAAACCTCAACCTTGTGCTTGTAAGGTTTTTCTTTCTTTAATTAGCTAGAGATTCAGGAATTAAAGTAACCTCGTGAATAGCCACTTGTATTTATATTTTATTTGTTTAAAGGCAGTTATAATGCTTGTCATTCCTAATTGAAACACTCTCTAATCTCTACTTAATTTTATGAGGATTTATGTCCAATATTTAAGGTTCAGAAAAGAAATTCCTTTTTAATATAGTTATTTTATAGGTTCTGTATAGTTTATCTTATTGAGGAAGGATGCTTAGAAATCATACTGCATTAACAATATCTCATCTCTTGATGGGATATTTATAGGATCAGTAAAATTCTCTCATAGTAAACATTCACCCACAACTCTATTCCACAAGTCCAGCTTCATGCCTCCATTCTGTAAAAATTTATTTAAGACTGACAAGGACTTTAATAATTAGGTTCTATTGCAAAATGTAGCTATGTTCAAAATCTGTGTAAGTGACCTAGAGAAAAAAAGTGTCCTCTCCATCTCTTATTTGAAACACTGCCAATACAATCTGCATCTAGCAAAGCAGTACAAATATGCATATACACTAGTTTCTCCACACCATTACTTAGTATTTACTAAGTTTATTGTAACTTTAGGATTTTCCTTTTTTAATATTACAAAAGAAAAACAATTCTCTGTATTTAATACTTGGGCAATCTGAATTTCTATAATGAAATTGCTATTCATATTTTTCTTAGTGTTTTATGACTTCTGCCTTGCAAAAATTATATTTTGATAATGTCATAAAAATTATATGCAACTTACTATTTTAAATACTAACACTACTTCCAATACCATCAATAATTATTTCCAAATATTGTTTATTAGATTTGGGATTTGGTTTCTAAGAAGTATCCTCACATTCTTTTAAGCATGAAAATTTCCATCATTTTCTATCCTATGGCCCAAGAGAGCCTATGGTGACAAAGAATATTGTTCAACTGGTTTTATTTATATGGGTTATCAAATTCTAGCGGGTTTAGAGATAGAAGTACATTTCTGAGCATTTAAGTGCTTTGATGACCTTTAAATTATTAGCATTGAAAAATTTTATTGCTTTCTTGAGGATGTGGTAAGCTTTTCATCAATTTGGTATGGAGCTTGCCATTTTACTCAGTTTGCAGTAAGAGTGGTTCTTTTCCTGGGCTAGGGCCATGAAAATTAATGCATATTTATAATGGGCCTCAAACCTGTCCCAGAGATTAAACTCAAAACTGTTCCAGATTAAATTACAGATCTTACTCTCAAAACTGTCACAGAGATCAAAACTACCTAATGTTTTACTCTTTCATAGCATAACAGCTATTGTTAAAGCTAAAATAAAGTAATTGATGAAGGATTAGCGTACGTGATCACTGTCTCACATATAAGAATTCCTACAAAACAGAGAAAATTGGTATGTATAAAAAGGCTTAATGTATTCAAAGTAGAAAAACAGGGAAACAGAATTCTTTTTAAATATTGATGAACCTTTTTTTTTTTTTTTTTTTTGAGACAGTCTTGCTCTGTCGCCAGGAGCCAGGCTGGAGTGCAGTGGCACAATCTTGGCTCACTGCAACCTCTGCCTCCCGAGATGAATCATTATTAATTATAGTAGTAGTATTTTATCTTCAAGACAATCTGACATCTCAAGACTTTACTTATCTTTATTATTTTTATTTTTAAACTGATGACATCATAAAATGCGAAGAATGAGAGGGTCCTATTCTTTTTTTTTTTTTTGAGACGGTTTCGCTCTTATTACCCAGGCTGGAGTACAATGGAGTGATCTCGGCTCACCGCAACCTCCGCCTCCTGGGTTCAGGCAATTCTCCTGTCTCAGCCTCCTGAGTAGCTGGGATTATAGGCACACGCCACCATGCCCAGCTAATGTTTTGTATTTTTAGTCGAGACGGGGTTTCACCATGTTGACCAGGATGGTCTTGATCTCTTGACCTTGTGATCCACCCGCCTCGGCCTGCCAAAGTGCTGGGATTACAGGCGTGAGCCACCGCGCCTGGCCAAAGGTCCTATTCTTTACTGCAAATCAGTTCTAAAAGGGATAGGCATAATTTTCAGGAAGTTAATGAAGCTAAAAAGACAATGCAAAGTTATACATATCAAAACGTAGATGAATCTCACAAACATGGCATTTAGCAAATGAAGTCAGATGCAAAAGCATATACATTGTATGATTTCATTTATATCACATTAATATCATGTAAAACTAATCTATGATGTTGGAATCATTATAACAGTTAACCTTGGGAAAGACAGTAGTGATTTGAAAAGCATGTAAAAGGTTTCCAAGGTACTGTTAATGTTCTATTTCTTGACCTGGATGCAAGTTACAAAGGTATGTTCATTTTGTGAAAGTTCATTGAACTCTTCATTTGTTATTTGTGCACATTTTTCAGTACATATTATGATAAAATAATAATTTTGAATATTTTGGTGAAAATTTGAGAATTTGAAGAAAAACAGGAATACATTTATGGTGTTACTAATTACTGAAAAAATGCACAGAAGATACTTTAAAAGTAAGTATAGAGTTACAGACCATAAGAGTCTTTCCAATGTAAGAATTTAGGAAAATCAAGGAAATGTTCTTAACTGTAGATTCCTACCCTTCTTCTTCATCATTTTTGTTTACACTGATATGTCTTTAAGAATTGACTTATACCTACAGTCAGTTTTGGTTTTCTCCATTATGGTGTAAAAAGAAGTGGCTCTGGTTGACAAAATTCTGTCTCTATCTCTGATCTGATCTTTGTGCCTTCAATTTCTGAGCTCCAATTTTCCTAGGAGATCCTGATTTTCTCTATGATATGACAAAAGAAAGCGAAACTTTGGAGCCTAGTGTTAGAAACCTTTTCTTCCCTGAAATATAAACTGAATCTTTCCCTCTTTTCCTGCAGATGGTAATGACACTGTCATATTTTCAGGAGAACACTAACGTTCTCTGTTACCCTCATGTCCCAATATTGTCCATCAAATTAATGGCAGGTGGCTCAAATAATTGGTTGAACACTTGATGCCTGAAGTACTTGCTCAATAAATCTCACTTATCTAGCTCATATCTCAAATAGAAATAGGAGAAGGCATATGACAGAAACAGTGTAGCATCACTAACTTGTCCACGATTATATATTTAAAACAGAACTGAGAAGAAAAAAATTCTTCATCTGTTTTCCAACACAGGGAAATCTGAAACTGTAATTAATACACTGAAAAGGGTCTGATCAACTGGAAGTCTTCATTGCACATACCCATAGACCCTCTTCCTTCACCTTCTGTAAGAGATTTTATTCAAGTTCACTGCTCAGGGAGTCAATTGTGCTGTCTGTACTAGTAAAATGACAAGAGAAAATCAAAAGGACACCTTTAGTATGAAAATAAATCTAAAGGACTGGAACTCACCTCACTAAAAGCACATCTGGAAAATGTGTATTATTTCAGTCTGAGCTTCAGTTTCTACTCCTCTGTGAAGCTCTTTTCAATTATCCAGGAGCAGATGGAGTAACCTGAGTTCAATTAGTACCTTCCATGTTATGCCTATGTTCTCTGAAACTGTTCATTCTATTTCATAATTATTTGTTTCTGTGTTTGTCTAAACTTGGATCTAGATTCAAATAAAATTGTGACAATGGATGATTGAGCTATGTATCATCAGTCCAAATCAAGTGATTTTTTATGAAGTTGTTGAATTAATTAAGTAATTAATGGTAACTAATGTTAGTTTAAAAAAAAAAAACTAGCACAGAGATTAAGATTTAATGGTATCCAACAGGTCATTTAACATAAAGAATTGGAAGCAAACAAAAATGATTAAAAATCATCTTTTTCTATGATCCATTTAGACAATGAATATATTTCCATTTTAGTTAATAAAGAAGTTTATATTTTCAACATTCTCAAAAAAGTGAATATTTAAGTTTCTTCCATTTGAAAATCAAGTAGACTTGCAAAAGAGGTTGTCAGCAGCAATTATTCAAGATTTACATGCTCTTGACTCCAGGACTGATCAGCCTAAGAAACAGTAATACACTGGAGAGATTACCAGTGCAATGGGACATATATTTTCTAAATATGGTTTCACATCAGGGAAGTAAAACAATTAGATAAATAAAAATATAGATAATTCAATTTTTTGAAAAATGAGTATATTAATGTCTAAAGTTTTCATTAATTTTTATCAAAATGTATTTCCTCTTGAAAATAACTCCCTCTGTTGGACTTGAGAATAGAATGGAGAGCATATTTGACACAATTTCCACTTACTGGCAGCATCTTTTCCTGTTCTTTTCATTTTCTCCATGTAACTAACCAACTATTCCATACTTTCTTAGCTATATTATTTAATACATGCCCCATTTTAATTCCTTTATAATGTAACTATTATATTCTCCGTAATTCATTTTGTATATAATCTTTGTTACGTGGTCCTCAAAAAGAGTATGTATGTATTAGATATTAGCTACTGAATATTAGACATTATTTAGATGTTGTCCTAAAACACAAGAATAGAAAGCTTTACATAAAATAAATTTTCTAAAATTAAATATGCAAATTTTAAATACATCCTAAATACAATACTTAAAAGTACTACACCTCAACTGAATCTAAAATCAGAAAATTAGAGAGGCTTCAAGATGGTTGACTAGAAGAATCTGGTACTCACTTCCTACACAAAGACAAACAAAAATAGTGAGTAAATGATCTTTGAATTGATCTTTGAGAAGATCATCTAAGAGAAAACATTGGCATTCAACAGAAAAGTGACAGGCAACACCTAAAGCAAGGAAGGAGGGAAAAGCAAGGCAGCCTGCTGGCCTGGATCCACTAGGAACACAGAGAGGTTCCCCAGTGCAGAAAAAGAGCATGTAAGAGACACCCAGCAGTCCACATCCCACAGTGGACTCCTTCAATCCTAGCCAACACTCCTGGGCTCTGAGATTAACATAAGGAGCTTCCTGGATACTACACAACAGAATTGCTTTAGAAAGAAAGCTCAGGCAACTTCCAGTTCATAGTCACTAGCATTGATGGTTGTCACCACCAGGACCAAAGAGAGAAAGAAACAAAGGTTATACAAAACAAACAGAAATCAACTAATCAAATAACATAAATAAGCTCTCATATATCAACAATAAACAAATTTAAATGGATTAAATTTTCCATTTAAAATATATGGACTGGCTGAATTGATTAAATAAAAATGAACAACTATATGCTACCAACAAGAAATTAATCTCATCAGTAAAGACATATAAACTGAAAGTCAAGGGATGAAAAAGGACATTCCATGCAAAGAGAAAACAAAAGCAAGTAGAAATAGCTATACTTATAACAGATAAAACAGACAAGTCAGAAATAGTAAAAAAAAAAAAAGAAAAGAAAGTTATTATATAATGATAAAGAGAGCAGTACAGGAAGAGGATATAATGATTCTAAAAACATACTCACCCAACAATGAAATATCCACATATAGAAAGCAAATGTTACCAGATCTAAAGGAAGAGATGGACTCCAATAAAAAAAAAAATAGTTGGGAAGTTCAACGAGCCAAATTTTGGCATTAGATAGATCACCTAAGCATAAAATTAACAAAAAAACATGGGCTTTAAACTGCACTTTATACCAAATGAACCTAACAATTAGAAAATATTGCCTCTAACACATAGAGAATACACACTTTTCTAATCAGCACATGGAACATTCTCCAGAATAGACAACATTAAGACACAAAACTACTCTTGGCATCTTAAAATACTGAAATCTATCAAGTGTCTTCTCAGACCAAAATGGCATAAAACTAGAAAATGATAACAAAAGAAACATGGAAAACTGTACAAATAAATAGAAATTAAACAACATGCTCCTGAGTGACCATTGGGTCAAGAAGGAAATGAAGGTGGAATTTTAAAAATCTGGAAAGAAATGAAAAGCATAACACATCACAGTAAAACCTATGTGATACAGCAAAAGCAGTGCTAGAAGGAAAGTTTATAGCAGTAAACATCTATATCCAAAAAGTAAGAAGATTTCAAATAAACAGTCTAATCATACACCTCAAGAAACTAGAAAAGCAAGAATAAAAAAACAAGCTCAAATTAGTAGAAGGAAAGAAATAATAAAAATCAGAGCAGAATTAAATGCAATAGAGACTTTAAAAATACAAAGATTAATTAAATGAAACATTGATTAAAAAAATAAAAGCAATACACTATCAGCTAGACTCACCAAGAAGAGAGAAGACCCCAGTTAATAAATTTTGGAAAGGAGACATAACACTTATACCACAGAAATACAAAATATCATCAAAGACAATTATGAGCAACTATACATTGACAAACTGGAAAACCTAGAGGAAATAATAAATTCCTGGACAAATACAATATACAAACATTAAATAAGAAATAAACCGGAAACCTGAGCAGACCTATAACAAGTAATACCATTGAATCCATAATAAGTCTCCAAAAAAAGCAATGCCCAGAACCAGATGGCCTCACTGTCAAATTCCACCAAACTTACAATGTAGAATGAATACCAAATCTTTTAAACTGTTCCGAAAAAATTTAAAACAAAGTCTCCCTAACTCATTTTTATCGGACTAGTATTACTCTGATACCAAAACCAAACAAAGATGCAACTAAAACAGAAAACTACAGGCCAATATCCCTGATAAACACAAACACAAAAATTCTCGACAATTTACTAGCAAACCAAATCCAAAAACAAATCAAAAAGATACTATATCATGATCTCTTGGGATTTATCCCAGGGATGCAAGTATAGTTCAACATATGATCATAAATTTAATATATCACATTAATAGAATGAAAGATGAAAACCATATGATCATCTCAACAAATTGCAGACCATGCATTTAATAAAATTCAATATTCCTTTATGATAAAAAGTTTCAACAATGTAGACATAGAAGGAATACACTTCCACATAAGTAAGACCCTATATAACAACCCCACAATTTGAATGGGGAAAAACTGAGAGCGTTTCCTCTACGAACTGGAGCAAAACAAGGCTGCGCATTTTTACCACTCCTATTCAACACAGTATTACAAGTAATAGCTAGAGCAATCAGACAAGAGAAAGAAATACAAGGCACCCAATTCAGAAAAAAAAAGAAAAAGGAAAAAAAAGAAATCAGATTGTTCCTCTTTGCAGATGACAGAATCTTATAACTAGAAAATCCTAAAGACTCCACCAAAAACTCTCAAACCTGATGAATAAATTTAGTAAGGTTTCAGAATACAAAATCAACATAGAAATATCCATAATGTTTACATACACGAATAATGAACTAATGAGAAAAAAAGAAGGCAATCTCATTTACAATAGCTACAAAAAAGGAGACATAGGAGTAAATTCACCATGAAGGTGAAAGTCCTCAACAAGGAAAACTACAAAACACTGATGAAATAACTTGCAAATAACACAAACAAATGGAAGGACATCCTAAGCTAACAAATCAAAAGAGTTAACATCATTAACACGACCACCCTGCCCAAAGCAATCTATACCTTCAATCAAATCCCTATCAAAATACCACAGAACTAGAGAAAAAATCCTAAAATTCACATGGAACCAAAAAAGAGCATGAATAACCAAAGAAATATTTAGCAAAAGGAACAAAGCTGGAGACATCACACTTTCCAACTTCAAAATATGTTCCCAGGATATAGTAACCAAAACAGCATGGTACTGGTATAAAAACATATACACCAACAAAACAGAATGGAGAATTCAGAAATAAGTCAATGTATTTACAACAAACTGATTTTTTACAAAGGCTTCAAGAATATACATTGGGGAAAGGATGCCTTCTTCAATAAATTGTGTGGGATAAATTGAATATCCACATGCAAAAGAATGAAACTAGAAACCTCTTTCTCAACATATAAAAAAATCAAATAAAAATGGATTGAAGATTTAAATGTAATTCCCAAAATTATAAAATTACTAGAAAAAAAAATGAGAGAAACATGTTAACTTTGTTTCGGCAAAGATTTTATTACTAATACTGCAAAACCACAGACAATATACAAGGAGGATTACTTCAAACTAAAAAACCTCTACACAACAAGTAAAACAATCAGCAGAATGAGGAGACAATCTATTGTATAGAAGAACCTCATTGTAAACTCTTTGTTTGGCAAGGGCCTGATACCCAGAATATACAAGTAACTCAAACAACTAAACAGTAAATTAATAATAATAATTCCATTAAAAACTAGACAAAGAACACAAATAGAGACTTCTCAAAAGAAGACATACAAATGGCCAACAGGTATAAGGAAAAAATGCTCAAAACTGATAATCAGAGAAGTGCAGATTGAAATCACAATGAGATATCATATTACCCTAGTAAGAATGGCCATTAGGAAAAACTACCTATTGGTACTATGCTTATTACATGGACAACAAAATAATCTGTGCACCCAATCTCTACAACATGCACTTTATATAACAAACCTGCATGTGTACCCCTGAACCTAAAATAAAAGTTTTAAAAACAGAAAGTTACAAATGCTGGTGAGGATATGAGAAAATGGAACTTTGGTACACTGTTTGTTAGTGAAAATGTAAATCAGTATAGCTATTAAAAGAACAGTATGAGGATTCTTCAAAAAAAAAAAAAAGATAACACTGTCATACAGTATAGCAATCTAATAACTGGATAATAATCCAAAGGAGAAGAAATCAGTATATCAAAGAAATAACTGGACTGCATGTTTACTGCAGTGCTAAGTCCCAATAGCCAATAGATGGAATTAACCTAAGTTTCCAACAACAATTGAATAGAAAATGTGATATATATATATACATATATATATGTATATATATATATTTATATATATATAAAGGAATGCTATTTTGCCATAAAAAATAATGTCATATCATATGCAGCAACATGGATGGAACTGGAGATCATTATGTTAGGTGAAATAAGAGAAGCACAAAAATATACATATTACATGTTCTCCATTATGTGTGGGATCTTAAAAAGTTGACTTCCTGGAAGTAGAGAGTAGAACGATAAGATACTTGAGACTGGGAGGAATGAGAATGAAAGGAATGAACAGAGGTTGGTTAATGGTTACAAATATACGTTAGATAGAAGGAATAAGTTCTAATAATCAATAGCAAAAGTAGGGTAACTAGGTTAGCAACGATATATCGTCAATTTCAAAATAGATAGAAGACAGGGCTTAAATACAGATAGAAATAAATGCTTAAGTTGCAAGGTGATAAATACCCCCAAATACCCTATCTTGATTATTACATATGCTATCCTTATAATAACATATCATGTGTACCCCTAAATATGTAAAATTATGTATAAATAAATAATTAAAATTAAAAAATTAGAAAATCTATCAAAAATGTTTTTATTATAGACATAGACCAAAGAAATAGTTTATTCATAGCATTTAATCTGTATAGGCTTTAATATTACAATTAAATCACTATCTAAAGTAATAGAAATCTCTGAAGGATGAGTGTCAATTTTAAACTTAAAAATAGAAAAAAAAGGTAATAGGCAGTGCAATGAAAGATCATACATGGTCAATCAATGTGATTTGCAACTTCAGAAATACATCTTTGTAGTTAATTCAACTATTATAAAAGAGGAAGAAAAGAGGTTTAGATTATAACTACATCAGACAAACTTTTCCATATTATATAGCATGTTTCATTGAACTGAATATTCAATTAAAGCAGAAAATACTGTGAACAAAATTTTGATGAACATCTAAGATGAGACATTGGAAGTCAGAATATTAAATCTCGTTCTCTTAGTCATATAAGTGTGTATTACTCCATTTTCATGCTGCTGATAAAGACATACCCGAAACTGGGCAATTTACAAAAGAAAGAGGTTTAATGAACTTACATTCCACATGGCTGGGGAGGCCTCACAATTATGGTGGAAGGTAAGGAGGAGTAAACCGCATCTTACATGGATAGCAGTAGGTAAAAAGAGAGCTTGTGCACAGAAACTCCCATTTAAAAACCATCAGATCTCATGAGACTTATTCACCATCATGAGAACAGCACAGGAAAGACCTGCCCCCATGATTCAATTACCTCCCACCAGGTTCCTTCCACAACACATGGGAATTCAAGATGAGATTTGGGTGGGGATAGCCAAACCATACAATTCTGCCCCTCACCCCTTCCAAATCTCATGTCCTCACATTTCAAAGCCAATTATGCCTCCCAACAGTCTCCCAAAGTTTTAACTCATTACAGCATTAACTCAAAAGGCCACAGTCCAAAGTCTCATCTGAAACAAGGCAAGTCCCTTCAGCCTATGAGCCTGTAAAATCAAAAGCAAGTTAGTTACCTCCTAGATACAATGGGATACAGGCATTGGGTAAATACAACCATTACAAAGGGGAGAAATTGGTTAAAACAAAGGGACTATGGGCCTCATGCAAGTCCAAAATCCAGCAGTGCAGTCAAATCTTAAAGCTCCAAAATGATCCCCTTTGATGCTATGTATCACATCCAGGTCACACTGAATCAAGAGGTGAGCCCCCATGGTCTTGGACAGATCTGCCCCTGTGGCTTTGCAAGGAGGGTACAGCCTCCCTCCCAGATTAGAAGTGTGAATACATGAGATTTCACAATCTGGTGTTGAGTGTCTGCAGCTTTTCTAGGTACATGGTGCAAGCTGTCAGTGGTTCTACCATTCTGGGGTCTGAAGGATGGTGTTCTTCTTCTCACAGCTCCACTGGGCAGTGCCCCCATAGGAACTCTATGTAGAGGCTCCAACCCACATTTCCCTTTCACACTGCCCTAGCAGGTGTTCTCCAGGAAAGCCCCTCAAGCAAACTTCTGCCTGGACATCCAGGTGTTTCCATACATCCTCTGATATCTATGTGGAGATTCCCAAACCGCATTTCTTGACTTCTGTACACCTACAGGCTCAACACCACATAGACACTGCCAAGGCTTGGGGCTTGTACCCTTTGAAGCCATAGACCCCTGTACCTCGGCCCCTTTTAGTCACAGCTGAAGTGGCTGCATGCAAGGCAGCAAGTGCTTAGACTGCACATAGCACAGGTACCCACAGCCTGGCCAACAAAACCATTATTTCCTCCTAGGCCTCAGCCCTAGGATGAGAGGGGCTGCCATGAAAACCTCTGGCATGCCCTGGAGACATTTTTTTCATTATATTGGGATTAACATTTAGCTCCTGGTTACTTATGCAAATTTCTGCAGCCAGCTTGAATTTATTCTCAGAAAATAGGATTTTCTTTTCTATTACATTGTCAGGTTGCAAATTTTGTAACCTTTTATGCTGTTTCCCTTTTAAAACTGAATGCCTTTAATGGTACCCAAATCACCTCTTGAATGTTTTGTTGCTTAGAAATTTTTTCTGCCAGATGCCCTAAATCATCTCTCTCAAGTTCAAAGTTCCACAAATCTCTAGGCCAGGGGCAAAATGCCACCAGTCTCTTTGCTAAAACATAACAAGGGACAGCTGTGCTCCAGTTCCCAACAAGTTCTTCATCTCCATCTGAGACCACCTCTGCTTGAACCTTATTGTTCATATCACTATCAGTATTTTTGTCAAAGCTATTCAACAAGTCTCTAGGAAGTTCCAAATTTTCCCACATTTTTCTGTCTTTTTCTAAGCCCTCCAAACGGTTCCAACCTCTGCCCAATACCCAGTTCCAAAGTTGTTTCCACATTTTTGGGCATCTTTTCAGCAACATCTCACTCCTAATATCAATTTACTGTATTAGTCCATTTTCATGCAGTTGCTAAAGACATACCTGAGACTGGGAAATTTACAAAAGAAAGTTTAATGGACTGACAGTTCCACATGATAGGAGAGGCCTCGTAATCATGGCAGAAGTCAAGAAAGAGAAAGTCACATCTTACATGGATGGCAGCAGGCAAAAAGAGAGTTTGTGCAGGGAAACTCCAGTTATTAAAACCATCAGATCTCATCAGACTTATTCAGTATCACAAGACAGCACAGGAAAGACCTGCCCTGTGATTCAATTACCTCCCACCAGGATACTCCCACAAGACATGGAAATTCAAGATGAGATTTGGGTGGGGATACAGCCAAACCATGTCAAAGTTCATATGTGTTTGAAAAGCATTTCTTTAAAAATAATTTTTTAAAAAATCTTAGAATTATACAAAACACATTATAGACTTGATGTGTTTCTCATAGAATGCAAGTACCTGGAGTTCTTGTGATGTATGAGTTGAGGCAAGATAAAGCCACCATCTATGTTTTTCATATGCCATATTAAATTTTGGTTGAGAATGGGTGAAATGAAATAAACAATGAGAAAGGCACGAAAATGACAGAGAAACAGATCTTTTGCCTATTTTAAAAAATTTAAGTTAAATAATTTTAATTCAAAGGACAAATGTATTAAATACAGGGCAAATATACCTTTGTAAGAGAGCATGGCTCCAAAAGAGTATTGGCAACTTATTTTTGGTTGGTATGTTTTTCCTCTAGAAAAATGACTTTTAATTATTTATTTTTGGAATAGATGGAATTGTGGGGTAGAAAAAAAAGATGTTATCCATTTTAATGTTAGAAAAAGCAGCCTCAGCTTCTACTCATTGTCTCTTTCTCTCATGTCCTTATAACCCTAGATCTAATCTTTAAGATTCTTTTCCTCCACCTCTGTCTCAACCTCACTGTGGCTTATATACAGACAAACACACACAAACCCTTACACATATTTCTTCCTTGGCAGTATTCCCTTTTAAAAAGATATAAACATAGTTATTTTATAAAAAGAATTTGAACTTTTTAAAGAATTAATAAAACTTCGATCCTGAAAATGACATCTTTTTTTTGAGATGGAGTCTCCCTCTGTCACCCAGGCTGGAGAGCAGTGGCATGATTTTAGCTTACTGCAACCTCCACCTCCCAGGTTCAAGCAATTCTCCTGCCTCAGTCTCCTGAGTATCTGGCATTACACATGCATGCCACCACCCAGCTAATTTTTTGTATTTTTAGTAGAGGCAGGGTTTCACTATGTTAGCCAGGATGGTCTCAAGCTCCTGACCTTGTGATCTGCCTGCCTCAGCCTCTCAAAATGCTGGGATTACAGGCATGAGCCACCATGCCCAGCCAAAAATGATTTTTATAGCAGCTTTTTTTTCTTTTCTTTTTGACTTTGTCCCTCTAAACATATCTGTATAGTATTTCCCCTATAGTGAGTTTTAAATTATACATCAATTTAATTTAAGCCATCTCTAAATTACTTTTAACTGCCAGGCACTATACTGAAATGTGTCACTGATACCGAAATGAACAAATTATTCTGCAGTCCAGATGAGTATCACCTAATAAAGATATAGAGAAGTAGAGAAGAGCACGCAAATAGGCAAATTATAATACAACAGGATAACTACTGTATTAGAGCAATGATCTTGTTGTAGGTAACAGTACAGTGCAGCAAATAGGATCACAATAGCCTGGAGGAAGTTGCCACCAATTCTTTCTGGAGATGTTAGTTTGAGCCTAACAAAGGAGGAGCCCTTGGAGCTGGATTATCACATTACAACAGAAATTTGCCAAGTAAAGAACAAACACAGAGGAAATATTTTATGCAAAAGAAAAGTTATAAAAATAAAAGAAAACATACAGCATTAAATAACAGAAATGATCTAGTGAGAAAGACATGTCCCAAGAATGAGCTCATTAATAAATTTACTATAGATGGAGAAATCTTTTGGCAACTATGTGATAGCACTGAAACATAACACAGAACTTGATTACTTCTTTTGCCTTCTGCTTAAATTGGAGAGGTTATGCAAAGTGATCCTTTTTTCTTATTATTATAAATGTAACTTTCCTTAAGTTTAGAATAACTCCAAGAATACCTTCATTCTCAATTTCATTCCCACCCCCAGGGCTTTCAAGATACATCTGCATGACTTATTTTAAAAATAAACAATTCTCTATTAGAGTCTAGGAAACATTCGCCAGCTAGTTGGTGTATTAATTCATTTTGTCCTAGGATAAAATGAATTTCATTATACATGCAAAAATTGCAGTTTGCTCTGGGAAACCAACAGAATGGGTTTCAAAGCTGATAAAGGTATAATATAAGGATTTATCTTGAAAAAACTTAATGAAATTCTCAGTGAATATTTTTGAAATTACTGATATGCTTTGGAGAATATTTTTAATAATCAAAAGCAATCTTTATTAACTTATTTTCATCTAGAAAATGGAAATATACATCCAATCTCAGACTGAAGCAACCAAATGTAGTCAGTTTGGTGCCTGCCCTTGTAACTTTATATTCATGTATTGTTATGTGATAATATAATCCATAGGCATGTGAACCAGGATACATAACCATTTTTCTTATAAATGTTAGAGGATATTAAGAGATATCCCACAATAAAAAGTGAAGGAAAGAATAAGGGATTTTTTCCCCTCTACTAGATTCAGAAAGAAAAAAAAATTAGTATAGGACTTTGCTTCTATTTCCTTAAACAAATAAAATTGAGACTATCAATAAGACAGACTGGTTGATGCTAAATTCATCATTTTTTGCAGGTTCTTTCATATCACGAACTACCTGTCTAGTCTGAAAGCAACATACCTCTGAGATATAAAATCAAACTTAATTCATGCCATCATATAACTGTTTCATAGAACCTCAATTTAGAATATCCCTTATCAGGGTGAATAATACTAGAGAGCGATGGGAAGTATAGCAATAATACATCACAAAATTCCTATTGCCTCATATAAACAGGTACTAGGCAGGAGATGGAAGGTACTAACCATAAGATGAGGACATGAAAAATGCTTTTGAAGACAATAATACATTATGTTTTCCAGTTCTTTAATACATTTTGAAACACGGAAATCTCACAAATTGTTTTAGCCTAGGATTGCCTACCATTTACTCATTTGTTTACTAAAATCTGGCTGACTATAAGGCATTATTGTGACTCATTTTTAACCTGTTTCTCAAATCTATTATGCCCTTAACTCATTTCAAAATTGCTTTGCAAATCTTTTACTCCTACGCTGTGCCATTTTGTCTTCATTGTTAACATAGTTTGCCCCTTCATGCTGGATAAAAACTAAACTATAAAGTCATCTTTGATTTGCCCTTCAAATTTAGCTTCACATAAATATTTTGATGAGTTTCTCTTTATTCAAATGGGTAGGAGACTGAAGAACAGGACAACAAAGTTCTAGGAAGATTTGGTGATAAAGCTTACTGATGAGTAAAATAAAGCTTACTGGTGGCATTATTTCATGGAATAGCTGAATATATCCTAAGGTAGAGTTCAGACCTGCTTTGCCAAATCCTAGTAGAATAAATACATAATAGATGGGAAACCCATGATAAGAAGCCAAATACTGACAAAATCAAGAGAAAGAATTGAATTTAGAGGAGTTTTGAACCAGGAAGAAAGGGAAGAGCTAGAGAAATATCTCACTAGAATATCAGGTATATATTGTAGCTTTTCATATAGTCTCTGTGCATTTGAGTTCAAGAATATGCTTAGAGAAAGTAATGGAACCAAACAAATGGTATATCTACTCATAAAATATTTTTCAAACAATCTGTGATTTGGTCAAATTGAATTATGTACTGTTTCTTACATAACCCTTGAACTTTTTGACTTGTGACTGGGCATTCTGTATTTACTACAATCTGGTAATATTTAAACCCTACCATCTTAAAAAAAAAAAGCCTCAATATAAATAATTTAAAATCTACATTTTTTATGAAGATAATCATGTTGCCCTGATTTGGAAATAACTTATTTTGCCTTTGAACACACAAAACTTCTTTCCAACTCTTGTAATGCTTCTGAGCTAAATATATTACATACAGTTAAAACATATGAACACTGCAATACATATATACTTGGGTTAAG
The DNA here is from genome assembly GCF_048565385.1 of Saimiri boliviensis. Classification (NCBI taxonomy): domain Eukaryota; kingdom Metazoa; phylum Chordata; class Mammalia; order Primates; family Cebidae; genus Saimiri; species Saimiri boliviensis. The sequence continues at coordinate 38,585,130 of NC_133463.1, read as the reverse complement.
TGTTATGTGTATGTGTATCTACAGTAGTTCCCCTCCTACTTTGATAAGTACTTTGAAGGCTCTTTTGTCTTTGTAAGTTCTCATTATTATCATAATTCACAAAATAGGTGCCCAGTAGAAATGTGTTGAATAAATGTATAAAGGAAGAAGTTAGAAATGAAAAAAAGAAGAATGCAATGGTCAGGTAAACCGTGCATATTTAAGAACAACTAACCCACTTCTACCATGAGAAATTTCCTTTGCATTCTCCTTTCCCTTCTTCTGTTGTCAATAAATATTAGGTTAAAAAAATAAGATAACTGAGAAGATTATGAGAAGATGGTGGAGTAGGAAACATCAGAAGTCTGTCTCTCCACCTGTGCAACAACTATATTGGCAGGATCTGCCTGATGTAACATTTTCGTAACACTAGAGTCATTTCACATGCTCGGGGGAAGGTTCAGGCTCAGAAAACAACAACAACAACAACAACAACAACAAAAACCTGAGGTCTCCATTTTATACCTCAGGCTGATTCTCACAACAGAGACATATTTTTACAACTAAGAAATCAAAAGTTTTTACATAATCAAGTCAAAACAAAACAGCAAATCCTGAGAAAGGGAGAGAATTTGATCTCCAGAGTTAGCTATTTAGTAGATGCAAATTTCCAGTTTGCAAGAACACAAAAATCACAAGACATACAAAGATACAGAAAAATATAACCCATTCAAAGAGGAAAAAAACCAGATAATTTTCCTTAAAAAATACCTAATGGCAAATCTACTAGACAAAGGCTTTAAAACAACTCTATTAACTGTCTTAATGATACTCAAAGAATTTAATGAATATGTGGAGAAAGAAAAATATATATAAACAAATGAGAGTATCAGTGAGATGGAAAACATAAAGAGAAAACAAAAAGAAACCCCCAAACTGAAAAGTACAACAGACATGAAAAATTCACTAGAGAAATTCGAAAGCAGATTTGAGTAGCAGGTGAAAGAATTGCCAAACTTGAGTGTATGATAATGGAAATTAATGAGTTTGAGGAACACACAAAGAAACTGAAGAAAAGCGAACAGAGCCTACGAAACTTGTGGGACATGATAAAACAGATGAACATATACATTGAGGGAATGCCAGAAAAAGAAGAGAAAGAAATAGAGACAGAGAGACTCTTTTAAGAAATAATGACCAAAATCTTTCTAAATTCAATGAAAGACATAACTATAAATATACAATAAGCTCAAAAAACTCCAAGTAGTATGACCTCAAAGAGGTTCACATTGAGATACATTATAATCAAATTATTGAATGACAGACAGAATTTTGAAAACAACAAAAGAGAAGTGAATCATCACATACAAGTTATCCTCAATCAGATTACTGGCATATTTCTCATTATAAACTTTGAAAGCCATGCTATAGACAAAATGTTTGTGTCCTTCCAAAACATATGTGTTGAAGCCCTAATCCCCAAGGTGATGGAATGTGGAAATGGAGTCTTTGGGAGGTAATTAAATCATGAATGTGGTACCCTCATGAATGGGATTAATGCCCTTCCAAGAAGAGACACAAGTGAGACCATCTCTCTCTGCCATGTGAGGATACCTCAAGAAGGCAACTATCTTCAGGAAAGAAAGAGGGATATCACTAGAACACAGCTATGCTAACACCCTGATGTTACACTAGCAAGAAATAAATGACTATTTTTTAAGCTATCCAGTTTGTGGTATTTTTTGATATGGCAGGCCAAGTTAACTAATACAGGGCAGAAGACAATGGGTGACATATTCAAAGTGCCAAAAGAAAAAGAGTTTCAAACAAGAATCTGGTAAAACTGCCCTTTAAAAAAATAAAAAGAAATGAAGGCATTCCTAGATAAACAAAAGCTGAGCAAGTTCATTACCGCTAGACCTGTCCTGAAAAAGGCTAAAAGGAGTCCTGCAGGTTGAAATAAAACTACACTAGAGAGTAACTTTAAGCCATGTAAAGAAATAAAGATCTCAAGAAATGTGTAGGCAATTAAAAATAGCTATAATTACTGTAAAAATGATACATAACACTTTTTGTTTTCAAACTTAAAGTTTTAATTTAACAAACTAGGATATTTCAAAAATTATTAGTCTAAATGCTAGTATTATTGTTACTTTGGTTTATAACTCTGCATTTTATTTTCTATATAACATAAGAGACTAATATCCTTTTAAAATGAATTTACGTTTGTAGACACACAATGTATAAATACATAATTTTGTGACATCACCAACAAACTAGTGGGAGTGGGGCTGTTAATGGAGCGAAGTTTATGTATGTTATTGATTTTAAGTTAGTTTACATTTAAATTAGACTTATGACTTTAGAATTTTAAATGCAATCCCCAAGAAAACTATAAAGAAAATAGCTAAATAATAGGAAATGAGAAATAAATTTAAACCTTTCACTATCAAAATCAACTGAAGAAAAAAGAAGATAGTAATGCAGGAAATGAGGTGGGGAAGCAGACATTAGGCATGTGAAAAACAAATAGAAAAATTATAGAACTCATTCCATATTAGTAATTACTTTAAATGTTAATAGATTAAACTGGCCTGTCCCATCGAACATTGGGATTGGAAAATAGATATTTTAAACAATATGCAAATATATACTATCTATAAGACACTTACTTCAGATCCACAGACACAAATAGGTTAAAAGTGAAAAAAAAATGCAAAAGGATCTCTCAAGCAAATAGTAACCAAAAGAGTGCAAGGGTGGCTATATTAATATCACAAAAAGGGGATCACGAGGTCAAGAGATCGAGACCATCCTGGTCAATAAGGTGAAACCCCGTCTCTACTAAAAATACAAAAATTAGCTGGGCATGGTGGTGCGTGCCTGTAATCCCAGCTACTCAGGAGGCTGAGGCAGGAGAATTGCTTGAACCCAGGAGGTGGAGGTTGCTGTGAGCCAAGATTGTGCCATTGCACTCCAGCCTGGCTAACAAGAACAAAACTCCATCTCAAAAAAAAAAAAAAAAAGTTTGCAAGAGACACAGAAAGGTATTATATATTAATAAAAGGTTCGATACTGCAAGAAGATATAACAGTTATAAACATTTACAAGCTTAATAAGACCATCAAAATATATGATGCAAAAAGTTTAACAGTTCTGTAATAATAGTTAGAGACATCAATACTTCACCATCAGAGATGGGTAGAACTAGACAGAAAATAAGAATATAGAGGGCTTGAACAACACAATAAAACTATATCTAACAGACATACACAGAACACTATGCAACAACCACAGAATACACATCTTCTGAAGTGCATATGGGAGATTTTCCATGACAGACCATATATTATGTTGCAAATTAGTTCTCAATCAATAAAACAGTAGATATCATACAACATATCTTCTTCACCACAGTAGCATAAAGTTATAAATCAACAGAAGGAAAAATGAAAAATGTACAAATTTGTGAAAATTAAACAACATACTATTAAACAATCTAGGATAAAAGGAGAAACTACAAATGAAAACACAATATATTAAAACTTATAGGACACAGCAAAAGTAGTGCTAATAAAATTATTTATAAATGTGAATGATTAAATTAAAATACAAAGAAAAATATCAAGTCAATAACTTAACTTTTAAGTAACTAGAAAAAGAACAAACTAAACCCAAAACTAGCAAAAGAAGGGACATTTTAAAGATTAGATCAGAGATAAATAATTAAATGTGACAGAGAAAAATCTAGGAAAACAAAAGTTGGTTCTTTGAAAACATCAATAAAATGGACAAACCTTTAGCTAGACTAAGAAAAATGAGAGAAGACTAAAATTACTAATATCAAAAACTGGAGGCATTACTATGATTCTACAGAAAAAAAAGGATTGTAAGAGAGTACTATGAAAAAATTATATGCCAACATGTTGGATAATCTAGATGAATGAACAAATTCCTAGAAAAATGTATCAATACTTAATCATGAAGAAATAGAGAATCTGAAGAAAATACAACTGATAAGTAGATTGAATCCATATTCAAAAATCTCCTAACAAAGAAAAATCTTAAATCTGACTCTTCACCCATGAAATCTTGGAAACATTTAAAGAACTAATACCAATTCATCTACAACACTTCCAAATATATTAAAGAGAAAGAAACACTCCCTAACTCATTCTATGAGATCAGTATTACCCCGGTACCAATGACAGATATCCTTTATGAACATTGATACAAAACTTTTCAAAAGCACACTTGTGAACTAAATTTGAGAGCACATAAAAGGATTATACATCTCATGAGGAAGATATTTATTCCTGGAATGAAAGGATGGCTCATGGATTAATATAAAAATTAATCCATGTTATATACCACATCAATACAACAAAGGGAAAAAACACGAACAAGTCATCTTAGTTGATGCAGAAAAAGCGTTTGACAAATTCAATACTTTTACATAATATAAACACTCAACAAACAAGGAAAGAAATAAAAGACATATACGTAAAACTTATAACAAATACCATACTCCATAGTGAAACACTTAAAACTTTTCTTCCAAGATCGGGAACAAGGCAAGGGTACCTGCTTTCACCACTTCTATTCAACATAGAATTGAAAGTCCTAGCAAGAGAAATTAATCATGAAAAATATGTAATACAAACATCTCTTTTCAAAATAAAAATATATGTAGAAAACCCTAAATATTACACACACACACACACACACACACACACACACACACACACACTACAGAAGTAATGTGCTCCTTTATTTAGGAGAGATACATCCCAATGCTCCCAGTGGATGCCTGAAACTGTGGATAGTACCTAATTCTACATATACTATATTGTTATACTATATTGTTCCCAATACATACATACCTATGATAAAATTTAATTTATAAATTAGGCACAGTAAGAGACAACCAGTCATAAGAAATAATAAATAGAACAATTACAGTAATACGCCAACATCACTACCTTTCACTGAGGGACCATTTTTTTTTTCTTTAGGTGGAGTCTCTCTCTGTCACCCAGACTGGAGTGTAGTGATGAAATATTGGCTAACTGCAGCCTACACCTCTTGGGTTCAAGCGATTTTCCTGCCTCAGCCACCCAAGTAGCTAGAACTACAGGCATCCTCCATCATGCCCCACTAATTTTTATATTTTTAGTCAAGTCAGGGTTTCAGTATTTTGGCCATGCTGGTCTAAAATTCCTGGCCTCAAGTGATCCACCTGCCTCAGGAACCATTATTAAATATAAGAATTACTGGAACACAAGCACTGCAATACTTTGACTATTGGTCTGATAACCGTGATGTTACTTGTGACAAATGGGTGGTTAATACACAGTGTAAATATCCTGGACAAAAGGATTCTTATCCCAGGTAGGATGGAGGATGGAGTAGGATGGAACAAGATTTCATCAGCCTACTCAGAAAGACATGCAATTTAAAACTTGTGCATTTATTTCTAGAATTTTCCATTTAACATTTTTGAACTAGAGTTGACTCTAAGTAAATAAAACTATGGCAAGAAAATCATAGATAAATGGGGGCTACTATAATAAACAAATTAAGCAAAGTACAATAGCAGAATATAAAGTAAACACACAAAAATCAATTGCATTTCTACACACTAACAATGAACCACCCAAAAAGGAAACTGAAAAAAAAACAATTCAATATATTATAGCATCACAAAGAACAAATGCAGTCATGCACCACATAATGTCTTCGTCAGTGACAGACCTCATAAATAATAGTGGTCCAGTAAGAATTTAATATCACATTTTATTCTAATTTTTATATGTTTCCATATGCTTAGATTCACAAACACTTACCATTGTGGTACAATTGAGTTTAGTATTCAGTACAGTAAAATGTGCTGTGCAGATTTGTAGCCTAGGAGGAATAAGCTATAGTGTAGGTATGTAGTAAGCTATACCATCTTGGTTTTGGTGAGTACGCACTGATCTCCACACAACAAAATCAACTAATAATGCATTTATCACAGAACATGTCCCCATCATTGAACAACACATGGTTGTATTTAGGAATAAATTTAACCAAAGAGTGGAATAACGTATACAATGCAAACTGTAAAACACTGATGAAATAAATTAAAGAAGATGCAAATAAATGGAAAAGCATCCACATTTGGGAACAGGAAGATTTAATATTGTTAAGCTGTAAATAATACTGAAAGCAATCTACAACTTAATGCAATCCTTGTCAAAATCTCAATGTAAAACCTATCCTAAATTTTATGTAAAATCTCAAAGGACCCCAAATAACCAAAACAATCCTGAAGAAGAACAAAGTTGGAGAACTCACACTGTTTCATTTCAAAACTTACTACAAAGCTACAGTTATCAAAACAATGTGCTACTGGTATAAAGACAGACATATGGACCAATGAAATGGAATAGGCAGTCCAGAAATAAACCTTTCCATTTATACTTAAAGGATTTCTTCAATATGGCACCAGAGGCACAGGCAAGAAAAAAAAAAAGGAAACAATGGACAATTCAGACTTTAAAATTTTTAAAACATGTACAACAAAAGACTCATGAACAGAGTAAAAGGTAACCCACATATTAGAGGAAGATATTTGCAAATAATATACATGATAAGGGATTAATACCTAGAATACATAGAGAACTCTTAAAACTCAACAGCAAAGAAAACTCATTTCAAATATGTACAGAGGATTTAAATAGATGTTTCTCCAAAGAAGATATATAAATGGCCAGAAAGCATATGAAAAGATGCTCAGCTTCACTAATCTTTAGGAAAATGCAAAATCAAATTATGAAGAGGTATCATCTCACACCTATTAGGATGGTTACTATAAAAAAAATAGAAAATGAAGCCTACTTGATACTGATGGATAAGCTTTTTGATGTGCTGCTGCATTTGGTATTCCAGTATTTAATTGAAGATATTTACATCAATGTTCATCATGAATATTGACCTAAAGTTTTCTTTTTTAGTTGTGTCTCTGCCAGGTTTTGGTATCAGAATGATATTGGTCTCATAAAATGAGTTAGGGAGGATGGCCTCTTTTTGTATTGCTTGGAATAGTTTCAGAAGGAATGGTACCAGCTCCTCTTTGTACGTCTGGTAGAATTAGGCTATGAGCCCATCTGGACCTGGACTTTTTTTGGTTGGTAGGCTATTAATTGCTGCCTCGACTTCAGATCTTGTTATTGGTCTATTCAGGGATTCAATTTCTTCCTGGTTTAGTCTTGGGAGGGTGTAAGTGTCCAGGAATTTATCCATCTTCTAGATTTACTGGTTTATGTGCATAGAGTTGTTTGTAGTAATTGCTGATGGTAGTTTGCATTTCTGTGGAATCGGTGATGATATCCCCTTTATTATTTTTTGTTGCATCTATTCAATTGTTCTCTCTTTTCTTTTTATTAGTCTGGCTAGTGGTCTATTTTGTTGATATTTTCAAAAAACCAGCTCCTGGATTTATAGATTTTTTTGAAGGGTATTTTCGCCTCTATCTCCTTCAGTTCTGCTCTAATCTTAGTTATTCCTTGCCTTCTGCTAGCTTTTGAATTTGTTTGATCATATTCCTCTATCTGTTTCTATTTTGATGATAGGGTATCAATTTTAGATCTTTCCTCGCTTCTCATATGGGCATTTTGTGATATAATTTTCCCTCTAGACACTGCTTTATATGTGTCCCAGAGATTCTGGTTATGTTGTGTCTTTGTTCTAATTGGTTTCAAAGAATATCTTTCTGTCTTCATTTCATTGTTTATCCAGTCATCATTCAGGAGCAGTTTCCATGTAGTTGTGTGGTTTTGAGTGAGTTTCTTAGTCCTGAGTTCTAATTTGATTGCACTGTGGTCTGAGAGACTGGTTGTTATGATTTCTGTTCTTATGCATTTGCTGAGGAGAGATTTACTTCCAATCATGTGGTCAATTTTAGAGCAAGTGAAAGTGGTGCTGAGAAGAATGTAGGCTTCATCCCGGTGATGCAAGGCTGGTTCAACATATGCAAATCTATAAACGTAATCCATCACATAAAGAGAACAAAAGACAAAAACCACATGATCTTCTCAATTGATGCAGAGGTCTTTGACAAAAGTCAACAGCCTTTTATGCTAAAAACTCTCAATAAACTAGGTATGGATGGAATGTATCTCAAAATAATAAAAGCTATTTACAACAATCCCACAGCCAATATCATACTGAGTGGGCAAAAACTGAAAGCTTTCCCTTTAAAAACTGGCAACAGACAAGGGTTCCCTCTCAAACCATTCCTATTCAACATAGCATTGGAAGTTCTAGCCAGAACAATTCCTCAAGAAAAAGACATAAAGGATATTCAATTAGGAAAAGAGGAAGTCAAATTGTCTCTATTTGCAGACGACATGATTGTATATTTAGAAGACACCGTCATCTAACCCAAAATCTCCTGAAACTGATAAGCAACTTCAGAAAAGTCTCAGGATAAAGCATCAATGTGCAGAAAACACCAGCATTCTTATGCACCAATAACAGACAAACAGAGAGCCAAATCATGAGCAAACTCCCATTCACAATTCCCACAAAGAGAATAAAATACCTAGGAATACAACTAACAAAGGACGTGAAGGACCTCTTCAAGAAGAACTAAAACCACTGCCCAAGGAAATAAGAGAGGACACAAACAGATGGAAAAACATTCCATGCTCATAGTTAGGAAGAATCAATATTGTGAAAATGGACATACTGCCCAAAGTAATTTATAGATTCAACACTATCCCCATCAAGCTACCATTGACCTTCTTCGCAGAACTGGAAAAAAACACCTTAAACTTCATATGGAGCCCCCACTCCCAAGAAAAGCTCACATAGTCAAGACAATCTTAAGCAAAAGGAACAAAGCTGAAGACATCATACTACCTGACTTCAAACTGTACTACAAAGCTACAGTAATCAAAACAGCATGGTACTGTACCAAAAAAGAAATACAGACCAATGGAACAGAATGGAGGTCTTGGAAGTAACATCAAACATCTACAACCATCTGATCTTCGACAAACCAGGCAAAAACAAGCAATGGGGAAAGGATTTCCTGTTTAATAAATGGTTTTGGGAAAACTGGCTAGCCATGTGCTGAAAGCAGAAACTGTACCCCTTCCTGACACCTTACACAAAAATTATTTCCAGATAGATTGAAGATTTAAAGATAAGACCTACCACTATAAAAATCCTAGAAGAAAACCTAGGCAACACCATTCAGGAAATAGGCATAGGCAAGGACTTCATGACTAAAACACCAAAAGCAATGGCAACAAAAGCCAAAATAGACAAATGGGATCTAATTAAACCCCAGAGCTTCTGTACAGCAAAAGAAACAATCATTAGAGTGAACTGACAACCAATAGAATGGGAAAAAGTTTTCACAAACTGCCCATCTGACCAAGGTCTAGTATCTAGAATCTACAAGGAACCAAAGCAGATTTGCAAGCAAAAAGCAAATAACCCCATCAAAAAGTAGGCAAAGGATATGAACATACACTTTTCAAAAGAAGACACTTATGTGGCCAACAAACATATGAAAAAATACTCATCATCACATTAGAGAAATGCAAATCAAAACCATATTGAGATACCATCTCATGCCAGTTAGAATGGTGATCATTAAAAAATGTGGATACAGATGCTGGAGAGGATGTGGAGAAATAGGAACACTTTCACACTGTTGGTGGGAGTGTAAATTAGTTCAACCGTTCTGGAAGACAGTGTGGCAATTCCTCAAGGATCTATAAGTAGAAATACCATTTTACCCAGCAATCCCATGATTGGGTATATACCCAAAGGATTATAAATCAATTATAAAGACACATGCACATGTATCTTCTTTGTGGCACTGTTTATAATAGCAAAGACTTGTAGCCAACACAAATGCCCATCAAGGCAGACTGGACCAAAAAAATGGGGCACATATACAACATGGAATACTATGCAGCCATAAAAGAGGATGAGTTCATGTCCTTCATAGGAACATGGATGAATCTGGAAACCATCATTCTCAGCAAACTGACACAAGAACAGAAAACCAAACCCTGAATGTTTTCACTCATAGGTGGGTGTTGAACACTCCAGTGAACTGAAATAAGGGTCTCAAAGAGATATTTGTATACCCATGTTCATAAGCAGCATTATACACAATAGATAAAAGATGACAGCAATTCAAATGTTCATCAACAGATAAGCAAAATATGATAGATACATAAAATGGAATATTATATATCTTTAAAAATGAAGAAAACTCTCGTGACCAGCCTGGCCAACATGGTGAAACTCTGTCTCTACTAAAAATATAAAAATTAGCCAGGCATGTTGGTGGGCACCTGTAATCCCAGCTATTCAGGAGGCTGAGGCAGGAGAATTGCTTGAACCTGGGAGTTGGAGGTTGCAGTGAGCAGAGATCGTGCCATTGCACTACAGCCTGGGCAACAAGAGTGAAAATCTGTCTCCAAAAAAAGGAAGCACATTCTGATATATGCTACATATGGATGAACCTTGAGGATATTATACTAAATGAAATAAATCTATCACTAAAAGGCAAGTACTGTAGACTCCTCTTACATGAGGCACTTGCGGTAATCAGAATCATAGAGATAGAGCATAGAGTTGTGTTGTCAGAGGGTGAAGGCAAAAGTGAATGGGGATTTATTGTTTAAGAGATATGGTGATCCAGTTTTATAAGAGAAAAAGAGTTCTGTAGATGGATAATGGTGATTGGTTGCATAGCAATATGAATGTGCTTAATGCTACTGAGTACTAACTAATATTGAGTATTAAGTATATTCTACTATGTAATACTACTTAAATACTGTATTCTTAAAAATAATGAAGATAGTATATTTTGTGTTCTGTATATTTTACCACAATAAAAAATTTGGAAAAAGAAAAGAATACCTTAATCATATAAGCAAGTTTCCACGATTTTTCTATGGTTACCCTTTATTACGATTAAAGTTTTTAGAATTACTTCCAGGAAAACAACACAATGAAGAGGTTGTGAAGTTACAAAGCCTTAAAACAAAAAGTGATTGCAATTAAAAGTGATAACGAAGGACGTAAAGGAAAGTCTGTAAGTCATTGGAGAACTATGCACAGATTTTACCCTCTTACCATGAAAGAAAAGTAAGAAACAGAGAGTCCAAAACTCATTGTAGGACAAGTCGATAGGTCTCTTTTCCCTTCCACAAATTAGAAACCTAGATTTTTCCACTTAGCAACAAAGATACTGACACAATAGTTCAGCTGTATTATAGGAATCTTTTTGTCATCTATCTAGAAACTTCATCACCAGGCATAGTGATATTCCTAATAAGCATTAAATAATCAATTTATATATTAAATTTCAGAAGATTGCATGTCTAACTAGTAGACAATCCTAGGCTGCTTCACTATGTATAAGTAGCACCCTGAGAATATGATCTTACTGCCCTGCAATGGGTGGAATGTAATAGAATTAGTTCAAATTACAAGAAATGATCCAAGATGATGGGGATAAGAGTTATACTTCGTTACATTTATATGCAGATTTTCAGTTTATAAAATACGTGTTTTGTGCCCCTGTACAGCAAGTAGAAGAGGTATTACAAATTCTATTTTTATAAAATATTCTGAAATTTAAGGAATGTCCACATTCTCAAAGTTCATGGATTCAGGAGCTCAAGATATCTGTAGATGGGTTTCTGGTAAATATGATTTTGATGTCATAGCACAGGTACAATTCCAATCAAAATCTAAGCAAGTTATTTAGTGGAATTTGACAAACTGATTGTAAAGTGTATATGGAGAGGAAAAAGAAACATAATATCCGACTTTAAGACCTACTATAAAGCTACAATAATCAAGACAGTGCAGTATTGATGAAAGATCAAACAAATATATCAATGGAACAAAATAGCCCAGACAGATCCATAAAATGTAGACAACTAAACTTTGACAAAATCAGTCTTTGACAAGATCTTTTTACAAAGAAACAAAGTCCATACAATGGGGCAAAAATGGTCTTTTCAACATATGGGGCTGGAACAACTTGACACCCACCTACAACAGAAAAATCAAATCTAGACACAGACCTTACACCCTTCACAAGAATTAACTCAAAGTGGAACACAGACCTAAAGGAAAAACACAAAACTATAAAATCTCCTAGAAGATAACATGAAAAAACCTACATGACCTTGGATATTGCAATGACTCATTAGATATAGTATCAAAGACACATCCATGAAATATATAATTGGTAATCTGGACTTCAAAATTTAAAAACTTTTGCTCTGCAAAAGATAATGTTAAGAGACTGAGAAGAGAAGCAACAGAGTAGAAGAAAATATTTGCAAAAGACACATCCGATAAAAAACTATTACCATATGTGTGTGGGGGTGTGTATATATCCTATATAACTATATATATTTATATATATAGTTTAAACTCAACAATTATATATGTGTGTATACTATATATGTGTGTGTGGGCATGTATATATACATAGCCTATATAACTATATATATAGTTTAAACTCAACAACTATATATATAGTTGCATATAGTATGTATACTATATATGTATGTATATATAACTGTATATAGTATGTATATATATAGTACATATATATACTCTAATATAGTATGTATATTATATATATAGTAAATAAACAACTTGATTTTAAAATGAGCCATTTTGAGTTGATTTTTGTATAAGGTGAGAGATGAGGATCCAGTTTCATTCTTTTACATGTGGCTTGCCAATTATTCCTGCAACATTTGTTAAATAGGGTATGCTTTCTCCACTTTGTTTTTGTATGCTTTGTTGAAGATCAGTTGTCTGTGAGGATTTGACTTTATTTTTGGGTTCTCTGTTCTGTTCCATTGGTCTATGTGTCTATTCTTACACTAGTACCATGCTATTTTGGCAATGGTAGCCTCGTAAGTATAGTTTGAACCTGGGTAATGTGATGCTTCCTAATTTGTTCTTTTTTGTTTAGTATTGCTTTGGCTATGTGGGCTGTTTTTAGGTTCCATAAAATTTCACGATTGTTTTTTCTAGGTCTGTGAAGAATGTTGATGGTATTTTGGTAGGAATCACACTGAATCTGTAGATTCCTTTTGGCAGTATGGTCATTTTCACAATATTGATTCTCCCCATCCATGAGCTAAAGATGGATCAAAGCCTTAAATCTAAGACAGGAAACCACAAAAAATCTGGAAGGTAACATCAGAAAAACTCTTCTAGACATTGGCTTGGCAAAAAATTCATAACCAAGAACCTAAAAGCAAATGCATCAAAAAAAGAATAAATAAATAGGACCTATTAAACTAAAAAACTTCTGCATAGCAAAAGAAATAACCAGCAGAGTAAACGTACAACCCACAGAGTAGAAGAAAATATTCACAAACTATGCAACCAATAAAAGACTAATATCCAAAATCTATGAGGAGCTCAAACAAATCAGCAAGAAAGAACCGATGAATCCCATGAAAAAGTGAGTAAATGATATGAATACACAATTCTCAAAAGAAGATATACAAATAGCCAACATACATATAAAAAAAAAAACCCTCAACATCGCTAATTATTAGGAAAATGCAACTTAAAGCTACAATAAGATACCACCTTACTCCTGCAAGAATGACCATAATTAAAAAAAAAAAATGTTGGCATATACATGGTGAAGAGGGGACACATCTATGTTGCTAGTGGGAATCTAAACTAATCCAACCTCTATTGAAAACAGTGTGGAGATTACTTAAAGAATTAAAAGTAGAACTACCATTCAATCCAGCAATCCTAATACTGGACATCTACACAAAGGACAAGAAGTCATTATGTGAAAAAGACACATGCACACTCATGTTTATAACAGCATAATTCTCAATTGCAAAAATATGGAGCCAACCTAAATGCCTATCAACCAATGAGTAGATAAAGAAAATGCGACATACGTACACCACAGAATACTACTGAGTCATAAAACAGAATGAAATAATGGCATTTGCGGCAACTTGGATGGAGTTGGAGACCATTATTCTAAATGAAATAACTCAAGAATTAAAAACAAAATACCATATATTCTCACTTAAAAGTAGGAGCTAAGCTATGAGGATGCAAAGGTATAAGAATGACACAATGGCCTGTGAGGACTTTGGGGAAAGTGTAGTAGGGGTGTGTGAGGGATAAGTGTACACTGCTAGAGTAACAAGTGCACCAACATCTCAGAAACCACCACTAAAGAACTTATTCATATAACCAAAAACCACCTGTTTCCCCAAAACTATTGAAAAATAAAGATAAACATAAATTGTCCAAAGATCTTAACAGATATCACACAAATATATACAGAGAGCAAATAGGCACATTAAAAAAAAAAAAAAAAACCTACATACCCACCACAATGGCCAAAATCCAAACAACAACAAATTTGGTGACAAATTCTGATGAGGATGTAAAGCAATCAGAAATCTCATTCATTGCTGATTGGTAATGTCCCTTTGGAAGACTCTAGTGATTTCTAACAAAACTCAACACTCTTATCATAAAATCTAGTGATTGCACTTCTTAATATTTACCCAAAGGAGTCAAAAACTATGCCTATACAAAAGTCTGTACAGGAGTTTTTATAGCCGTTTGTTTTATAATTGCCAAATCTTGGAAGTAACCAAGATATCCTTCAGAGAGTGAATCGGTAAATAAACTCTGGTACATTCAAACAAATTTTACTCTGCGCTAAAAAGAAATAAGCTATCAAGCTATGAAAAAACACAGAATAACTAAAATGCAGGTTATCAAGTGAAAGACGCCAATCAGAAAGGGCTACATATTGTATGATTCAAATCCTAGGACAATATGGAAAAAGTGAAACTATGAGCACTGTAAAAAAAAAAAATCAGAATTTGACATGAATTACAAGGAGAACAGAGTATTTTAGGTCATTGATATTATTCTGTATAATACTATAATAGTGAATGAATGACATTTAACATTTGTCCAAACCCACAGAATGTATAACCCTAAGGTGAACTCTAACATAAGCTACAGAATCTGGGCAATAATGATGTATCAATATACATTTCTCAATGGTGAAAAAAATACCACTGTAGTGAAGAAGGATGCTGATGATGACGGGAGCTATACATGAGTGTTGGCAGGTGATATATGGGAAATCTTTATGCCTTCCATTCAAATTTGCTGTGAACCTAAACGCTCTAAAAAATAAAGTCATCTATTAAAAAAACACACACGTATTAGAAAAGCAAGTGGAGTGTGGAACAGAGGCAGAAAAAGCAACCAGGACAGAATTACTTTGCAAAGGGATTTAAAATTGCACTGTAAAAATATCCTGTTGTCTATCACGATAGCCTGAGAAAATTAAAGAATATAAGCATACCAGGAAAAACTGAAACTACAAATGCTTTACCTGATTATGTCTGTCACTTTGGATTCCTCACTGAATTTACAGCATTCCCATTAATATTATCAATATGTTATAACAATGCAGTGCACCATGAAATGAAATAAAATTAACTTAGATAAATGTAGTATCTACTCTCTAGGATCCTCACATATAAACAAAATATAGATGGAAGGGCATGCAAACACATGAACATTTTAATTGCAGATCAAATATGTGTCAACAAGAAAAACTCAACAGGACCTGAGAGTTAAAGCTTTCTTATAATTTACATAGAATTAGCATGGAATATGCAATTGCAGAATATGAAATAATTATTCTCTCCCTTATTTCACTCATCTGGTTAAAGGCACCATACTGGGGTCATTTTTCTATTTTAAATGTCATTTTTGCTGTTCTTCACCATTTTCTGCCTCAACGTTGCTAGCCTCTTAACCCTCTCACACATATACTTAGTTGTCTGGACTGTCCTATACCCACTAGTGTTAAGGACCCAAGTAGCCTTATCTCACAAAGATTTCCAACAAGCAAAAACCCTTCTTTCAAGTTCTTTCCCCTGCTTGTTTTCTGATTTAAAAAACGAAACGAAATCGACATTTACTTTGTCAAGATGTGGAAACCTATTCATTCATTCACTGAAAGATACGCCTTTAAAAACTTGCTCAAGTCAGGATATAGATTTAGAAAACTAATTTTGTAGTTTCAAATCTCAGCAAAACTATCTTGAGCCAATTTTTACTTTCTTAACATCTAGGGAAAATTTTATATTTTATATTTATACATACATATGTATATACATGTTTTATGTATATGCATGTATATATAATCTGAAGATTGCTCTTTTATTTTGCATTTCATGTTCTACCTGTATTTTAAAATGGAGTAGCTTTATTTTGGAACTTTAAAAATCTTTAAATTAACATCCCTAAGTTGGTTCATAAATACATTTTGCTAATGATTATTTTCTGAATATATATTTTTAAAACACACGAGAAAAAAATAGCCGAAATTTAAACTTCAACTGTAAGCTATTGGTTGCCAATCTAACATCAAGAATGCAAATATATTTACTTTAATCAGGGACCAACGCTTATTCATACCTGACTCAGAGGCATTTGAATATGGAACACCAACTCTAGGCAAACAAACTACACAGAGGTAATTTTGTAAGTTCCCTCTTTGATATCTTACATCATATTCTGAACTTACTTTTCCCTTAGTAATGCACAATTATATTTCTTAGCGTGTAACACAGCCAGTTTAAGATACAGCAGTTCCCCTTTTGCCAAGGAGGATACATTCCAAGACCCCTAGTGGATGCCTGAATCCACAGATAATACACAACCTTTTATATAGAGTTTTTCTTATAACAACATATCTTTGATAAAGTTAAATTTACAAAAATTAGTCACAGTAAGAGAGTAGCAAGCATTACCAGTAAAACACAGAACAATTATAATAAACATTTTAATAAACGGTATATGAATGTGGTATCTTTCTCTCTAAATAGTTTATTGTATGATACTTGCTTATTTTTTGGACATCAGTTAACTAAGAGTAAACTAGAAAAAATGAAATTATAGATAAGGGAGCATTATTTTCAACCCCCTCTTTTTTTTTTTTTTTTTTTTTTTTTTTTTGAGATGGAGTTTCGCTCTGTCACCCAGGCTGGAGTTCAGTGGTGTAATCTCCGCTCACTGCAACCTCTGCCTCCCAGGTGCAAGTGATTCTCCTGCCTCAGCCTCCCAATTAGCTGGGATTACAGGTGTGTGCCACTGAGCCCTGGTAATTTTTGTGTTTTTAGTAGAGACAGGGTTTCTTGGCCAGACTGGTCTTGAGCTCCTGACCTCAGGTGATCCGCCCACCTCAGTCTCCCAAAGTGCTGGGATTACAGACATGAGCCACCGCACCCAGACTATTTAGAACATTTTTTTATGTGCCACTTAAAAACAAACAAACAAACAAACAAAAAAAAAAACACCTAGTTCCAATTAAACTGATACTCTGTCAATTGGAAGACGTAGCTTTGTATTAGTCTGTTTTCACACTACTATAAAAAACTGCCAAAGCCTGGGTAACTTATAAAAAGGTATAACTGACTCACCATTTCACATGGCTGAGGACGCCTCAGAAAACCCACAGTCACGGCAGAAGAGGAAGCAGGCACGTCTTACGTGATGGCAAGCGAGAAGTGCAAGCTGGGGAAATGCCAGATGCTTATAAAACCATCAGATCTCGTGAGAATTCACTCACTATTATGAGAACAGCATGGGGGAAGCTGCCCTCTTGATTCAATCACCTCCCACGAGGACTCTCCCTCAACACCTGGGGATTACAATTTAAGATGAGATTTCGGTGGGAAAAGAAAGCCTAACTATATCAAACCTCATTTCACAGGTGTTAAAATGTGGCAAAAGACGGATATCTTAAAACATAAGAAATACTCTATTTGGTAAGCCTTTTATAGCCCGGAAATAAAGCTATAGCAATAGCAGAATTTCTAGTATCAGCTTTTATATTTGTTATAATGGCTCAGTAGTGATCAAAGTATTTTTGTGCCGTAATTGCCTATTTTCATGTAAAAATTCCCACTTATAATATGGTTATTTTTATTTTAAGTCTAAGTATCCATTGCAAAGGCTATTTTAGACATTGTAGTAAATTTGGAAAGTTGATATTGATAAAGCTAAAAAATCCATTTAAGTGAAACTAATAATCTTCGCTAGAGACTTGAAGTTTGCTTTTTGTAGCCGAATTTCCTGTCAGCTAGGCATAACTGTTATTAAGAAGATTTTTGCAAGCCGGGCGCGGTGGCTCAAGCCTGTAATCCCAGCACTTTGGGAGGCCGAGGCGGGTGGATCACGAGGTCGAGAGATCGAGACCATCCTGGTCAACATGGTGAAATGCTGTCTCTACTAAAAGTGCAAAAAATTAGCTGGGCATGGTGGCACGTGCCTGTAATCCCAGCTACTCAGGAGGCTGAGGCAGGAGAATTGCCTGAGCCCAGGAGGCGGAGGTTGCGGTGAGCCGAGATCGCGCCATTGCACTCCAGCCTGGGTAACAAGGGCGAAACTCCGTCTCAAAAAAAAAAAAGATTTTTGCAAGCAATCTACTTTAAAAGTTAATAAAAAACTTAATGGAATATATGAAAAATATTTTAGAATTACATAAACAAGTATGTATATACATACACACACAGTATATGTATTATATAAATACACACACACACACACACACACACACACACACATACACATTAGTGGTTAAAATTTTAAACTTTGGAAGGCTGAGGCAGGAGATTGCTTGAGCACAGGAGCTCAAGACCAGCTTAGGTAAATGGAAAGAACCTGTCTCTACAAAAATTTTTTAAATTAGCCAGGCATGTTGTCCCATGCCTATAGTCCCAACTACCCCGGAGGCTCAGGTGGGAGGATTGCTTCAGCCTGGCAAGTTGAGCTGCAGTGAGCAGTGATCACACCATTGCACTCCAGCCTGGGTAACAGAACAAGACTCTGTCTCAGAAAATAAAAAATAATTAAAACATTAGTGTATATAGTGAATATTTTCATCTGTAAATATTAAATTAATTTTCCTTGGCTTTTATGAAACTGTCACATAACTCAAAATGGTTACAAAGAAACTATGTGTATCAGAGGTAAACTACTTTCATCATATTTAATATTCAAGTTCTAAATTTTTTGGAAGGACCATAGGTCATAATTTAAACAGATGGTGGTATGATCATTGGAAAAGCATTCAGCCATGTTGCTGTTTAATGAGTTTGACAGGCTTGAAATCAGAGAAGCTATCAATGGCTGTCAGGTTTGGCAGCAAGGGACAGTCATGGTCGATATAATTTAAGGATTTCTTCAATAATCTTTGTCTGGAGGCCATGCAGATTATAGTTTTAAATATCAGTCAATAGCTTCAAAGGAAAATTTCTGCAGTCTGTACAAGATTTATGAAACTGATTGTTATTTTAGTGGTGAATTGATTTCTCACTAACAAACTTCCTATAACCCATATTTCAGCTTTTCAATATTTCATATTTTTAGGTATTGTCTTCAGTTTGTTTTACATTTTAGTTTTGTCAATTAAAGACTAATGTACATATCTGTTCAAAATGATGGGTCAGCCATTTGTCAGTGTTTTAGAGGGAATCCAGAAAGGGGATATGAATTCAGGTATTTTATAACTCAGGTCATTCACATATAGTTCAAGAAGTAGTTTTTATCCTAATTGCCTATCATTTCACACTAAACATATATTTTACTAGAATAAGACTGTTATGTAGGCCACTTAAAGTACATTCTTTTTTTTTTTTTTTTTTTTTTTTTTTTTAGCTTTCCCTTCACTTCAGTTAACATGTTTTAAATGGATTAGATTAATGTGTTTCACTATAGCACATTAGAACCAAATGAGGCCACGGGGAGGCTATTACGTGCATCTGAGTTCACCTAACTTTAATGTCTTTATGATCAACGAGTAACTGAATACCCCTCAGCCCCTTATGAAATTAACAGGCTGCTATTTATACGTAGTTCTAGGATAACAAATCCATGGTATATTTGTCTAATTATTGAAGTTTTCAGTTCCCTCATGAACAAAGCAGGAATAATGAACCATTTTAAATATGTAACAGTAATGTTATAATATCTCAGTGCTTCACAGAGAACCACTTTCTCCAAATAGGAAATATAGTCTTAGCACGTATGAGACACGAGGAATCACAGATGTTTGTCACACTTTGTAGATGTGTTGGATGACATTTCATAATGCTGAGAAACGTTCCAAACTATTTTAAGAAGAAAGTAAAAAACACACACACAGGCATGGCATTAAAATAGTGCAGCTATGACTGTTTCAACATCTTGCTAGAACCTCCAATATATCCAAAGGAGAAAGAATGAAAAATATTACCTCACTTTTGCTGTTGTGTGGTCTTCTGCTTAATTGATCAATTCAATAAATAGCTGAGTACAGCCACATAATCACTGCTAACATTGACATTTATTTTCATACATATTAAACACTGAATCCTACATGCATGTTATTTTGGTCTTTAAACAAGATGTTTAATAAATATGCCATTCTGACCTGAAATCTTGACTAATAATTTAGCTGCATTTTTGAAGTATTGCACTAAATATTTTAGATTTTATTTGTAACTTCATAGAGTTGTTTAATGATGTGTTTGTTTTAAGATCTATTATTCATAGAAATCCAAATGATGAAAAGTAGGGGAAAACAAGCTGAGAAGAACTTAAAAAAAATAACAGAAAATAAATTTTGCAATCATTGTTATTTACATATTACTTAAAAGCATTACAGGAAGGAAATAACCATAATCTTGGGAACAAATGTTTAGCATGAGTTAAAACAAACAAGATTGAAACATAGCCAGTGAAAGATAACACATGGATAACTATTAATGGAATGAGTCTTGCCTAACAATGCACACTATTGGAAACTTTGGTTAAATTAATTTTAAATTTATTCCTCTTGTTATGCATCCTTATTTTCCCAAACTATAAAAATAGCTATAAAAACCTCATTTTTTCTTAAGAAAAACATGAAAAGTTCAGTTTTTTCTGTACTCCTAAACTTTATTATTCTGGAAGTCATTACTTTACACTGTTTCTCATCCTTCTTTCCAAAATGTAAGATGCTTTACTTTCTTCTGAAACTCCTCTAGGTTTATTATATATTATTTAAAGGGCTAAAGCCACTGCATACTTTCTAATAACAATCTTACCTGTTCTGAGTTTAGCTACCTTCTTTTGGCTATTCTAATGAGATATATTTCAATTTATACAAACCAATTTCTTGTTCATTTCGCTAAACAATAGAGTTATGTTTCTGATTCTTGTTCAGCTAATTAGAAAGTAGCTTCCTTCCATTTTGGCTGTTCGAAATTTTATATTGGCTGGCACAGTGGCTCATACCTGTAATCCCAGCACTTTGGGAGGCCAAGGCAAGCTGATTGCTTGAGCCTGGAGTTCAAGACCAGCCAGGGAAACATGGTGAAACCCTGTCTCTACAAACAATACAAAAAATACTAGTCAGGCATGGTGGCCCAATCCTGTAGTCCCAGCTACTCTGGAGGTTGAGGTGGGAGGATCACTTGAGTGCAGGAGGTTGAGGCTGTGGTGACTGTGGTCAGGGCACTGCACTGTAGCCTGGGCAGGGAAGGGAGACCCTGTCTCAAAAATTAACAAATAGGTATATTGATGTCCCAGTGGAATTAGTTGAGGAGGAAAGATGGCAATGGCAAATAAGTTTTTTTTTTTAAAAAAATAGCCTCAAAATAAATGAACACAGAAAAAAAAAGTCATTACTACCTAAGAGTCTCAGGATTTATTTATATGTAAATGTTGAATCAGGAAATTGCCACATGGGTCAACTGCTATTAGTAGAAATCATTGCCAAAGGGAACAAAGATTTATTTTATTATTTCAATTTAAGTGATCATCATTTTATGCTGTGTTCCCAGTGGTTTATCTTTATCTGTGCTGCATTTACCACACACAATGAGTGTTGCCATGGAATTTGTTTTGGTCCTATGTCACTAATTCCGAAATGCAGGTCAGGGGCTTCTGCTATTCTTTGTCCCCCTCAAATTCAATTAACTATTTAATTTCAGGAACCTCTGCCTTATCTAATAACTTAATTGTGTAATTTTTTATTCAAAATAGAATAAATACATCTAGAAAACTCAAGATAAATCTTTGAATCTCCAGAGACCAACAACAACAATGTCAAAAATAATTCATCTAATTTTAAAATGTTTTGGTAATATCTGGAAAAAAACAGTTATTTAAATTCATATAATGCAATAGTTTTACTGAATCATGATAATTAAAATTTATGGAAAAATCCCACTTACTATTTCTAGGAGTCAATTTCTAAACTGATAGAGGCTAGACAGTAGTTTTCAGTACAGGATTTAATTACAGATATATCCTAAAATACAGCAGGAGTGTATATCTCATTATTTGAAATGATAAATGTAATCCCAAACCCTCAACTACAACTATTCATAAATAACAAGCTCATGTTAACATGTAAGGAAAAATTCCAAAAATATTTTTTTCTACAAAGTTTGGTTCTTAAAAACCAAGAGCCAGGCTATTGGGTGGACTTTGATCAGGAGACATTCTGTAAGATGTGTCTGTTATGCCTATTAAGCTATAAAATATTAAAGGTTAATAACTTCATTAGTAATGTAATCATAGTATAAAATGTAAACAAAGTTATTTTTTGAAACTTAACAATTACTTTTGCCTTCAAACTAGCCACTTGGCCTTTCAAGTGCCATGGCATAAGTCATGTCAGTGAGATTCTAAATTTTTATGTCTTCTAAATTTTTATGTAATTTAAAAATTACAGTGATTTTTAAAAGGAAGGCAAAGAGTAAGAATTAAATAATTGTTTCTATGATCATCCTTAAGAGAAATAAAAATATAATGATTTTATCCTAGATAAGGTTGAAACTCTGGATTAAATGAAGCATTATTTAGTTTATCACATCAATATGCCTTTGGCATGAAAAGCAAGCCAAGATATCAATAGAAAATGGTAATCTAAAATAATCTGCACACACAAGTTTAGGAGGATTATAAAACAATGATCTCCCTGACTACTCACATAAAAACTAGACCAATCCTAAGGTCTCTTTGTTTACTTTTAAGCTCTAGTTTATAATTTTATTGACCTAGAATAAATTTAAGGCATATCTGCTTATTGCTGTAAACAGGTAAAAATGGCCTTATCTTTTACTTCTGTATTAGAATAAGACAAAATATACTCATTATTCTGCTTGTTTCTCTGTTCCATTAATAGATACGTATTTTACAACTATTTTAAGTACATAACACTCTATTGGGAAGAAAATTTCCTTATTTTGTGGACAATATTATAGTCCATACAGTGGTTAATGTAACACTTAAATCTCTTAGTTTATAATCCATTGTCAATATCGTTGGGAAAAAAAGTGTTAAATATAATTTTTAGAAAGAATGGTAAAATAATGACTCAAAAATATCTATGAAAATAAACACTTGCTAAATAATTTATTTTACTAATATGATATGAAGGACAAAAGCAGATATGGATTTAATTACAGATATATCTGGTTTAAGGAAACAGTCAAAACAGCACAAATTAGTATGAAGTAAGGCAATATTGAGATGAATTGCAAATAGGGACAAAATTGCATTTCCACACTGGAAGGAAATTAGTTGAAATCATTGACTTACAGGAGAGAATTTACATATCAGTCATTTACAACTTTAAAAGAGCTGCAAAATAGCTCAAAGACAACAGGGCTAGAATATGATAAATCTGGAAGGATATGCTATAGAAGATGCATCATTTTCTGTTGAAAGAAGTTTTCCACAATATTCCCCCAGTGATTAAAAATAATCTCAAAGAAAGATTATCCCTGATCACAAAATAGAAACTGCTCTCATTAGCTTTGATCTGATTATTTACATAGGTGCAGCAACAGTGTTAATTTGCTCTACAGGCCTTTGTAAGTTTGCTTTGCTAAAAGTTTTTCTAAGGAATCTCAAATTGGACCTTTAAAAGCCCCTTGAGGCTTGGTATCCAAGCTAATAATGCACCACAAGATTTTGTCTATAGTACCTATTTATTTGGGTGAATTTCTTTCTTCTCAAGGTCCCCAAGATATCCTAAAGTTCCTGGGCCTGCCAGGAAGTGACCTCCATTACTCACTTGTGAGTCTGGGAACCCTGTAAGTTACCTGCCATACCACTTTTCTTAAGAGGACTTTGTAAACATTGCTTCCATGAAGTCATTCTTTGTTCCTTAAAAGTGTCTGGTCATACCTAATTAAATGAGCATCATTCTCAAATAGAACAATCAAGGCAAGGCCTTAGTTGCATAACCAAAGATTTTAATTATGTCTTAGTATAAGGAAAAACAGATTATTATTGGATTCATGCAAATAACTATATTACTACAAAAATAAGAATATTCGATAAGAGTTTCCAAATTCTGGAGGGCACGAGTAGAAAGAATAAGATAATTTACAAATGTTTTATTTCAGTTTACAAAAGTGGAGTCTATTAAAAATTGCTATAAGTTATAGACAGCTTAAGAAGATAGAAAGAAGCTTTCCTTATATATCGGTAAACAGAACATTAAAACAATATGGAGTCCAAATAAAACTTAATCAGCATTCATTAGTTCATTCAATTCTAGGTAATTTTTGTTCCACTGTATCTTTTGTTAGGTATTTCATAAATTTTTGATACAAAAATGCAACAACTAATAATCACATCAGGGTAAATGGGATATCCATCACCTCAAGCATTTTTCCTTTGAAGAACAGAACACTTTGATTTTCCAGATGCCCTCTCATAAATCTCAAAGATAATTTTAGATTTAAGATACCCTAAAAAATATTTTACATTTAGTTTGCTTTCAGAAAAAAGCAAAAATCAAAAGTTGTCAAGAGACTTTAATACTTAAGTAAAAATCAGATCAGGGTGCCTGAGAAACAATATTGACATTCATTTCATTTTTCTTTTTTCTTTTTTTTGAGACAGTCTTACTCTGTCACTCAGGCCATCGTGCAGTGGCATGATCACAGCTTATTGAGGCCTTCCCCTAGTGGGCTTAAGCAATCCTCCCACTTTAGCCTCTTGAGTAGCTGAGACTACAGGCACACTCCACCAATGCTGGCTAATTATTTTTAAAAAGTTTTTGTAGAGACAAGGTCTCACTATATTGCTCTGGCTGGCCTCAAACTCCTGAGCTCAATCATTCCTCCTGCTCTGTCCTCCCAAAGTGCTGAGATTACAGGCATAAACCAACACACCCTTTCATTTTAAAGAGTGACAGTCTTTAAAATGAGACTGTCACTCATTTTAAATAAAAATAAAACATTTAAAAATTAAACACAAGAAGTTAACATGAATGTTAAAAACCTAAATGATAAACTTTTTTTTTCTTTAGCAAGGACATCAGAAAATTGATACAAATATCAAAGGTTATTCCAGTAAGACACAATATCTTTATTATCTAGGCATATTACACAGGAAAATATAAGACTAATTATTTGTACTGTGAGAACAAAAAGTAAGCCAAGAACACAAGACCATGAAAAATGAGCACATTTTGCTATGAGTTTAAAACATTTCACAGTTTTTCAAACTCAGATATTATAAACGTAGACAAATAAAATTAATTTCCAAATATTGTCGTCTATTATAGATTTTTATATTCTGCAACAAACTGACAGTTTAGGACAAATCTCAGGGAATCCACAAGGTCAGAATTAGTTTTATGATATTACTAGAATATTATTAACATGAATGTATTCATCATTGCTATCTTCAAATGAATCAGTAAGCATTTAAAATTTTTCTTTCAAATTTTTACACAGTAAATAACAACAATTACCACCCACAAACTCTTTTTGGAATCCTCAATGAGCCTAAAGAGTGCAAAGGAATTCAGAGACCAAAAAGCCACTCCTTTAAGAGAAAACTACTATTTTCCTTGAAAAATGGAAGTATGTACATAGGTACATTTCTCTGAAACTGTTGTTTATAAGCATTCTCATTCCAATATATCAATTATGTCTCTTAACCAAAGTAAGCTCTATTTCAGAGAAAATTAGGGGATGGACCTCCATGAGTGTTACACACTTGCATCCTTGCAGTCCAGCATAGCTCATGAACACAGCCACTCTTTATACTAAACTCCTCAAAAGGGCAAAATGACACATTCATTAACAGATCTGAAGATATAGTCTCTCTGTAGCATGTAAATATAAAAAAGCAAAAAAAAAAA
Source organism: Saimiri boliviensis (assembly GCF_048565385.1). Classification (NCBI taxonomy): domain Eukaryota; kingdom Metazoa; phylum Chordata; class Mammalia; order Primates; family Cebidae; genus Saimiri; species Saimiri boliviensis. The sequence goes on along the minus strand of NC_133463.1, from coordinate 38,558,891 downwards.
AAACTAAAATTATGCTTAGTAATCAGTGTTTCCGTGGTTTATCTAGTTGTGTAATGAATGAACATACATACACTAGTTAATTTAATTTAGTGTCTTTCCAAAGTTTTAAACTATCTGAAGGTCTTAGAAATTATCTTCAAATTGACATTCTACAAAATATAATTTCTGCTGAAATAACATTGTCAGGAGAACAAATTAATTTAGTAAAACACAAATTTATATATTTCACAACCTTAAACATGAATCAGAAGTAGCGTTAGCTTGCTTGATAAGTAAGCCTATATAACCTAAAGAAGAACATACTCAAGTAGAATTAAGATTTACCTTTGTATTTAACATTAATAAATCAGGATAGATACAGCTATTTTTATTAAAACAAAATTATTAAACTACTCGCATTTCCATGATTTACCTAAATTATGTAAACTTGAATTCTGAAAACATTTCCAAGTTAGTTACAGTGAGAGTACCTTTGTGTTTATTTATTTATTTATTTATTTTTGAGATAGAGTCTCGCTCTGTTGCCCAGGTTGGAGTGCAGTAGTGCAATCTCAGCTCACTGCAACCTCAGCCTCTGGGTTCAAGCAATTCTCTGCCTCAGCCTACTGAGTAGCTGGGATTACAGGCATCCGCCACCATGCCTGCCTGGTTAATTTATATGTTTTTAGTAGAGACGAGGTTTTACCATCGGCCAGGCTGGTCTTGAATTCCTGACCTTGTGATCCACACACCTCAGCCTCCCAAAGTACTGGCATTACAGGCGTGAGGCACCACGCCTGGTGAAGAGTACCTTTTAACCATAGTAAATGAGAAATATAAGTTCAATTTTCTTATTTTCTGGAAATTTAAGAATATTCTTTTTATGTAAGCACCTATTGTTTCTTTAAGCCAATCAGAATAGAGCTTTTTTATTTAGGAAGTTTTATAATCAAATTTATTAACACCATTGGATTTAGGAAAATATTATGACCTTATACAATAAGACATAAAGGACATTCTGAATTCCAGACATGTAGCCAGAGACAAGGACACATAGAATTTATAACTTCAATTTCCAACTTGTAGCCATGGGTCAAGAATAAATACAGAATTACAAAGTTAAATGGTTAATATCAAATAATTATTCCCTTTTCATATTCATGACTCATATTATTTTTATTTTTATTTTATGTAGACAAGGTCTCTCTCTCTCTCACCCAGGCTAGAGAACAGTGGCATGATCATAGTTCACTGCAACCTCAAACTCCTGGACTCAAGTGATCCGCCTGCCTCAGCCTCCTGAGTAGCTAGGACTACAGGTGTACTCTGCCTCCTGAGTTGCTAGGACTACAGATGTGCACTGCCATGCCCAGCTAATTTTGATGTATTTATGTATTTTTTGTAGAGACAGGGTCTTGCTATGTTGCCCAGGCTTGTCTCTAACTGCTGTGCTCAAGGATTCATATGGCCTCAGTTTCCCAAAGCACTAGGATTACAAGCATGAGCCACTGCACCTGGCCAGTTCAACAACTGCTTTGGATTCACCTCCAGCAAATTGAACTATCTATGAAGTATACTTCTCTAGCAGTGAAGTTTGCCAACCTCTGATGGGTGAACTCATTGGGCATCTTAGTGAAAATCCTCTAAAACTGTTCAAAGGTATTTTTCATAAAAGTTAAGTTTTTGAGATCTATTGCACAGATGTTGACAATAGTTAATAATAATGTATTATATATTTCAAAATAGCTAAGAAAGTAAATTTCAAATGTCTCACAAAATATAAGATGATATGCTAATTAGTTTGATGTAAGCATTCCACATTCTGTACATTTATACAAACACCACATTGTACTCCATAAATGTATTCAATTTATCAGTGAATAATAATAATAAGGTTAAAATCATTTCCTGCACAGAAATAAGAACATGAACATTTGTTAAAGAATTTACTCAAGCCATATAAGGGAACAGACAGATATGATAGCCACTTCAAAGAATAAATCAAATAGCACAAATTTATATGGAGTAAAAGGATGTTGAGGTAAATTGCAAACGTGAAAGAGAATTTTTATCATGGAGGAGAGGAAGTCAATTAAAATCACCACTAGACAGGACAGAATTTACCTAAAACTTGAAAAATACCTCAAAGGCAATGGCCAGAGACAGAATCTGACACATCTAGAAGGGTACATTATGAATAATATGTAGTTTTCCATTGAAACATAAATTCTTTCTATAAAAGTAATTATTTTATACCAATCACCAAACTGGCCTAATAAATATTGACTTCCAGAAGTATATAGGGTATCTGCGTAAAACATAAGACATTTGTTTATTCTCACTGGATGTAGAGAAGGTGGCCCAGGAACAAGAGATTCACAGTTACGTACACCACTTTCAATTCCGTATGTTATAAGGCTAAGCACTAGATTAGGTTAGATTATTTTCCCATAACTTACAAACATCTAGTGGAGAGATCAGAAAAGATTCTTGTATGCAAAATATTTACCAAACTGTTTCTTCCTCCACAATTATGCAAACCTAGGCACAATATTAAGCTGGGAAGCTCTATTTTAGTGACTGACTGCAGGGTGTAGATTTGGCTTTAATTGTGTTTCCCTCTTTGGTTGAAAGTGCCAACAACCAGAAATCATCTCTTGACCTCCACAATTTGAATTGACAAACCTTGTCCCTTGTAATTAGTGTGATTCTCATCAGAATTGGTCTTTTCTAGCCCATAACTTAAAGACCCCTGTCTTCTGACTGGCCTAAGTCTCCCTTGCTAAGGTGACCATATTGTATAATGAGTTTTTGCAAGGTACTTCAAGTTAATATGCCTGCACTTCTCTAGATTCTTCGGAGAACACGTGGTTGGAATGGGTGGGTAACTAAAGAGTGTGGTTGGCAGAACCGGCAGCCATCTGGGGACAATCATGCCAAAATCCCTCTTTGTAGTTGCTGACCATACCTAAGAAAACACCATCATGGTAAGTAAGTTACTTTGTGGAAATAGATCTAAATTCATTAGCTGAGTCTGCATCCTTAGTGACTGAGAACGTTGTGCTATTTAGTCCTGGGGCTAGCAGCACTGTTACTGACTCTTGCATGTGCCCATCTATCAGTTTGAACTATTTTCCAGTATGAGCTCTATCTTCCAATTTTTGACAGGAATAATGAAGGAGAGCACATATTTCATTACTGATGCAGATTTATCTTTTAAAGATGAAAAAGCACCATTTGGTTTATCTCTGCCTGTCTCAGGATGCTTCCTGACAACTTATCAGGAAGCAGTCTGTTACCCAGGTCACGTGCAGCTCTGCCTCATCCCAAACACAGGTTTTAAAACATGGACAGAATCGCCAGATATACATGCCCTGCAAATTAGGGATAAAGCACCATCTGCCTGTGCACTGGCTTCTTCTGCTTTTCATAAAGAGAGCAGTGACTTTGCTATCATTTTCCCCCTTTTTTTTCATTCATGTGCATGACTGGTGAGAAGCTTACACAGACTAATTCCGGGACACACAGTGAAGCTGGTACACAAAAGAAAGCATTTGAAAAAAATGGATCTAGACATTACATTTTCACCCCAGGGACATTTTTTTTTTTTTGTCTGTCCTCTATTATATTTGTTAAATGGCTCACAAAATCAGTGATATTTTAAAAATTCAAAGTAAACAAAAGGAAAATAAAAAGACTAATGTATTTCTATGCTCAAAAATAAAATATTGGTATATTTCCTTTCAGGATAGATTAAAATACAAAAGTAGATAATCAAATAGTTATAAAATTAGGTCATGCTATTTTTATAAAATGTAATAATATTGTATACAGTCACTCTTCTAAGTGTCTTACACAATACCTTACACAATGCAATTATCAAGTAGATATTATTATTATGCTCATTTTATAAAAGATAATTGAGGCACATGTTCTCATTGCTGCTTAGTGGTGGAACTGTGATCTCACCACATTCTTAAGTAATTTGCTAGGCCACATCTACATTATCAAATTCACTGGCAAGATTATCTTAATGGGTGAATTCAGCATTAGCTGGTATAGATATTTGAACCATTCCTTTATTGTAAGGCATGTTAAGCAATAATTTTCAAAATAAGGTAAAATCATGACTCAAAAAGTTTTAAAAATAAACTTGTGATAAAGTTTATTTAATCCACTAAGGAAGAAACTGGTGAGGTATTCAAACATCTTCAAAAAAGAATCAAAACCAGAGAGAGAATGAGAGAGAGAGAGATTTGGAAACCAATAAATAAAAATAAATGCGCAGGCCGGGCGCAGTGGCTCACGCCTGTAATCCCAGCACTTTGGGAGGCCAAGACGGGTTGATCATGAGGTCAAGAGATTGAGACCATCCTGATCAACATGGTGAAACCCCGTCTCTACTAAAAATACAAAATTTAGCTGGGCATGGTGGCGCACGCCTGTAGTCCCAGCTTCTCGGGAGGCTGAGGCAGGAGAATTGCTTGAACCCAGGAGACGGAAGTTGCGGTGAGCCGAGATCGCGCCATTGCACTCCAGCCTGGGTAACAAGAGCGAAACTCCGTCTCAAAAATAAAAATAAAAATAAAAATAAAAATAAATAAATGTGCAAATAGGAACAAAACTAGTCTTTTTCATGGTATGGGAGGGGAGTCAGTTGAACCTCCAGAGGTAAAAATTTACACATCTATAGACAATAATTATTTTGCATCACTATGAATTATCTACAATTTACAGAGTTGAAAATACTTCTGGAATACTATAATGTTGGAGGCTACACAAAAATACATAGTTTTCCATGGACCACAGACGTTCCCCTACAGATCTTTAAATTGTTTCTAGTTTTTGTTATTATAAATAATCTCCAGTAAATAGTTTATATATATATATATATATATATATAGTGCACATATTTATTAATTATAAAATAAAAATTCTGTTTCTTGAATTACAGATACATGCTACCAAATGACCCCCAACAAGGTTATAAATCAACTCCCAAAATTAAGGCTGTAAGTGCCTATTTTTATACACATATAAAGACAGTAGATACTAGATTCTGACTTTTTAATCTCCAAATTTTTATTTCACTTCAACAATGATGAAAGATGCATTTTATGCATCAGAGCAAAATTAAAGTTGCAACATTTTGCAAGCTGAAAGCTTAAAAAACATTGCCTTGGGTAAAAGGACTTCTAAATATTTGAAGTCATTCAATGAATTTATCATAGAACCATGTTCTTTGAGGAGATAATAAAAGGGCAGTTGGTCCATTTTATTATCTCTTTGACAAGAAAGATTACATGTAAGTTACCCATAAACATCCACACATGCTCTTGTTCATTATTCCTACCAATCCACACACATACAAATATACATGAAGATTCAGGAAATAATAAAGAGGAAAGAAAATCATTGTTATATGAATAAATTAGATGAATACTGTCTGTACAAATAAGAATGTCTTATGGGACTTAAAATATACATTGAGTAATTAATACACAGTAAAAATCATAATTTGAGGGTTTAAAAAAGTTAAAATGCTTTAAGGTCTTTGCATAACCAAAAATCTCCAAAAGAATATTCCAAGCATTGTTGAAATACTATGTGTATTCAGTTGAATTGAATCCTCCAAAAAGATATGTTCAAACCCTAACAGCTAGTACCTGTGACTGTGACTGCATTTGGAAATAGGGTATTTACAAATGTAACCAAGTTAAAAAGAAGTCATATTAGTTTAAGGTAGGACCCAATCTAATGACCAATATCCTTTAAAGAATAGAGAAATTTGGATGCAGAGACATATAAGAATGCCATATGATGATTGAGGCAGACAGAGGAGTGTGATACATCTATGAGCAAAGGAATACGAAGGATTACTTGCAACCACCAATAGCTTGGAGAAGCGTGGAACGTATTCTCCCTTAGAACACCAAAAAGGAACCAAATTTGCTGACACTTTGATTTTGGATTTCTAACTTCTGGAATTGTGGGTAAATAATTTTTATTGTTTTAAGCTCCTCAGTTTGTGGTACTTTGTTATGGCAGCCTAGGAAACAAACTAATAGGCAATATTGCCAAAAAAGTTTCCTGACATCCAATCTCAAGATCTCATATTTAATTTTCAGCAAAATTGTACTAAACAATTTTTACATACTTTAAAACTGAGCAAATTTATTCTTTTTTTTACAAAAATGCCCATTGTGACTTTTCATAGATACTCTGAAAGAATTTGTTTTATCTTAGCTCCTTTAAGTTTTTCTCATTTAGATATATCAGATAATCCAGATTTCAGAGTATGTTTGTGCATATGTGTTGTATATTATGTAGCTAAGTCCAGTTTAATCAGTAGAGCCAATCACAAGCTACATTCTTCTAATATTTCCTTTAATTTTATTACTCCATTACTGGCCTCCAAATCCTATTAATATGTTTTCTTAAGATATAGACTCCATAGTCCACAAAGGAAAATAATTGTCATAAATCAGGAAGAATTCATCAAGTTCAGGTTTCATTTATGTCAACATCACTTCCACTCTTGATCCCAATTCATTTCTCATCAGCCAAACTTTGTAGATTTTAGACATCAGCATTAAGTTCAGAGTACAGGTGACAAAGGGTCTTCCACAATCAATTATACAGTTTGAAATAATTTCCTGGTTTGGTCTGACTGAATATACTGCTGACCTTCAGATCCATAACAGAAGAACCATTTGTTTAACCAAGATTTTGTCAGACAAGATGAAGGAATTAGCTGGAAGTCAAGAACCTGACTTCTTTACTTATTAAGATTAGCAATACAAATATACAGTAGCCCAGTAAATCCACATATCACTTACAAGACTCTGTTAAGAAAATCTATAGAAAACCAAGAAAGAATATAGGACACATATAACAATATATTTTATTTGGTCCTTCATATGACATTTGTGCTGCATCATGTTTAAGGTTTTCTATAAAAACACATTTTAATCTCTTTGCAGTAGAAATAAAAAAAAAACATGACACTATTCGAAAAAATAAATTGACACTGAGATTTGGCATATTTAGTCAGTTTTTACTTCAATGCTTAGAAAGAATGGTGTTAATCTCTCTTTTCTTGTCACTGCATGCTATATAAGGAACAGCAAATTGCTTGTATAAAGTTCAAACTAAATATAAAATCGTTTTGTTCAGAATATGCCTTTACTCAGTGGTTAGATGGCATTTTCTAAATGAGCCCTCTAAACAGCATTGAAGAAATTTTCTCTAAAAGAACATTTTCTACCACTTGAAAGGTCATTTTATCTTGTGAATTTTTCTGTCATGCTTGTGAGTGCACTATCTACCTGCCCTAGGGCTTTTTGGCCTCCACCAAAAATAATTGGGCGAATTTAATTTCTTGGTCATAACTCACATGTGCTACTCTCCCTAAGTGACACCGTTAATGTCAGGTCATTTTATGTGGAAAGTGAGTTAAAAATTTGTATATGAAATTGCTGGAAGAGCACTTTTGATCTCTACTTTCCATTCAATATTCTTCTATAGTCTTCTTTTATAAGCAAGAGTAATAAAGCAATGATTAAGAGGGCATGAAAAACACAAGAAACCAAAATGGCAGTAAGCCTTTTAAGCAATGGTTCTCAACTCTTGCTGCATATCAGAATCACCTGGGGCATGTTGAAAAATATTAATGCCTGTGTCTCACTCCTAGACATTTTGATTTATTTAGTCTCGGGTGGGACCCAGGCAGTGGTATACTTAAAATCTCCATAGTAAATCTAAAATGCAACCAGGTTTGATACTTACCTTCTGTACTAGAAAAGTTATCCTCCATTTTTTCCTTGATCACTGAGATCTTTGAGAATTTGTTGAAAGCTATCCTTCAATATCCTCCCAAGTCATACCTTAAAGCCAGGGAGACTATGGATCTCTCCCCCTCTTAAACTGTATCCAATGATGCTTTTAAAAGAATTTGGCATATGCCCAAGTCTCCCAGTGAGAATCTATATTTTAGTGGACAAATAAAATGATAACAATATATTATAGCAGTCTGGATCCAATCAGCTCTAGAACTGTTCAGTGATTTAAATAGGGGAAGGTTAATATGAATAATAACTAAAGTGATAAAAGAGTAACTGGAGAGATAATGAAACTCTGCATGGTATCCTAGGGCTGAGAGATAGTACATAAGGAAGGATGAACGTGGAAAGAGGATCCCTCCTTAAGACTAGGGTACAGACCTCAAGGATAATGTCGAACCCATTGGATAGCAGCAGTTCACTAGTTTGCCAGATGATATGGTTTGGATTTGTGTCCCCAGCCAAATCTTATGTTGAATTTTAATTCCCAGTGTTGAAGGAGAGGTCTGGTAGGAGATGACTGGATCATGGGGGTAAGGATGAACTTCCCGCTTGCTGTTCTCATGATAGCGAGTAAGTTCTCACAAGATCTGGTTGTTTAAGAGTGTGTGACGCCTCCCCTTTTGCTCTCTTTATCCTTCTCCAGCCACATAAGATGTGCCTGCTTCCCCTTCACCTATCACCATAATTGTAAGTTTCCCGAAGCCTCATCAGCCATGTTTCCTGTATAGCCTGCAGAACTGTGAATCAATTAAACTTCTTTTCTTTATACATTATCCAGTTTCAGGTAATTTTTTATAGCAATGTGAGAACAGACTAATACACTAATGTACAGCTGATCTGTGGTTAAGGGACAGAAAGCAAGCAACCCTCCAGGAAGCAGGAAGGATAGATGAGTCACAGCTGTGATTGAAGTGTCACTGAATAACAGGAGTGGAGGCTCCATCATGGCTGGAAACCTACAGCACAGGATGTCCATATGGGGAGGGCTGAAAAGGGAGATCCCTAAGATAATCTGAGGCTGCAAGGTCAATGTGTATTCTGGGCATGTGGCTAAGGCAGAATTCCACTAGATGTCCCCACACCCATACCACCAACCAACAGTATTGCATCAAGATACCACAGGCAAAGCCTTTTTTCATCCAATGTCCCTCCAGCACCTTTTCCTAAGAAAGCTTAACATTCTGCTTACTTTTAAGAAGAAATGTGTAAAGGAATTACACAATCTATTATGACCAAGAAGGCCTTAACATTCCCCTCAGTTTGATTAAACTTTCCATAGATTTCTTCTAGACTCTAGATAGCTGACTTTCCTCTTGTTAGAGCCTTTCCTTTAGAAAACTTGCCATTGTAAATTCTTTTTCTGCTCCTTTGAGATGTAAAATATTCTCTGGGCTCTTGCCAGTTTCACAACACAGGACTCTTTCTCAGGGACTTGGGTGCCATTCCTTTGATATGTACTCATCAGGAGAAATAGCACAGCACCCATAATTCTCAGTCCTTATGGGCAGGGAGGGTTCTAACTTCTGTTAGTGCTGTAAGTGTAAATTAGCATACATGTGTGGTGTAATCATATTGACAACTTTCCCCCTAACTTTTCCTCCAGTACTTTTCCACTAGCTCATTCCAGCACTTAAACTCTCCCAGTTTTTGTGTCTACAGAGTTCAATTTCTATATCGATAGCAATATTCTTGAATAAAGTCTTCTTTGCCTGCTTAACATGTCCTGCTTAAAATTTTTTGAGAATTATTGCAGAGTATATATTAAAACACAAATTTGAACCTCAGAGGCAATAAACTGAAAAGTGATACAAATACTTTCTTTGCGTTTATTTAAAACACGTGATTCAAAACTGACCATTTTCATCATTTATTAAATGTACTGAGCTGTAGTGTTTAAAGAAATATTTCCAAAGTGGCTTTGATTATTTAAAAGCATAGAAGAAAAAGAGAAATTGACACCAATATAATAAACACTAAAGAAAATTAGGAAGGATATAAAGTTTTGCAGTTTTGTTCCTTCTCCATTTTGACATTTCTTCTGTTACAGTCTGAACGTTTGTGCCCTTAGAATTCATATGTTAAAATCCTAATCCTCAAGATGATGATATTAGGAAGCAGGGCCTTTGGAGAGGTGGTTATGTCTTACCACAAAGCCCTCATGAATGAGATCACAGCCCTATAAAAGAGGTCTCAGACAGAGCTGGCATGCCCTTTCCACTATGTGAGTACTGAGTGAGGTGTCATTTATGAAAAAGAGGGCCTTCACCAGAAACTAAATCTGTTGACACCTTGATCTTTGACTTTCTGGCCTCCAAAAATGTGATAAATACATTTCTGTTGTTTATAAGCCACCCAAAATGTGGTATTTGTAATAGCAGCCAGAGTGGACTAAGATGTTTCCTTACTAAAAGTTTTTTCTTTTTTTTTCTTACTGCAAAATTTTTTTTTATTCTGTCAGTTTTTGTAGTTTCCCTCTTGATTTTTCTTTCACTTTTTTTCTTTTCTTTGCTCTCAGTCAAATCCTATCTGCTCCATGTGCCATTCTATCAGGACCTCACTAATTGGATATGCTATTTTTACCCAGGTGTTAATAGCTAAAATAATTATTTTCCTATTGGCATAAAAATTTTAATTTGGTGAATTGCCTTAATGCAAAAAAATGACTATAATGGACATTTCAGACACTAATAAATGTGGTATTTAAGGGCAAGGAAACATATTCAACAGTTTTAGAATAAAATCATTAACTGCATGCTTTCTTAAGGGGTTCCCAAGCATTAAGTTCTAAACCAAGCTTAAAGATGAAAAGAGAAATAATGAAGTCTCACTTCCTACATGGCTATAAAATTTACCTCTTACTAAATCTTTCTTCTGGATTCCCTGGAGTTGTCAAAACAATTATGTGGGACCTCACATTATATAAAAAATACAGTATTTTATTTAAAAAGTATCATAAAAATATAATATTTTATTTATATTTATACATATTTTATATAATAATTATATGAGATTGACCCATAACATAAAAAATCATCAACCTACAACCTTATGGAGCTCCCTACACTGAAGCAAGGCATGTTTGTTTTAAAGCTAAGTGTGAGTAAATAATAGGATGTTCAAGTTGTGCCTGTGTTCAGGTGAGCTGAATGGAACCAATCCGAAATCTGACCAGCAGTGAAAATGTTCTCAGAATGTGCTGCAGCAGGCCTTTCAACTGTGACATAGAGATTATTAAACCTCTGTGTAACATCAGTAGCAAAATCCATACCAGACTAAAGATTAATCCAAAAGAACTCCCTTTATTTCACCCCAGCGAAATGCAACCTATAGTTGCTCTAGGTGGAGAGGTATGTGTTCTGCTAATTCTAAGAAAAATGACTCTACAGATTCCAATACAACCAGCACATATAATTTTTATTTTTTGATGACATTCAGACCAGATACAAGTAAGGAGTAATCCTTGAGGATAATCACTGCAATAAGGCCTCTTATCATCCATGTAAAGGAATTTCTAAATAAATGAATGAATGAATGAGGCATTTTATTTTAGCGAAAGCTGTAATGAAGAGTCATTTAAGAAGATCCCTCTGCATATCTTCAATATACCTTTACTTTAGGTTTAAGCAATCCCATATTATATAGGAAGATAGGTTTCTGGAAGTAATTTCTTTGTTTTCTGGAACTTGATCTCATGTTTTGAATACCCCAACTCTCTCACTTTCTTCAACATTCTCAACTTCCATAATAAGCAAAAGGCATCTTAATTAGAGACATCTGTTATTGTGAAAAATTACTTTGAAATGGGAAAAAGTACTACTGGAAGTCCTGTATAGCTCACTCTTTCAGGTTATCTCAAAATGTCATTGTTTTTGAGCTAATTTTCAACTCTGTAAGTCACAGAAAACTTATAACATAAATAAGTATCATCTTTAGAAATGCAAAACAATAATGTTTGAGGGAGTGCAACTGATGATTGCCTTTACCTGTAGATAGGCTAGATTTGCATCTGAATGTAAATTCATACCAATATTCTTTATTGTCTAAATATGTGTGGTCTTTAAATTCTACCTTCAAACAGTTTTACCTTCTTACTAGTTCTTTCATTAATAAATTAAATAAGACTTCTGACATATGTTAATTATATATATATATATATTAGATTATAACCTTTATTATTATTTGTATTATTTACCTGTGAATAAATTTATCTTTTAATATCCTCTTGCATTTTTCTACAGTCCACTCTCAAGTACTTTGGTGCTATTCATCCATTAAATTATTCACTCTGCTCCACCACCACCTTCCCAAAGTACCAAAAGGAGTACTGCTAAATTTCACCTCGGGAAGGAGATTGTGTGGTCACGAGGGTAAAGATGTCAGGTAAAATCTCTATGTGTCAAGGGGGAAAAAAAAAAAACCAGTTTGACCCCCTCAGGGTAGATTATTGAAAAGGAAATCAAGACTTCTCTGCCTTTAATTATATTACCAATGAGTCTTTTTTATTACCTTTATTTCAATTTTACCCTCTAAGAAGTAGAGAAAGAGGACATATTCTGATATATAAATCTGGCATGTAAGTTAAGGAGGTTGTCCAAGTCAATTAAGAATCAGAAGACATTTGTGATGGAGACAATCAGTTCTAAATTCAAGTTTGCAAGCTTTCATTTAAAACTTTATATAGGTGAAATTCAAGCTAATTTTCTAGAATAGCTCTTTGTTTCTAAGTTTGGGGTTCTATTATGCCTTCTTAAATTCATTTTTATTAAAGAAAAAGAATTGTGGTATATGTACCCTATAATTCTTAAATGTTTTGAAAATATATTTTGAAAATTAAATAAAAACATCTTTAAGGCTTAAAAACAGAATTTTTATTTGCATTCAATTTTTTTACAGCTTAATTGTAATGGAATTTATATTTAATAAAATTCACTCATGTAAAGTACATATTTTAGTGATTTTTAAAAATATGTCTATGGAGTATGTTCCAACCCTCACTATAACCTAATTTTATAATACCTGCATCACTATAAAAAGATAGGCAGTCATCTCCCATTTCCACCCATATGTCAACCCCAGGCAACTACGATCTACTTTCTCTAAAGGAAGGCTTATCTATTCTGAACATTTGTATAAATTAAGTTATAAAATATGCAGTGTTTTATGATTGGCTTCTTTCACTTAGCATGATGTTTTCCAAGTCCAACCATGTTATAGCATGTATCCGAATTTCATTCCTTTTTATGGCAAAATAATATTCCCTTGTATGGATGTACTATATTTTATTTATCTTTTTATTAGTTAATAGAACAAAGTTTTTGTATGAACATGTATTTTCCTCTCTCTTAACTCTATATAACTAGGAGTGGGATTTCTTGGTAATTCTGTTTAACATTTTGAGGAACTACAACAGTTTGCCAAAGTGACTAACAATTTTACACTCCCACCAGCAATGTATAAGGATGCTACATTCTCGTCAAAACATATTATTGTGTTATTTAATTATTATGGTAATTATACTGGACATGTAGTGCTATCTGATTGAGGTTTTTATTTTCATTTTTTAAATAATTAAGGATGGTGAATATCTTTTCTAGTGGTGATCATCAGTAAGCATCTCTGCTTACTGGCCTTTGGTGCTCTGATAAGAAAATGGCCATACAAAGACATAGATACTCAGGTAGAATCCATGATGACAAAGGGGGTGAACAGAAGCATGCAGTTGCAAGCCAATGAATTCCAAATATCGACAGAAAACCACAAAAAGCTAAGAAGAAGCAAAGAAGGATTCCTTAAAGAAAAAGCATGTCCCTGCTGACATCTTGATTTAGGACTTCTAACTTCCAGAATTGTGAGAGAATAAATTTATGTTGTTTTAAGCTGCTTTCAAGTTTGTGTCACTTTACTACAGCAGTGCTAGGAGACTTATACAGATTTTGGTACCTGAAGGTGAGGTGCTACGAAAAAGATACCTACAAATGTTAAGTTTTTTTCCACAATGTTGCAGTGAAATTAGGTAATAGGAAGAGGCTAGAGGAGTTTTAAGTCACATGGTAGATAAAGCTTATATTGCTTTGAAGAGACTATTGGCAAAAAATATGGATATTAAATGTGATTCTAGTGAGTGCTGAAGAAAAAAGGAAACTTTAGAGACAGTTATTATCATTTTAAAGAACAAATATATCAATAAGAGAATATTGCTACAAATATGAAAGTTACAGGGGCTTTTGATGGGGCATCAAGTGAAAATGAGGGACATGCTATTAGAAAATGGAGAAAGGAAAATACTTGTTATAAAATGACAGAGAACTTGGCTGAATTATCTTTGATTGCAGGGAGTGATAAACTAGAATATTTAGTTGAGATTTTTAAGCAAAGTGGAAGATAGAGCTAGGTTGTTCCTTGCCACTAACAAGAAAATGATAGAAAAGTAAGATTAATTAAATAATAAATTACTAAGCAAAAGGAACCAGAATATGAGTATTTTGAATACTCTCAAGTTATTTATATTGGAAAAAATAAGAAAGTATGCTATGGAGAGCTGCACAACCATTTGATAAAGAGATTAGGCATTTGACTTATGGATCCAATGAACCAGATTAGCAGAAATGTTACTTCCTTAAACTGCAACAGCTGAGTTAGGACCAAATAAAAGGAGACTATTTGACAAGACCCAACTGTGTACTGTCTATAAGAACCTTATTTATTTCACCTGTGAAGGCACACATAGCTGGAAAGTGAAGGAGCAAAAAAGATATTCCACACAACTGGAAGCCGAAAGTGTGCAGGATTTGCTATACTTATATCAGACAAAATAGATTTTAAGTCAAAAAACATAAAAAGAGACAATGAAGGTCATTATATAATGATAACATGATCAATTCAGTAAGAGGATATATATATGCACCCAACCTGGAGCACCCAAATATGTAGAGCAAATATTATTAGAGCTAAACAGAAAAATAGACCCCAATGCAATAACAGTTCATGACTTCAATGCCTCATGCACAGCATTGGACAGATTATCTAGGCAAAGAAACATCAGATTTCAACTACACTACAAACCAAATGTGTTTAACAGACATTTGGAGAACACTTCATCCAACAGCTACAGCATACACATTCTTTTTATCCGCACATGAGACAGTCTCCAGGATAGACAATATATGATGCTACAAAACAAGTCTTAAAAACTATTTTTAAAATATCAAAATTATGTAAAGACTGTACCACAAAAAAACTAGAAGCCAATAACAAGAGGAACTTGGGAAACTGTATAAATCCATCAAAATTAAATAACATTAAAATTAAATCCATCAAAATTAAATAACATTTTTCTGAATGACCATTGATTAAATGAAAAATTAAGAAAAAAAATTTAGAAACCAATAAAATGGAAAGACAACATATCTACAGGCCCAGCAAAACCAATGGGCCCAGCAAAATCCAGGCAAGGACACAACAAAAACAGAAAACTATCGGCTGAAATCCTTGATGAATATAGATGCGAAAATCCTCAATAAAATACTAGCAACCTCATGCAACAACATATTAAAAAGATAATGCATCATGATTAAGTGGGATTTATTTCAGGGATGCACGGATGATACAATATGAATAAGCTAATAAAAATAACAGATCACATCAACAGAATGAAGGACAAAGACATGATTATCTCAATAGATGCAGAAAGAGCATCTGGTTAAATTCAACATCTCTTCATAATGAAAATTCTCAACTAACTAGGTAAAGAAGGAATATGCATAAAAACATATATAACAAACCCACAACTAACATCAGACTGAATGGGAAAAAAATTGAAAACCTTTCCTCTAAGATAGAGACCAAAACAAGGATGCTGACTTTTGCCACCTTTATTCAACATAATATTGGTAATCTTAGGTAGAGCAATTAGGCAAAAGAAAGAAATAAACATGGATAATCCCAAGGGACTTTATGTTAGGAAAAATAAGCCAAGCCCAGAAAGACAAATACCCTATGTAGTCTCTCATGTGTGGGAGCTGAAAAAAGTTGGTCTCAAGGAGACGGAGGTTGGAAAGACAGTTGTTTGAGCTAGAGAGAATAGGGGAAATATGAGATAAGGAGAAGTTAGTTAATGGGCACAGAAATAGGATAGGATGGAAGGAATATGTTCTAGCATTTAATAGTACAATAGGATAAATGTAGCTATCAATAGTGTATTATATATTTAAAAATAGCAAAAAATGAATATTTGGGATATTCTCAACAGAAAGAAATAATAAATGTTTGAGGTAATGAATATCCCAATTTCTCTGATTTTATCATTACATATTATATGCATGTATCAAAGATCACATGCACCCATAAATAAACACAATTATTATATATCAATAAAAAGGAAACATATACATAGGATTACCATTTGATCCAGCAATTCCAATTCTGCATACATACCCAGGAGAACTGACAGCAGGATCTCAAAAAGATATTTGTATATTTCTATTCAGAGCATCATTATTCACAATTGCTAAAATGTGGAAGCAATCGAAGCGTCCATCAGATAAATGGGTAAGCAAAATGTGTTATATATATAAAATGGAATGTTATTCAGCTTTAAAAAAAAAAAAAAGAAAGAAATTTTGACACATGCTGAAACATGGATAAATCTTGAGGACATTATGTTAAGTGAAATAATCCTGTTACAAAAACACAAATACTATATTATTCCACTTTAAATGAGGTATCTAGAGTGGTCAAAACAATGGAGACAGTAGAATGGTGGTTGTCAGGGCTTGAGAGAGGGACGATTGGAGGCTCAGTACTTAAGTACAGAGGTTCAGTTTGTAAGATGAAAAGCATTATGGAGATGGATGGTGTCAATGGTTGTACAATAGGAAGATACTTCACACCACTGAACTGTACATTTAAAAATAATTAAGATGATACATTTTATGTTATGTGTATTTTACCACAATTAAAAAATAGGAAACAACTTTTTAAAGAAAGGAGGAAGAGGAAGGAGGAGGAGGAGGAGAAGGAGGAAAAGAAGGGCAGACTTCTGTGTCATCTGGTATTTTACAAGCAGGAAATGCGCCAACAGAATGACTTAGCTCTGAACAAGTGTTATCCTCCAAGAAAAAGAATGAATGTGCCAGGAGGATTATTGTTTTCACCACAGGCCCAGAAAGCACAAACTCAGGGATCAGGGCTGCCATGTCTTTGGTCCCGGAGGCTGGGCTCATCTCCTCCTTCCAGAGGGCAGGTTCACCGTCCAGGACTAAATGCAGGGGCTGTCTCCCAGTGGACTCAGAAGATACAGCATCAGTCACAAATTATTCTCAAACCTTGAAATCTCCTGGAATTTTCCCTGTTTTGTTACATTTGAGACTTGCTTGGGACTCATCACTCCTCTGTTCCTTGCTATTTCAAATGGGAATGTCTGTCCTACACCTGTTCCACCATCATATTTTGGAAGCAGATAATTTGTCAGGTTTCACAGGTTCACAAAGTAGAGAGAAATTTTGCCACAGAACAAATCATACCACAAGTCTCACTTATATTTGATTTAGGTAACAGATGAGATTTTGAACTTAGAGTTGATGATAGAATGAAGCTCATAATACAAAACTAAAACACAAAATGGAAAAACATTTCTCAGAAATTCCATTATCTTACAAAGTCATAAAGAATATAAGATCAATTTCTTCAAAATGACAAAAAATAAAGTGACATAAAAAGGTAATAAGTCAATCATAATAACAAAAATACCTTATATGACTACAATAAAACAAAATTCATGACTAAATTTTTAAAACAAATAAAACATACCTTTCAAACTTTAAAATATACATTCCTATATATGCATAAGTGACAAAGAATTTATAATAACATTTGAGAAAAAATATTTATATAAACAATAATTTAAATACCACATAGCAAAATCCATGGGATGAAACAAAAGCAGCATTTGAAGGGACATGCTTATTTTGGACAAGAATTAACCAAATAATAAACTGTTAAGCATTCTAACTTACAACTTAGAGAACAGTAATAATAATTGTCTATATATTTGAGATAAGTCTCTCAATAAGTATGGCAAAAAAAATAAATACAAATCTAAAATGAATGGAAAGATAAAAGAGACACTGCTTACAACATTATTTTTATTGTGTATTTACACCCCCATAATCTAAAACATCTTATATTTTAGAAAGGTCAATATTTAACAAATATTTGTGCTTACATTTATCTAGGTATTAGCAATACCTAGATATAATGTATCCATTAAAAATGTACTATCTATAATATATCAAAATTTAAAAGCACATAGTATTTCATTTTCTAAAAAGGGGTGTCTAAGGCTTTAAATCAAAATATAAAATTTATTTGAAAAACACTAAAGAAGGTCTACATAAGCCATATTCAGAATAAAATGACAAAAGAGGCCAATTTTTCCAAATTAATTTTGGAATTTAATGAAATTCTAATCATCTCAAAAGGTTGGTGGTTTTTAGTGAATCAGTATTTGATGTGATGCTGACGTAACATAGTCTAAATGGAAAATACACGAATATGGAATCACAGATCATGAACTACTAAAAGTAAGTCACCTATTAAAGACAAATATGAAAAAGAGTAGTTACACAAACTTAAAAAGAAAACATGAGAAAATAACTATCTTTTTTTGTATGGGAAAGATTTCTTAAACAAAACATTTAAAAACTCAATTCCATAGGAATGAGTTGATAAAATACACAGTACTCAAATTAAAATCTTCCATACAGCAACAGACATCTATATAAAAAAAAAAAGAGACAAGCTACATAATGGAAGATGATATCTGTCATGAACATACTAACATGGGATTAAGTATCCATAAAATATTTTAAGAAGAAACTTTCACAAAGGACAAAAATAAATAAGAAAGATGAACAATGGAAAAACAAAATGGGTAATGGAAATGGGAAAGTGTTATAGGAAAAGAAACATTGTATCCTTTCCTATGGAAAAGATGTTTGGCCTCCTAATATTTTGGGAAACGCAGTCACAAGACACAGAGAAATGTCATTTCTCACACATAGATTGGCCAATGATATAAAAAGTCTGATGACAGAAAAGTATTCCTAACAGTAATAGTAATGCTCAAATAAATAAATAAATATTGGTATACATGATAAAATTGCATGATATAGGGTAATAAAAATATATGAACTAGAGCTATATGTGATCACATAAATAATCTTACAAATTTATCTTTGAGGAATATTAGCAACTTATAAAATGGATACAGAGTATGCCACTTTATATAAGACGAACATATATAAGATGCACATGAAAGTCTGTCTCTGTAGCATATATTAATACAATTATATGCAGCAAAAGTGTAAAGAATGCATGAGGATAAGTTCACTGAAGTGATTACCTATACAGGGGAGAAGGAAGAAAACAAAGGTTAAGACATAAAATGAAGTAGAGAGCAGCTTCAGTTCTATCTTTGGTTTCCAAGTGCTTATAATATTATATGTTTCGAGTACTGTTGCTTTCCACAAAATTTCAATATCCTCTTCTTCCATAGAGTAGAATTTAAGCTAGTCATATGGCACAGTAGCCAATTCCTTGCAGTGAGCTGTAGACCTGTAATTCAGGCATAGTCAATAGAATGATATGTATCCATTTCTGGCCTAAGCATTAAGAATGCCGATATGTTACACATTCGTCATCTTCTTTCTTTTTCCAGTGGGATTTAACCAAGGTGTGATATTAAATCAACTTCAACACCAATCTTTAGATGGAGATAGCGGAGACACAAAATTAGTGAATGACTGCAGGGAGAAGTCTATTATTTTTCAACAGCTGCTTTGCAACAGTACCAGTAATATCAGTAGTAACACAAGATGATGAAACAAAATTTTCCCTTGTTATGTCATCTATTTTTGTGTCTATTCATTGCAACTGTTTAGCTTTAGCTAATATTAATAATGAATTTTACTTCTAAAATACTCTATAATATGAGAAAAAGCTTAGGACATTTGCTATTCTGTTCTCAATGTCTTAAGTGGTTTAATGCATTAAGCTTTAAAAATCCAAAATGTATAAAAATAATAATAAAATAATTTTGTTTGTGATATGTACAGAATTTTTACAAATAAAAGTATATAAATAATTAAAATTATTATTAGCTGTGAAGATGAAAACAAATTTTAAAAACTAACAGAGATATGAAATTTAACGTAGTTCTATCTGATATTTCTCTCCATTAATCTCCTAGTGAAATGATAGATATAATTTTGTAAATTAAACTGAATATAATTGCTCTTTGTTAAAAATAAATGCTAACAGACTTTATAAATTACTGCTTCCAATAGCTGCATGTATTTTCATTGAACAATGCAATGTATTCTACCTTTTATAACACAGTAAAAAGAAAAATACTTAGCAACATTCCTTTTCCCATGTTAGTCCAAAAAAGAAGTTATATGTATATCTTGTTCCTCTAATATTACTTCTATATCTTTCTTTTGGAAATGTCCATGTTTCCATTATTTGTGACTCTGTTGTCTGACAGTCAAAAGAGTCACATTTACAGCAAATGTGGGGAACTGCCTAAGGCTGAGCCTAAACAAAGTGATTTTTTTCAGGCATTGGCAAATAATTTATGAAAAATTGATGTTTATTTCATGAAATTCATATGAACACTGAAAGAAAGTGCTTTACCAATTCTTTGAGAACAGCTATAAGGAATGCACTGTATATATTGTATCTATCAGTATCCTTTCAGGAGAACCATAACTTCTCATTTTTTTAAGCAGAACTGAGTCAAGGACAGGTTATTAGAGGTTTTACACAGCGGTCTTAGTAAAATAAGAAGTGCAGGATTTACAAGCAAGCATTCCAGTGATTTCAAATGCTGGCAGCAATAATATGGATGATTCTAACAGAATGCCAGGAAGTTAAAACTCATATCTTAGACTGTCTCTCTTCACACACCTGATCACAGCTGGAGAATGATAGCTTTTATTTTTCTTAGTCTTTCCAACCTTTCTGAAAATGTGCTACTAACTGGACTCTAATAGGAAAATTTGCTGAGAAGGAGCTAAGGAAAATGTAGTTTTCAGACATCATTCTTATAATGTGGTAGAGAGTATGGGAACCAATAGAAATGATGCTGCTGCAGCAACAGGAAATCTGCTACACAGACTGGGTCCATACCCATCTAGCTTCCATGTAGACGAAGCCTGTCTGCAACTGTATGTCATTAGTCATAAAGAGCTGAGACCTCGAATTCTAATAATATTTTTCAGCCTTGTGACTCAGCCACCTTTAGATTACCAAATGATGTATACCAGTTGGCCCTTCTATTTCATTAGTTGTTGTGCATGTGTTGAGTTTCTGTCTGTAAAAACCAAGAGAATCCCAAATAATGCAAACAGAAACAGAACAGTGTAGTGGACTATGAATTTAATATCTTCTTCCTTTGAGTATGGAAAGATAGTGCCTAACAAATAAATGGTGTCTTTGTTAGCTAGAGCTGCTAAAACAAAAAGCCATAGACTTGGTAGCTAAGACAACAGAAATTTATTTTTGCACAGTTCTGCAGTCCTAGAAGTTTGAGATCAGGATGTCAGTATGGTTGAATTTTGATGAGGGCCAGCTTCCTGACTTATACACAGCTGGCATCTCATTGTGTACACACAAGGCCTTTCTTCTGTGCATGTGTGTCAGAAGAAGGAGAGACAGCAAGTTCTGTTATGTATCTTCTTATAAGAGTACTAATTATATTATAATGGTGCCACCCTCATGAATTAACCTTAATTATCTCTCAAAGGTCCAGAGATGGTTAATTTTATGTTTCAACTAGTCTTGGCCGTGTGGTGCCCAGGTAGTTGGTTAAACATTATTTCTGGTTGTGTTTCTTACAGTGTTTCCATGTGAGATTAGCATTTGAATTGGTATACTGATTAAAGCAGGATGTGGTAGAGAGTATCGGTATACTCTCCCTAATGTAGGTTGGCATCATCCAATCTGTTGGGGGCCTGAAAAGAAGAAAAAGTTGAACAAGGTGGAATTTGCTCTCTCTGCCTGACTCCTGGAAGCTGAACATCAGTCTTCCCTTGCACTTAAGCAGAACTTACATGATTTTCTCTCCTGGATCTCAGACCTTGAGACTTGGAATGGAGTTGCCCTTGAACTATATTATCAGCTCTCCTGGGACTCCAGCTTGCAGACAGTAGCTTGTGGGGCTTCTCAGCTATCATAATCACATGAGCCAATTTCTTATTCTATGTATATTATTGGTTCTGTTTTTCTGGAAAACTTTGAAAAATGCAAGCCCTGTCTCCAAATTCCATTATATTGGGTATTAGGGCTCCCATATATAAATTTTAGGGGACAAAATTTCATTCATACCATTCCACCAATAGCTCTGCAAAATTTATATTCTTCTCCCATGCACAGTTCATTCATTCCAACCCCAAATCCCTTAAAGTCTTAACTCATTTCAGGGTCAACTCTCAAATCTAAAGTCCAAGGTCTTATCTAAATAGCTCCAAACCAGTTGAGTGAGACATGAGGTACTATTCATCCTGAGGAAAAACTGCCTCCTCAGCTATGAACCTGTGAAGCCAGACAAATTATGTGCTTCCAAAATACCATGCTGGACAAGCATAGAATAGACATTTCCATTCCAAAAGGGATAAATGGAAACAGGAAGAGGTGATGGAAGCCTAAGTAAGTCAAAACATCGGAAAATTATTTTAGATTTGTAAGGCTCTGGAATAATGCTTTTGGTCTGATTATCTCCCCTCCAAACCCGCTGGAGTGGTAGCATCACCCCCAGAGCTCTGTGGAGCTGCTCTGACTCTTTAGGTAGGGCATAGGTCTTATTGCTACCTCTGAGGGCTGCACCCTCTAAAACTGAGGAGGAAACAGCCTTTTTCCTTAGGCCTATGTTTAGCATGGTAGACCTGGTGATATGTAAGTCACCTTTGGTGTCATGCTTCTCTTGAAGAATAACACATGTTAATGGAAGAATAGCTCTATAGTCCTGTCCTGTATCATGAAGGTCAACAGCCCCATTTCATTTCATCCCATCTCCATTTCCTTCAGTTCAAACAAGAATTGTTTTTGCTTGTATGATCCTATCCCTATTCCTGGCTTCTGCAGAGACTGATAATTAAATACAAAGTTCACACCCGTGACCTCTTTTTCAAATGGTTGTTCAGCCACATGCAATATTCTCTCAAGAACACACTTTCTCAGTTTTTGCAATATAGATAGGCTACAACTTTTTCAAATATCCAAGTTCTGGTTCCTTTTTTGTTTAACAATTCTTTCTTCAATTCATCTCTTTCCTATTGAATTGTATTATAAGCAGTGAGGAAAAGCTAAACCACGCCTTTAAGACCTTGCTTGGAAATATCCTCAACTAATATCAAAGTTTATCACTTACAATTTCTACATTCCATTATATACTAGAACACATTAAGGGTTAAGACCTCAACACATGGTTCAGAAAAAAATCTCAAGAGAAATTTAAAAATATTTAAATGAAATTAAAATAAAACTTTAAAAAATTTGTAAGCTAGAGCAAAAGCTGTTCTTAGAAGAAAAGTTATAGCATTGTATACATATGCAATAACAGACAAAAGATCTAAAATAGAAAAAGAAAGATTCCATCTTAGGAAAATAGGAAAAGAAACTCAAATTTATTCCAAGTAAGCCAAAGAAAAATAAAACAAAATTAAAGCAGAAATCAATGAAATAAAAAATAAGAATTCAATAGAAGAAAGTCAAGAAAACAAAAGCTTGTTCTTTGAAAAGATCAATAAAATCAATAAGACTCTATCCAGTCTAACTAAGAAAAACATAGAGAAGATACAAATTGCTAATAGAAGAAAAAAAAAAATAGAGGACATTACTACAGATCTCATGGACATTAAAAAAGTAATAAAGAAATATTATAAACAAAATCATGGTCACAAATTTGATAACTTACATAAAATGGGCCAATTCCCTAAAAGACACATCTGTGAATTCATACAGTAACAGGCATGTGAATGGGCCTACATCTTTAATGGGCCTATGTCTACCAAAGAAACTGAATCAATAATTAGAAATCTTCCAAGGCAGAAAACATGAGTCTCAGATTAATTCAGCAGTAAATTCTAAGAAGTCCTTAAGGAAGAAATTACACCAATTCTCTGCACTCTCTTCCAGAAGACAGATGCAGAGGAGGTATTTCCTAACTCATTCTATGAGACCAGCATTATCATAATATAAAACCACACAGGGAAATCACAAGAAAACTAAAGGCAAATATCTTTTATGAACATAATGCAAGAATACCCAATAAATTATTAGCAAATCATTTCAACAATGTATAAAAACAATTAAACACCATGACCAAGTAGGTTTACCCTAGTTATAAAAAAAATGTTGATTTTCAACATTCAAAAATCAATTAATACAATCTATCATATCAACAAAATAGAAAAGAAAAATCACATAATTCTATTAACATACACAGAAAAGCAATAAACCTCAACAGGAACTTCACCAAAGAAGATAATTAGTAGCATAAGAAGATGAAAAAATGCTCACATCATTTGTCATTAGGGAACTGCCAATTAAAACAGAGATACCTTCACTTACATATTGGAATGGCTAAAATTTAAAACACTGGTAACACCAAATGCTAGCTAGGATGTGGAGCAGAAAACACTCTTGCTTTTTGGTGGGAATGCAAAATGTACAACCACTTTGTAAGACAGTTCAGCAATTTCTTACTAAACTAAACGTAATCTTAACATGTAATCCATCAATCACACTCTTTGGCATTTAGCCAAAGAAGTTGAAAACTTATGTCCACAGAAAAACCTGCACACAGATGATTATAGAAGGTATACTCATAATAGCCAAAACCTGGAAACAAGCAAGATGTCCTTCAGTAGGTAAATGGATAAACTCTGGTACATCTAGAAAATGGAATATAAATTAGCATTAAAATAAAATGAACTATCAAGCCATGAATATACATGGACAAACTTTAAATATATGTTATCGAGTGAAAGAAGCCAATCTGAAAAGGCTATATATACTACATAATAATATATGTGACATTTGGGAAAGGCAAAACTATGGAGAAAGTAAAAGGTCAGTTGTTGCTGTGGGTTACAGGGAAAAGAGGAATGAACATGCGGAAAATGGGATTTTTAAAGCAGTGGAACTAATCGGTATATCACTATAATAGTGGAAACATGTCATTACACATTTGCCAAATTCATAAAAAACACCAAGAGTGAACGTTAATGTTAACTATGCGTTTTGAGTGATAATGATGTGTCGATGTAGGTTCATAGGTGGTAACCAATATATCACTGCAGTGAGAGATTCTGAAGAGAGAGAGGTTATATACGCATAGGGAGGTACGTATATATGAATGTTCTATACCTCCTGCTCAGTTTTACTGTGGAACTAAATCTGCTGTAGAAAATAAAGTCTATTTTGTTAAAAAAGTTAAACACATACTTAGCTTATGACCCAAAAATTCTATTCATAGAAATGTACTTAAGAGAGATGAAAATATATATCCGCACAAAGATTTACCTGCACATGTTCATAGCAACATCAATCACTGATGTCAAAAATTGGAAACAAACCAAATAATTATCAACAAGCTAATGGATAACTAAATATCCATATCATAGAATGGAACATTATTCAGTAACAAGAGGAAGTGAAATACTGATGCATGCTACAACATGAGTGAACCTCAAAAACCTCATGCTAAGTAAACGAATGTAGGTGCAATAACCACACATTGTATGATTCCATTTATATGAAATGTTTAGAATAAGAAAATCTAGAGGAAAAAAAATGATTAGTGCCTGCCTGGGGCTGGGGTTGAAAAAGAAAATAGCCAACAAATAAGAGGAATATTTTAGAGGGATGACATGTTCTAAAACAGAAATTAAATGGTTGCACAACTCTATAAATTTAAAAGTCATTTACTTGTACACATAAAATGTATGAATTTTATGTTATGTAAATTATACCTCAATTGTGCTGTTAAAAATGCCAACAATTTTTTTTAGCAGTTTACAAGCTGATTCTAAAATCCACAATGAAGTACAAAGGACCCAGACTACCCAAAACAACTTTGAAGAAGAATATATTCTGAAGGCTAACACTACCTAATTTGAAAACTATCAAACTATAGCAATTGATACAGCATGGTATTTGCATGGAGACAATTAAATAGATCAATGACATTAAACAGAGTCCAGACTATGCCCACATATATAGAAAAATGATCCTTGACAAAGCAAAAAGGCAAATCATTGGAAAGGGTAGCCTTTTCAACAAATAATACTGAAATAATGGAATACTCTTATGCAAAAAGTGAACTTTGATCAATACCTTGCACAAGCACACAGTCAAACTTGATCACAGACCTAAATATAAAACCCAAACCTAAAAACCTGCGGAAGAACACCTAAGAGAAAATCTTTGTGACCTTATATTAAGCAAGAATTTTTTAAAAATATATGATATATATAAAACAAAATCCTGCAGGAGGAATACATTCCAGTGTTTTATAGTACTGTAGGATAACCATAGCTATCAATAATATGTATTTTCTAATAGCTAAAAGGAGAATATTGAATGTTCCCAACACAAAGAAAATGATAACTATTTGAGATGATGCATATGCTAATAACCCTGATCTGATCACTATATATTACTTGTATTGCAAAATCACTATGTACCCCAAAAATACGTATAATTATTCTGTGTCCATTTAAAAAATGTTTTAAGAAGAAAACATACAAAACAAATAGGCCATGAACAAATTGCTGATTAACATTAAGCAATTTAAACAAAACAAAATCCATGAAAGAAAATGAATTGGGCTTCATTAAAGTTAAGAAACATCTGCTTTCTGAAAGACACTGGTAGGAGAATTACAAGTTTAGCCACAAACTGGGAAGAAGTATTTGCAAAGCATAGATATGATTAAGAGCTCATACCCAGAATATATGGAGAACATTCAAAAACAATGAACACACAGAAACCCCTAAAAATAAGTCCAACAATTTGAACAGACTCTTCATCAAAAGGATATGTTAAATTTCAAATAAACATATGAAAAGATGCTTCACACCATTAGTGATTAGAGTAAAGCAAATTTAAACTACAGTGACATACCATTACACACCTAACTTTAAAAAACTGATTATACCAAGTGTTGGTTAGGATATGAAGGAAATAGGGCTTCTTTCCCAACTGGTAGAAATATGAAATGCTATAACCACTACCAAAACAGTTTGGCAAATTCTTAAAATGTCAAGCATACAACTACCAGATTATCTTGCCATGTTACTTCTAAGTATTCTCCCAAGAAGAAAGTAATGTCTTCATAAAAACTCGTGCACAAATATTCATGGAAATTTTATTTGAAATAGTCAAACACTGAACACAACAAAAATATCATCAGCAGGTGAATGGATAACCAAACTGTGGCATATTAATACAATGGACTACGACTCAACAATGACAAATCAACAATTACAAATTAACTATACAGTTAACATGGATGGATCTCAAAAATAATTATGCTATGAAAGTTAGATAAAAAAGAAGAGACCCTGCAGAGCCAAGATTTCCAGAAGGAAAAAAAAAGAGTACAAACTGTTTTATTCAATTTTTATAAAACTCTGCAAGGTACAGACTGAACTAGAGTGACAGAAGACTTACCAATGGTTGCCCAGGGAAGGGAAAGAAGAAGGTTGGGAGGGAGAATTACAAGAGAAAATCAGGAAGCTCTAGTGAGTGAGATAGAAGTGTATTATCTTGATAGTGATAATAGTTTCACAGTTGTATGTCTATGTGAAAACTTATCACATTGTAAGATTTAAATATGTGTATTTATTATATGTCAATTATACCTCAATAAAATCATGAGGACATGAGAAATACAAGGTAAATTTAAAAAAGAGATCAAGGGCCAGTTCAAGTAGGCCTAGAAGGGTTTTTAAGGATTTTTAAAATTTTAAGTAAAAGGAGAAATCATTGGAATATTTTAAGAAAGAACAATAAATATTTCAAATAGCACATTATTTGTTGATGAAGTTAGGAGAAAACAACTTGACCAGGGAAGATCATTTTCTTTTACAAGTAGAGTGATCCTGCTGATGGAAGAAGAGTACAATCCCCGAAGAGCTGCTGCCATGAAGACATCGTTTCCTCAAAGGCTTTGAGATTCTCTGGGAGTTACAGAAGACCTTTGAGTAATTGCAGTATGTATGTTTGCACCAGTAGCGTATGTGACTGAAGGCAAAGAGGAATAAAGAATAGATAGAGAATGATTAGGGTTGGTGTCCAGGCAAAAGAAGCTGCCTGACTTCTAAATTTTGTTCATACCCCTCTTGCAAATACCTTACGATTCCAAAATATCTTTTAAAATAAGCTTGGTCCTATCATATTCCAGTAAGTGTACTTTGGACAAATTTTCTGATCTACTGAGAGACTTAGTATTACCCAAATCAACCACCATACTTCTTAATGACAATCTTTTGCCCCTCTGTAGTGTATGAAATGTTGCCTTGAGAATATGTGAACAAGTGAATTCTTCTTCTCTAATGTATGAAAAGTTTAAATTAGCAATAAACCAGAAGGAAAAATACACTGGAATGCAGTAATTATGAACTATTATAAACAGCTGTGCTAAAGTAGAATTTGTATAATTAATGATTACCTAAACACAGTATTAAAGGTTCTCCTACTGTTTTGAAGTACTAATGTAAATCAAATACGTAAAGCCAAGGTCTTGACTCACTAACCAATACAACAGTTTTCCATGTCCTCTTTCCTGCCAATTTACTCAGAATAGCCTGTTTTCCCCAAGAACAGAGGTAAAAAGGACACATCTAATGAAAACCATTTGTAACTAGAAACAATCTTTACTTAAGGAAGAAAAAGTTCAATAAAGTAATTAGGAAGCTAAAAATGCTCTTTAAATTACACCTTTTGAAGCCTTCACTTGATGTGTTTTGCATCCAAAGTTAGTGGTTTATATCCTAGGCTTGTGGAATTGATTTTTATCCTCAGGATACATATGCAAGGTTCTACTTACTAAACAGATCCAGGAATTTGCAGGATTTGACTGACAAAATAAAAGCTAAAATGTTAATCCCATTGCTGACCTTTGTACTACTGCAAAAATTTGCCTTGCCTGGCATTTTAAAAGCTAGATATGTTACTTAGTAATCATGTGTGCATAAAAATAGGTTCATGTGATAATTAGCAAACAGAACTCTACAAAGTATAGACAAAATTTTAATTCTCAACTTAAAACAGAAAATTGTCCACATATTTTTTAATGATATCTCAGAGATGCCCTTGTGGGGTGGGGAGTGTCATTACACTGATTGTTTAAAGTAAGTAATATTTTTTAAAATTTTGTGTTGAAATGTCTTTAATTGGTTTATTTCTATTACTGTTTTAACCTTATTAAAATCCTCATAAAACTAATTTTTGAGGAATGCTAACTCTCCAAAATGTTAGCAAAAAATATGTTTATAATACAAAGTTATTTATTTATAGCACAATTAGAAAGAACACTGCCTTAATAGAGTGTGATAACATCTCAGTGAAGAAAGTCAAAAACTGGGGTATTTATTATGAAGACATGAATTCTTGTTTAAGGTACGTTATTGCAGTGGAAATAGGACTGATCGCAATTCTCTTTTCATATCTATATTTTTAATATTATGGTAGCATCAACTTTTCAATTTATATTTCAGTGTTTTAAATTTCTCTTTTAGTGGTGGGATAAGGATTTTTTGTCCAATAGGTTTTGAATACCCTACCACACTTAGCACCTTGTTCACAGTATATAATTAATAAAGACATATATTAAATTACATATAAATTAAAAATAATTAAAAAGAAAAGATTTTGATGTTCCTTTTTTATTTACTGAAAATGTCACCATCAAAAAATGTTATCCTTAATAATGTATAAAATAACTTTGATACATGTTGAATTTCTTTTAAGACTTCCTCAATTGGATTGAAACATTTATCTTGACTTAATCATTGTGTTTATAATCTCCATTGTAAACACAACAAATTTTCCTAGTCAGAATAATTCAACAATGGCCTACATAATAAATCATCAAGTTCCTCTATCAAAAACCTCTGAAAGCAGAATAATGAGATGTTCTTCAATCAATATAATGAGATGTTATTTGATGGAAATAACCAAATGCTTAATATTAGAGTATTGATAGGTTATTAAGCAATTATGTGATATCTAAAATCAAAAGAAACACTTATAAAAGCAAATGAGAATTTTCTTTGATGAAATTTTCCACAGGAGACTAATTTAGTTTACCCTTAAATGTCTAAGCTCAGGTTTTAATCTTTGCTCCCTGGGTACCATACTTTAGGAACAAGAGTTTTTATTTCTTAAACCCATAGAAGGAATTGGAGTCACCTGTGAATACCTGATATTATACATTCTGGGTAACTCTTACACATCAAGTTCTTTCTATATTTAAGGTTACAAATAGATAACAATTGCAATTGCTTTTTTTTTTTTTTTTTTTTTCTTTTTTTTGACAGAGTCTTGCTCTGTCACTCAGGCTGGGGTGCAGTGACACCATCTCGGCTCACTGCCACCTCTGCCTCCTGGATTCAAGCGAGTTTCCTGCCTCTGCCTCCCAAGTAGCTGGGACTACAGGCATGCAAAACCATGGCCGGCTAATTTTTTTGTATTTTTAGTAGAGATGGGGTGTCACCCTGTTTGTCAGGCTGGTCTCAAACTCCTGACCTCAAATGATCTGCCTGCCTCCCAAAGTGATGGGATTAAGGTGTGAGCCACCATGTCCAGCCTAACAATTACTTTTCAAAACAGCTTTCCACATAAGATTCTTTTCCAATGTTTCTTTTTAATATGAGTTTAATATGCACCTAAAGTAAAATAAATAATTTTTTTAAAAAAATATGAGGAGTTTCACAGAGAAAGTGGACCATCAAATATGCTACATGTTTATCTTCATTCTTCTGTTTTCAGAAGAATTTGTCTAGGCTTTCATGTTGGTAATGGGGAATCAGTCGGCATAAGTTCTAATTTTTCTTAGCTGCAACTTGTTGATTTTTTTTTTTAACTATTTTAAGCCTCTTTTCATTGTCCCATAAGGGAGGAGATCAGACAAGATCTGAGTTTTCCAAACTGTATTCAGCAGGGTATATGTAACAAATAATTTGTCCTTCCTTAGCATAATTCCTTGAATATAGTTTATACAAGATTTTTAATTGCTGAAATGCTGTCATTGCATTTTTTTCTTTTCTACTCAAAGACAGCATAATAAGTGATAGTATCACTATTTCAAAGTTAACTTTGAATTTAGTACACAGGAAGTAAATTGTTCCAAAAGTACTAATCTACTGTGACACACATTATTAGTGTCTATGACACGAGGATGTCATATCATGGTTAAGAGCCAAAGGATTAAATTATTTCTTAAATTATTTCTAAGGCCTGTGAAATCCACAGGGCCTGTGGATTTATGTATTAAAATGTTTATAACATAACATGTCAAATGCAATATATAACCCACAGAAGCACACTCCAAGTAGCATGCAAAGATGTGGGTCCTGTAGTTAACAGGGCACATGACAAGTTGTCGAGAGATAGGGCAAGGGAGAATTATAACAGCAAGTCGATTTTGCTATACCTTCCTGCAGTATCACAAAAACTATCAAACTATCTTGGCTTCAAATGATAACAGTCTTCTATCTCAGGAGGTTTTACTATCACTCCAGCTAATTTGTGCGTAAGTCCATTATTAGCATCTTAGTCTTCTTGCATGACTAAGAATTGTGCAGGGCCATTATGACCTTGGGTGAAATTTCCTACAATCATGGTTTCTGTACACTAAGAGTTTATACTTCGAATTAGGCTACTCCAGGGCAGACAAATAAAAAAAATAACACATATTAGCATATGACTAAAATAACCTAAATTTTTTTTTCATCAAAGTAAGTTTTCCAAAAAGTGTGACTGCAGTGAGTGTAAATGACATTTTAAATATAATAGACAGGCAGAACAAATAAATTTTACCCAAAAAAATAGATTTAATATAAATCACTAGGGCAGCTGTGACTATAACATTAGCAATGTCAACAGAACTTTTTGTGTTCAGCTAAATTATCTAAAAAGAATTTCCAAGAAAGTCTACTCACTTCTGGCTGGACACAGTGGCTCATGCCTGTAATCCTAGAATCTTTGGGAGGCTGAGGCAGATGGATCACTTGAGGTCAGGAGTTCAAGGCCAGCCTGGCCAATATGGCAAAATCCCATTTCCACTAAAAGTACCAAAATTAGTCAGGCGTGGTGGTGGGTTCCTGTAATCCCAGCTACTCAGGAGGCTGAAGGAGGAGAATGGCTTGAACCAGGGAGACAGAGGTTGCAGTGAGCCAAGATTGCACCACTGCACTCCAGCCTGGTGACAGAGCAAGACTCTGTCTTAAAATGTTTTTAAAGAAAAAAGAAAGCCTATCATTTATTTTTTCAATGGAAAGCCTCTCCATTATAGGATTAAGAGCCAATGTTTGCAATTTTCTTTTCAAATTGACCTATCCCAGAGATTCTTGCCTAAGGAGGCTGGAGAAAAGAAAAAAGAGGTACTATGAAAGGATTAAAGGACTTATGGAAAATTATTTCTTTTCCTTTTTATTTATTTATTTATTTATTATTATTATTATTATTATTATTATTATTATTATTTGAGACACAGTTTCGTTCTGTCACCCAGGCTGGAATGCAGTGACACCATCTCAGCTCACTGCAACCTCCACCTCCTGGGCTCAGGTGATCCTCTCACCTCAGCCTCCCGAGTAGCTGGGACTACAGAGGCACACCACCATGCCTAGCTAATGTTTATGATGTTGTCCAGCTAGGCTAGAAACACTGGGCTCAATCAGTCTGCCCTCCAGGACCTTCCAAAGAGCTGGGATTACAGGAATGAGCCACCATTCCCAGCAAAAAAATTCTTGTTCAGAATGATTGCTGTTCCATGTGAGGAATTTGCCAGTCAGTGTGAAGAGGAGCATCAAGTGGTTAGGACTGAGTTTCTCAAAAGCATGAAGACTGTACTCCAAGAGCAATCAGAGAAGATTCTACCTGAAGGTAATATAATGGAGTGGAAGGACACTATAAAAATTTATTAGTTGGTAAAATAGCTAAAAGCACATGCTAGTACAACTAACTAAACGCTTATATAGGCCTTAAAGATGACAGTAAGCTTGTAATGAGGCTCCTCATTATAAAGTGCCTAAGACTGTCATTCTTCTCTGAGAGGAGAGCCCTAAAGTTTCCTCTTATTATAAGTCATATTTTTGTAACCCTGAGAATGGCAATATAATGACCTTACTAGATTTCAGAGTTCTTCCATGAAACAGTGTACACAATGGACAAAGGCTAATTTTCTCCATAATATAACCGATGGGAAGTGAGTTGGTGGGAATAAGAGCTTCCCAGGCTTTAATCTGTTTCTGGTTTTTAACAACTCTTTTGAGGGAAAAGCAGCACATCATTTTACAATGGATAAAAAATGGAACAGATTATGGAAACAGTCTAATAATAACCTGCACCACTTGGAATCATTAGCTAACTTATGCTGCTTTCTATTAAGAGAAGGCAACACAAGTTTTATCCCCATTTTATAAAAGAGAGAAATATTCAGAAGGCCAGCAGCTCAAAGAACATCACATGATATCTGATTTATTACTGAAAATTGTGGGAACAAACCTAGTTTCTGGTCTACATGAAAATACTTCTTCAACTTAAAAATCAGTTGATACTTGATATGCTTGTTTTTCTGCAGATACTGAAAATCATGTCTACAATATTATTTTCTTCTACTTTAAGACATTATGGCACATACATTCACATTTTAATAATATAAAGTTTATTGACATTTAAAGTTAGAAATTATTGTGTGCATATTTTTAAAACTCTGGAAAACAAAAAAA
Organism: Saimiri boliviensis; assembly: GCF_048565385.1. Lineage (NCBI taxonomy): Eukaryota > Metazoa > Chordata > Mammalia > Primates > Cebidae > Saimiri > Saimiri boliviensis. The sequence continues at coordinate 38,525,050 of NC_133463.1, read as the reverse complement.
ACAAAGTGTCAAAACTTAAAAAAAAATAGAATCCTATCTCTTACCACCAAGAGACAAATACTGTAATTAGTTAATTTTGCATATCAATTTGGCTAGTCTATGGGTGCCCAGTTGTTTCCTACCAACAGTTCTTACATGTTGCTGTAAGGTATTTTATATTTCACTAGACTTTAATAAGGCAGATTACCTGCATAATATGGATGGGCCTTATCCAATCAGATGAAAATCTTAATAGTAAAAACCGTTTTTTTCAGAGAAGGAGGAACTTGGCCTCAAGACTATAAAATAGAAATTCTGCCTGTTTTCAGCCTGCTGGCCTGACCTATAAAATTCAAACTCAAGACTGCAAGTTTAACTTTCACCTGAGTTTTCAGCTTGCTGTTTTATCCTATGGATCTCAGACTTGCCAGCCCCAAAAATCACATAAGCCAATTATTTAGAAAAAAATATTATACACTATTATATACACATGAATAAATAAATATATATGAATAAATATTTACATGATACACATGTATAGATAATATAGATGATATATATGACATATTTACATATGTATAGTAATAGGTATGTGTATCTGTATATATATATAAATATATATACACATATATAGATATATGTGAGTGTATGTGTATACTGCTGTTTGCTGCTGGTAAGTCACAACTAAGTCCCTTTCTGATAACTGTAGTAAGCCAAAAGGTATTAACAGGCAGTGCCCAAGTTTACTCTAGGCATCTTGTTCCCAATGGTGAGTTAAAGTGAAGGTAATACCACAAGCCAAAGAATTCAAGAAACCACTAGAAACTGAAAGAGGCAAGGAAGTATCTTCTTCTAGAGCTTTCAGATGGAGTGTGACCCAGGTGACATGTGATTTCAGATATGCAGCCTCCAGAATTGTGACAGAATAAATTTCTGTTGCTTTAAGCCAGTAACTTGTTATAACAGCCTTGAGAAACTAATATCACTCCCCAAGAAAAATCTTGCATGTAAGTCTATCTGAATCTCATGCTGAGACACATGACCCCAAACAGTGGATGCCAGAAGTGGTCCCAGAAAATAAAAACAATAACATCCCCAAACATGCTATAAGTGTAAAATTGTTACATTTTCACCCATGGTGAATGAAAATGGGATACTGGTGGAAGTTAAGGTGCTAGTTGATGCATATGTCAGGCTTGGGAAATGAGAGAGGAACTGTAACTCTAACAAACCTTACAGAAACATGAAATAAGATAGTTCTTGATGGGAGTTATTGACATTGTGTTGGCAAATGAAGGTTGAGGGTAATTAATCACCAATTAAAGACCTCTTTGGCAGCATCTAAAAGCCAGAGGACCCCCTTGGTAGCATACAAAACCAGAATACCTCTTTGGTGGCATATAAAATGGCTTCTATATCTTGCAACCAGAAGGCAGGAAAAGCTGAAGACATAGTAAGAACTACAGCAGGATGCCCAGATGTCCATGTTATCTACCACCACTACACCAGAGTCTCTCCTTCAGCCCACATTTCGAGAGATATGAGGAATCCTTATAACTAGCTGAAAGAGGAGAGAAACGGCAGAGTTTGGTTTATGGGTAGATTGGCTCAATGTGTGAGTCCAAACCAAAAGTGCATTACAGTTTCCTGTTAATACAGTTTCCTGATGCTATGGTTTCCCAAGTCTCCTATTGAAATGTAATCCTCAGTGTTGGTGGTGGGAGATGATTAGATCATGGGGTGACACCATCCCTCCTAGTACCATCCTCACAAGATGGAGGTAATCCTGTGAGATCTGGTTGTATAAAATTGTATAGCACTTCTCCCCTCACTCTCTCGACCCTGCTTTCACCATGTGACATGGCTGCTACCTGCTTCACCATGATTTTAAGCTTCAGAAGCCTCTGCAGATGTCATAATGCTTCCTGTACAGCCTGCAGAAATGTGAGTCAATTAAACCTCTTTTCTTTATAAATTACCCATCTCAGGTATTTATTTATAACAAAGAAAAAAGAGACTAATACACCTGTCAACTCACTTAAGAGAGGGTACTGAAAGAGAGTGGTGAGGAGAAGTCTATCCAATGGCCAGAGTTTTGGGCAATGCATTTGGTTACATACTTTGTTGGAAAGAGAAGTGTTACAAGGTAAGAATATGCATGGATTCAATTAACAGTGACAAAGGGCTTCATTGATAGTTAGATATTAGGGTTGTGTAATGGAGATCTGTGAACATATCTATCTGAGTGGGACCGAAGTGTGAGGATCCTTGTATCAATGTGTTATTTTCCAACAGTGTGCATCCATTATTAAGGAGCACTAATAAACAAAGTGTACAAAATAGCTCAAGTAGCTTAACATGGCTTGTCTTTTCTGTGAACCATTCCAGTGTTGGCTCCATGTGCTCATGTAACTATGATGTCAGGGAAGGTGATGCCTGGGCTCAGTAACATAGTGTCATAATCATAAGGCCAATCCAGATCCTACAACTACTGAACGTCTAATGTACTAGTCACAGATTAAAAAAAAAAAAAAGTTAAAATTCACCAATAAAGTACCATTACTTTGGAAGCAAGTACCAGACTAGTGTTGGTGGCAAGCTGACTTACTCTGGATTCATTCTACTGTGGAAGGAGAAAGGATCTATCTTGACTGGAAAAACACAGCTATCCCATGTATAGTTTGTGTTTGCTGCCTCTAGGGCCTCAGCTAACACTAATAGTTAAAAGTTTACAGTGTCAGATTCACCTGCACAACATTTCACAAAATGACACCTTGAACAAAGAGATCCATTGACAATGCAAAAATTACACTGGACAAAGTTAATCAGTCAAGAAAACTTTTGTCAAAGCATTTACAATTGGGGAGAGAAGACAGCTGTCTAAGTGAGTGATGTTTTCTGATTACTGGGGTGAGTACATTGAAAAACATGGGAGGATGTTAGAGGGGAGGTTGATCATTGAAATATATAAAAAACATTGAGTTATTCCTCAGTTTCCAAGTGTTTTTTTCTCTGTGATTAGGGCCCCTCTATTTGCCAAGTGGTGCTTATTAAAGGTAGGCTCTTACCCTCCCACCTAGACTGGGAGATAGGGATACTCTATTCCTCAATGATTTTATTTCAGAGGGATGGCTCCCAGTTCCTTAAGACATTCTGGGATGTAAAACTGGCAGGAGGCCTTTTTGAAACATTTATATCTCAAAGGGAAGAGATAGAACTTACTTTTATAAGTTTTCTAAAGTAAGTGTTTTAAGAAAAGGGAGGTCAGGCCCTAGAGGAGGGGTGTCCAATCTTTTGGCTTCCCTGGGCCACACTGGAAGAAGAATTGTCTTGGGTCACACATAACATAAAACTAAAGATAGATGATGAGCTAAAAAAAATTTCAAAATATTTTTATAAGTTTACAAATTTGTATTGGGCTGCATTCAAAGCCATTCTGGGTCACATGCAGCCCACAGGACACAGATTGGACAAGCTTGGTCTACAGTTTGTCTAATAGTAGCTTAGAGGAACATTCTAACAAATAAACTGATGGCATGATAGAACAATGGAATAACCTTTTGACAAGAAGCTTAAAAATTGGCTTAGAGATACAATACTGAAAGAATACAGAACCATCTTCCAGAATGCAGTATATATCCTAAATCAATAAATATCATATGGTATTCTACTCCATAAGTAGAATATCTAGGCTCAGGAAGCAAAGGGTAGCAGTAGGAGATGCTCAGCTTACCATCACTCCCTGTGACTCATTTAGAGATCTGTGATTCTTATCCTTGCAAATTTAATTCTGTGGGAAATCATGATTTAATGATTATAATTCTTCAAATGAAAATACACCTGCAGCATTTTCCCATTCAATGTTGAGGTATAGCACTGCTCTGTCACTTCAGATGTCTCATGCCAAGAGACAGTGCAGAGCCAATGATGTACATCTCTTCTCAACATGTAGCATCACATTAACAGCTTGAAATTGTCCAAAGTGGGAATACTTACACCATGAAAATTGTAAATGCTACAAATCAGGGCTCCCACCCATACCCCTAGAATTGGCTGTTAAACATTTACCAGCACAACACTGACAGCAGGTAAAGAAATGAGTCTCCATCACGCAGGAGTAATTGACATTAAAATCAGGAAGAGAAGGTATTTCACTGGCAATAGCAGTGGTATCTCTTTGGACTCAAAGAACCTTGACCTAATCTGAAGGTCTTGCAAATATCTTGATTATTTCCATGTGTCAGAGAACTAGTTATTACTCCCACACATAGCCAAGGAAAAGCTCCAGATACTTCACCACAGAGTCTCTCAACCTTTTGGCCCCAAAATGTGGAAAGTTTTTTTTCCTCTTTATTTTTCTGAAACCACCGTTCTCTCCACAGCAGGAAGGACAGTGGGAAGGGCCATTTCCTCTAGGGAAAACCCCCTCCCTCACTCACAGGATGCGGTCACACATTTAGAGAGGGATTGTTTTGGGTTTTGTTTTCTTCTTGGTTTGTTTTTTGGTATGGACAAGGCAATTTCTGAAATCAATGTTGTTCTGAATAAAACCACGTGGGGAAAAGCAGCTCTACAATCTAAATCTTTAGGAGAATATTTTCTCTAATTCCACCCGCTCCCCCCTCCAAAAAAAAAAAGGGTTTGGCTGAAGATACACCCAATTTATATTACATTTTTCATCTTACTTCAATTTATATTAGATGAAAAATGTCGATTTATATCAGATGAAAAATGTAATATAAATAGGGTGTATCTTTAGCCAAACATGTAGAATGTATCTATATTCAAAATTATCATTCTTAAATTAGGTAGCTAGTTATGTTACTTTCTTGTAACTATCTTGATAATTTTTTCCAAATCAAAGGATAGCTATTTCACTTGATTTGGCCAAAATTACAAGTTCACTTGCTTAAATAAACGTCCCTCTTTCACTACATATACATAATTAACTTTTTCCTCTCTAAAATCATTCTTTTCATGTGAAGACATCTTAGGTCATATGACAATTCTTACATTTAACATACTAGTTCTTTCCTTCCCCTCAAGCTCTTATAATATAATATTGATACATTTCAAATGATTGTATGTCAGAATGGCATATATAAAATGTGTATTTTCCTATCAAAATGTATTCTTGTATATAGTTTATGTATCAAGTTGCATGTTGTATATAGGAAAATAGTAGAAAATAAACAAATATCTCTGTATGTCTATTAATTTAGAGAAAGGGGACAAATTCCTAGAAATGAAATTACTTTGATTTTAAAATTATGCAAAGTTCTAAAATTTTGCTACATTTTTCAAAGTTAACCTCTACAAGTATCTAAATTTTACATTCCTCACAACTGTGTATGTGCACACTTTTCCCCTTTCCCATTTACAACCAAATTCTATCTTTTAAAAAAAAGTGTGGTGGCAATCATTCTGGCTCCTATAACTTAGGTTCAGATAAATGCAGGAGCACTTAGGAACCATGCATATTAGCATCTTCCTGGTCCCATGAAATTATCCAACTGTAGTGGTAAGGAGAGCCCTAGGTGTATATTATGGACAGAATTGTGTCCCCAACAAATTCATATATTGAAGCCCTAACCCCCAATGTGATTGTATCTGGAAACAGAACCTTTAAAGAGTTAAGTAAGGTTAAATGAGACCGTAAGGGTGGGGTCCTAATTCAACAGGACTGGTATCCTTATATAAAGGGGAAGAGATACCAGGATTGGACACACACAGAAAAGCCACATGAGCACACAGCAAGAAGGCAGTTGCCTGTAAACCAATGAGACATGGTTCAGAAGAAACCAAACTTGCTGACAAGTTGGCCTTGGATTTCCAGCCTACAAAACTGTGAAAAAATAAATGTCTGTTGTTTAAGCCATCAAGTCTGCAGTATTTTGTCATGGAAGCTCTATGAGCCTAATATAGTGCCTGATTATGTGGACAGAATTTCAGCCATGGCAAGAAGTGCTTGGAGAGAAACTGGCATGGTTGTTTGCAGATTAAAGACTAAGGAAGCAACTTTTGAATGCAGTGATTGTGTACATGGGGTGTCACATGTCAAGGCTTCCAAGACAGGAATGTCTACCCAGAAGGCCCACTCCAGTGCCATATGTAGTCCAGTTTGGAAGACATTGTATACATGAGAGAGGCTTCTGGTTCAGAGCAAACCTTTACCAAAACCAGACGCTGCATGGTGAATAATAAAAAAAGAGAGCAGGGACTGAGTTTTGAAGAACTCCAGAGTCCACCTGTCATAAAAGCCCTTCATATGTAGAAAGGGTAAGAAGGATTTTCTGACCAGCTTAGGTTTTCTCAAGCATCAGGTCCCTCACAGTGTGGAAGGGGTGACCCACCAGAGCACCAGGTGGGAGGAGGCCATTCACATTGGACAAAGGCACTATGGAAGTCCTGAGTATTAGAAAGTCCTCAATCACAATAAATACTTGTTAAGCACCAGATAATACATATTGAATAAAATCCTTACGAAAACAGCAAAGGCAGAAAATTACTTACCCAAAAATACAACTTGATTATGCATGCGAGCGTTCACAATGGAGAAACACCTTATATGTACACCCACTCTGGGAATTTCCTTAGCCAGTGCTTCAACTCCACTCAACACAAAACAGTTCATATTAAAGAAAGGTCTTTTGAGTGTATCAAATGGGAGACATCAGTAATCCACAACCCCATACCTACTAAGCACTAGAGAGTTCACACTGAAGAATGTGAAAGGACATTTGGAATACAGCAAATGTGGAAATTTTTTTTTCATATCTCCATCCCCGTTAAACATCAAAGTATCCATAATAAAGAAAAGCTTAATTAATAGAGTGGATATGAGGAATTCTCTAATCATACTCTAAGCCTCTTTCAATAATAGGGAATGCAGCAAAGTCTTATGAGTAAAGCAGATATTGGAAATGATTTAGTAAAAAGACCAACCTCGTTTGACACCAAAAAGTTTACTAGAGAGAAAAGCCTTATGTGGGAAAAGCTTCAACTAAATGTCTGCTCTGATTGAGCAGCAGAAAATTCACAATCCAGATAGGCATTATAAATAAAATAAATTCAGGAAAGTCTTCAGCCAAAGACTTAACTTAATTTGGAACCAGCAAGTGAATACTGGACAAAGACTTTCAGGAATGAAGGGAATGAAACAAAACCTGACATACACCAGAGAGATGCTCTGCAAGCAGCCTTTATAACTGAATCCCATTCATACAAATATGCACACTGGAGAGATACCTATGAGTATTGGATATATTGAACACTTTCTGGAGCTAAGCTGCATGTCCTCACCTGTCCAAGGACTTTACCAGAATTATGTAGCCACTACTATCTGTGACAAAATCAATTTTAACTCTACCAGCTGGCAAGTGTTCATGGTATGCATCAGCAGATTTCTGTACCCTCTCTCCAATTTCTGGAAGAAATTTTGAGTAGCCTAAGCCCATTAGGGGTTCCAGTTTTTGGAACCATTGTTTTACTGATAGGTAAGACCCATCTGTTTTAATTTCTTCTTGTTGTACTGATAGGTAAGACTCATCTATTTTAATTTCTTTTTAGTCACCCCATTGGTGAGGAAGGATTTCTAACTCTAGGGTTATGGAGATAGGTGGCCCCTGGATAGATGAGATTGATAGCAGTTTATTAGTCACATTTACTCACAGCCTGAGGGAGGAGGACACTGCACATTGCACGGGGTCACACAGGTTTGCATTTGAGAACAAAGTGAACAATCAGGGAGACAGGCATTGTAGTTGTAAGATGGTCAGGTGACTCTTGTTTGCCTTGGGAGAACAGGATTGGCTTGTTTTAATAATTCCATGGGCTTGCAGGACCATAAACCTGCTTGTCAGAAATAAGCAGGCACTGTGCCTAGTCTCCTTGATAAAAAGGGTTAACAGGCTAAGAAACTTATCTGTGGGAGCAGAGTGGGAAGAAAAAATATTCATTAGACCATCAGCGTTCCTCTTGACTGCACCAGATGTCAAGGCATTGCATAATAATAGACCTTAATGGCTGAGCCCCCTGGCTTATATTTGTAATTCCAGCATTTTGGGAGGCCTATGTGGGTGGATCATTTGAGGTCAGGAGTTTGAAATCAGACTGGCCAGCATGGTGAAATCCCACCTCTACTAAGAAATACAAAAATTAGGCCAGGCATGGTGGCTCACGGCTATAATCCCAGTACTTCGGGAGATCAAGGCAGGCAGATCAGCTGAGGTCAGGAGTGTGAGACCAACCTGGCCAACATGGTGAAACTCCATCTTTAATAAAAATAAAAAATTTTTAAATTAGCTAGGCGTGGCCTACCTCTAATACCAGCTACTCAGGAGGCTGAGGCATGAGAATCGCTTAAACTGAGGAGGCAGAGGTTACAGTGAGCCAAGCTGAAACTGTGCCACTACACACCAGCCTGATTGACAGACCAAGACACTGTCTCCAAAAAAAAAAAAAAAAAAAAGGGCTTAATGCCTTGATTATGTCTTACATCATAACATCATTAGCTAACAGGACTTGAACATAATTCTACTTGCAGCTTGAAGGGAAGTTTTGTCTTCTTCACGGACGTTGTTGTCTTAGTGATACTTCTCAAGAACAACCTGCTCCACATTGTTCTGGTTTCTGTGATCATAACTAATTTTTTAAAATAATAATTATTAGATTTTTAGGAAGTGTTAGGTTAACATGAAACTGAACAGGTAATATAAACAGTATAAAAAACTGAGCATTTGCCACTTCTCTACTCTACAACTTACCCTATTATTAACATCTTCCATTAGTATAGCACATTTGTTACAACTAATGAACCAATATTGATAATTATAATTAACTGAAATCTATAACTTACGTTAGGGTATATTCTTTGTGTTATACAGCTCTGAGTTTTGACAAATGCATAATGTCAAACATCCATCATTACAGTATCATGCAGAATGATTTCACTACCCTAAAAATCCCTGGCCAGGTGTGGTGCACTTTGGGAGGCTGAGGCGGGTAGATCACAAGGTCACCAGCCTGTCCAACATAGTGAAACCCCATCTCTAGTAAAGATATAAAAAATTAACTGGGCGTGGTGGTGCACGCCTGTAATCCCAGCTACTTAGTAGGCTGAGGCAGGAGAATCACTTGAACCCAAGAAGCAAAGGTTACAGTGAGCCCAGATCACACCATTGCACTCCAGCCTAGGTGACAGGGGAGATTCCATCTCAAAAAAAAAAAAAAAGAAAAAGAAAAAACAAAAACAACATCCCTGCACTGCACCTATTGACCTCTTTCCCCTCCTGCTGAACTCTGGGAAATCACTGATACTTTTAACCATCTCTATAGTTTTGTCTTTTCCATACTTCCATATAGTTGGAATTTTACAAATATAGCCTTTTGAAATTGGCTTCTTCAAAACAAGTACTTATGATTTGTCCATGTCCTTTTGTGGCTTAATAGCTCATTTATTTTTATTGCTAAGTAATATTCCATCATATAAGTATGTGTACTAGTTTGTTTAACCATCACTTTTTGAGGAACATCTTGGTTTGCTTCTAGTTTTTGGCAATTTTAAATAAAGTTGCTACTAACAAAAATTGTACTAGAATAACAAATGAAAACAATACATAATCATTGCTTTATTCGCATTTATTTTATTTGCAAGTGAGGGTAAACAGTTTCGCAAGTTAAGTAGTCATTACATTTTGTCAACTGCCTATAGCTGTTTTTGGACTTCTTTTAAAAGATAACATCTGCAGCTAGTTCTTATTGAATGCTTATAATGTAAAAGAGATAATGTATACATCCTTTAAAACAGTGTCTACTTTATGAGTTAGTTTTATTATCTAAGACATTTTACAATGAAAAAATGGTAACAAGTAAAGCTAACACAATTTCTCCCATCATACATCAAGTGAGTATCAAAAACTAATTTAACTGATTTCAAAAATCTATGCACCTAACCACTCTTCTGCATCTTCTCTACTGATCTATTCCTCTATCAATATGTAATTACTATATTAACCTCATCTATGTCCTGACATCACCTCCGATCTACAGAATTAGATGTTTAATAGTTGCCTAAAACTTGGCATTATTCCCTTCACCTAAAACTTTTTCACTTCAAATCCTCCCCATTTTAGTAAATGACACCACCATCCACCAGTCCTAAAGTTAACAAAAAAGCTGCAATCTTTATTCTGTCTTTCACTTTCTAGATTACTCTCATCAGCAAGTCTTATTAATACTACCTTCAAATGATCTTCCAATGAAATCATTTCTGATTTTTCTTATTATTTTTACGTCTCATATTCAGGTCCGAGCCATCATCATTCCCTTGCCTGACCAATTACAAGAGTGTTCTGCTTTCATATTTTTATTTTTGAGGTATTATATAAAGTGTGAAGTGTATAGACATAGAAAACATGTATGTATCAAGGATCAAGAAAAATAAAACAGCATTTTTAAAGTTTCCCCATGTTACTTCCCAAACAATATCCTAAAAAGAAAAAGAAGAAAAAACCAAACAATATCTGTTCTTCCTTCCACAGTTACCCTGTATTCATAGGTAAGTTTTTACTGCTTTTGAATTTTAGAACTGAATCACTTTGTAATCATTTCTACCTACATTTACAATCAACATGTTGAGATTAATCCACACTGTTTCATATAGCAATTGTGCCTTATTTCATAATATGCTTTATCCAATTGTATGATTACAGCACAAATTATTTATCAATTTTAGCATTTTGCAAAGTCAGATCACTTCCAGGATTTGGCTATTAAGAAGTAGCACTAACTATATTACATGAGTTTTGTGTTTTCTTTTGTCTTTTCTAGCTTGTTTGGTAGAAAACAAGCTCTTTAACACTTTGAATAAACATCTCACAAACTGCTGCTCCTAAATTACAAAAGTCAAGGCCAATTACCTTTGACACTGAGCCCTTGACTCTGACATTCAAGTCATCATTATAGAAACCAGAGCTGCATTCTGGAAGAAACTTTACATTCTGGAAGGTGGCTCAACAAAGGCACGTTAAGGACGGTTTAAAACTTCCATTATTTAAAAAGATCCACTTTTCCTTCCATTGTCTATGGAAAATAATAAAAGAAGAATCTCAGAGATATGCTATTGAGATTGAGAAGGCCAAGTTTAATGATTCCAAAATGTAGCCTCAAAAACTTCTGTAGAAACTGAGAGAAATGATCTCCCCCTCCTCTCCTCTCCCTCTGGACTTCTCAAGCACTGATGTATATATTTCCAGAACCCAGATAGAACTAGTCAAATAGTTTCACCGGTGCATTATTATGCTTCTCTAAAGGGCTTCTGGTGAAAGAAGCAGTTTTAATTTTAGTTTTTACCAATCTTCAGTCCTTAGAAAAGTATTTTTTGTTTAAAAAAAGGGAGAGAGGGTAACTATTCTTAAGGTATTCAATAAGAAAAGGAAGTAATAACCTTTTATGAAAAGGACTTAACTCTCTAAGCCCACAGTTTAACTGAAATAACTTTATAAAACTATCTTCACATAAAAAAGCACCTTACCCCTAGCAGCCAGATGAATGGGATCTACAAACATGGAACAGCTCTTAAAATGCGGTCATAGAAACGGTAATACCATACTCTTTACTTTTTCAAGTCAAATCCACGTTCCTCTGGGCTGCACCCTGAAGAATTAACTGTAGGAGAAACAATAAAGGTCCTCCCGGACAGCCATGAGCAGCCCTGGTGCTCCTCGGAAGCCGCCAAGCTGAGAAGAGAAGGCCACACTGGGAATGTCGTCCTCCGAGGCAGGGTATGGGGAGGGTATAGTTGTGAGCAGGTGGCCATGACGGAGGCTCCAGATTCTCGTGTAGCAGTCCTGGCCCACGGCCGCCACAACACCTTCTTCCTCGTTCACATGCACGGGCAGGTAGGCGGACTTATTCACATGACCTTCATACTGTGTTACACATTTAGTGGCCCTAATGTCCCACAGCTTGATCGTTCCAGTCATGTCTGACGCCAGCAGGCTATGTCCGTCTTGGAGGATCTGCAGAGAGGTCACTGCTGAGTCATGGGACAGACAAAGGGCCTTCCATCCTCTGCCTTGATTTCCACAACGCACATCGATGCCAAAAAGCTCCCCAGAGCGACAGCCATTGAACAACAAAGGAGTCATAATTGCGAACTGCTGGGCCAAGACATCACTGTTAGTCCCAAATGACTGCTGGTGTCCCGTCACCACGTTGGTCAACAGGACCTGCCGAGACAAACCTGTACTGAAGCAGTGATATGCGTGGACACTCATAGACCAGGCACAGGACCAGGCATCCGGGATCTGGAAAGTGCAGAGCATGCCAGGCAGACACATTCCTGGGTAGCTACCTATGAACAGTGACGCTGGGAGCAGCACGGCACAGCTCGGAGTCTCTGCAAATCCCACGAAGCACAGCAGAAGGTGGGAATCCAAATGATTCAGCGAGGCCCAGCATGAAGAATTCACCTTTCGGTTAGGGACGTACAGGTATTTGTGCGAGTATACATTGAGCTCAGGGGTCCTCAGACCTCGGATGGTGATGACGCCATACTTGAAGCCGCCAGCTTCGATTCGGTGCACTGTGAAGAGCTGGTCAGTGTTGGTATTTGCCAGTATTAAGTTAAATCGGACGCCTATCAAAGAGGATGGATCCCAGCTATAAATCTGGACCTTCTTCCGCTGCATGCACCTGACACGCAGCTCACGAGCTAAACGGCAATAGTTGGTGAATCCGAGGAAACCCAGCTGGTTCTTTCGTAGCATGGAAGGTGCATTGAGCGCCACTCTGGCTACTGTTTTCTGCTTGTCCTCTTCCTGGAGCAGTCGCGGTCTTTTGCTCTCCATTTCGATCGATGATCTCCTTCCTAAGAGGAAGTTCCGTACCAGGAGCAAGCAGAAGTACGGCTTCTTACCAGGCACGACCGGTCCCGGAAGAACTTTCCGCTACAACTGCGCCTGCGCAGCATGAGGTCGACCCGGATGAAATTCCTCGTCACCTTGCCGAAATCACGAACGCGCTGACGTGCCCTGATGCAACTCTCGTTAGAATCATGCGATCTGGGCAGGGCACTGTGGTGTCCGCAACCGTAATCCCACCATTTTGGGAGGCCAAGGCGGGGGAATCACGAGGTCAAGACATCAGAGACCATCCCGGCCAACATGGTGAAACCCCGTCTCTACTGAAAATACAAAAATTAGCCGGGCGTGGTGGCAGACGCCTGTAGTCCCAGCTACTCGGGAGGCTGAGGTGGAAGAATCGCTTGAACCTGGGAGGCGGAGGTTGCAGTGAGTGCAGAATGCGCCACTGTGCTCCAGCCTGGTGACCGAGCAAGACTCCGTCTCAGGGGAAAAGAAAAAAAAAAAAAAAAAAGAATCACACCATCTGATACAAGGGTTCCGCTTCTTCTCTCAAGTTTTCTCCTACTCTGTCAGCTACTTTTATTCATTTCTATTCCTGTTTGAAGAATCCTTTCCGCTCCTCTTACACGTCATAATAGCTGTATGCATACCTCGCTTTTATTTACTAAGAAGTGAAATTGAGCCAGAAGTGGTAGCTCACACCTGTAATTCCCCTAAAGTTCATACCTTTAGGAGGACAAGGTGGGCTGATCACGAGGTCAGGAGTTCAAGACCAGCCTGGCCAATAGGGTGAAACCCCTTCTCTACTAAAAATACAACAATTAGCAGGGTGTGGTGGCGCGTGCCTGTAGTCCCAGGTACTCGGGAAGCTGAGGCAGGAGAATTGCTTGAACACGGGAGGCGGAGGTTGCAGTGAGCCGAGATTGCACCATTGCACTTCATCCTGACGCCTGGTGACAGAGCAAGACTCTGTCTCCAAAGAAGAAAAAGAAATATGGGTAGGCGTACATTAGATCATGCAGTTTTGATGTGGACTTTCCACAGAAGTATGGGTTAACACTTTTTCATGTGCTTATTGGTTATTCGGACATCCTCTTTTTTGAGATTCATGTTCAGGTATTCTTTAATTTTCAGATATTTGGAATTTTTCAAGTTACCTTTATGTTGTTAATAATTAGCTTAATTCAACTATGGTCAGAGAACATACATTGTATAAGTTAAGACCTTTGGAATTTCATAAGGCTTGATTTATATTTCCATGTTCACTTGAAAAGAATGCACAGTCTTCAGTTACTTGATGTAGATATACAGAGATGTAGATATGAGTAGAAATATAAATATAGACATATATAAGCAGAGAGGGAGAGAGATATAGTTGGTTAATACATTTTTCAAATTTTTTATAATTATATGTATTTTGTTTATCTCTTCTGTCAGTTTCTCAATAAGACATTTCAAAATCTAGTTAAGATTGAGGAGTTACATATTCTATTAAATTTGTCAAAGTTTTTACTTTATATATTTTAAGTTGATGTTAGGTACATAAAATGTGTAATTGTTTTGTCTTCCTGTTGAATGATTGCCATTATTATTATGAAACATTCTTTTTCAACTTTTATTTTTTAAATCTATGTTCCCTTATATTATAGTATCCTTATCGTTAAACCCTTCTTTGTCCAATAGTTATACATGCAACCAAGATTTCTGATTGATAGTGTTTGCTGTATCTTTTCTCACCTTTTACTTTCAATTTAAATTTGTTCTATTATATAAATGGGTTCATATAAACAACATATTGCTGGTAAGTTTTTATCCAATTTTTACCTTTGCATGTGAGTGTCTAGGCAATTTAATTTTTTAAATAGCACCTTTAAAAATTCTGGAACAGTCTCAGATTTACAGAAAACTTACAAAGATAGTATAGAGAATTCCTGCATACTCCGCACCCAGTTTCCATAGTATTAACATTTTACACTAGAATGATAAATTCATTATGTTAATTAACCAATATTGATACTTAATTATTAACTAAAGTTCATGTTTTATTTGTATTTTCTTAGTTTTCATCCAATGACCTGTTGGGGTTTGAGGATCCCATCCATGTTATAATATTAATCATGTTTCCTTATGCTTCTCTTGGCTTTGACCTTTTCTTAGACTTTTCTTGCTTTTCATGTCCATGACAGCTTGAGTAGTATTGGTCTCATATCTTATAAATGTCTTTCAGTCGAGAGTTGTGTGATGTTTTTCCCATGTTAACACTGGGGTTTTATGTTTCTGGAGGAAGACAACAGAAGAAAATGCCATCCCATTAAGAGTATAGACTATGGACACGACTTATCATCACTGATGTTAACTTTGGTCACCTGACAGGTAATGTTTCTTGAGTTTCTCCACTGTATGCTATAAACATCTCTCCCTCTTTTTTTATACTGTACCCTTTGAAAGGAAGTAGCTTTGCATATCTTTCACTTCAGGAGTAGGGATTTATGCTCTAGTTTCTTGAGGGCAGAGCATCCACATCAATTATTAGGAATTGTCTATAAGGGAGATTTTTGTAGGTGTTTCTTTATTAATTTATTCATTTATTTATGTAGTAGGGCCTCTTGAATATTTATTTTATACTTCATTTATTTATTTGCTAATATTGTTTCAGCTTTGGCCATTGAGAGCTCTTAGGGCACCCATGATTGATTGTCTAAGATCACATAACTACACATAGTGGATATGCTATCCAAACTTAGACTGCATGGCTCCACATACAGTCTGTTTCTGTTTTACTGGAAACAGATACAACTGTTTTAAATTTCTGTTTTACTGAAAAATTGTTAACTGCACTCTATAAGCTTGAGACTACTTGACACCAGACCCTTATCTTAGACTTAAATATGTGATAAAAAAATTACAATGTTTTTCTTACAGCTTGATTTTGATGTGCTATATGTTATGTCATTCCAAAAAAATAGACTTTGGGTGTGGAAATATTTGAAGAAGAAATGGAGAGTTTTTCTAATGGTAACAATTTTTATTAATAGTATCTGAGAACTACCATATATTCTTAGGATTTGTAGACTCCCAAGAAGTGGAACTAAAAGCTTTAACATTAAACAAATATTTTCTTTTAAATTTTTTTTTCATTTCAATAGGTTTTTGGGGAACAGGTGGTATTTGGTCACATGAATAAGTTCTTCAGTGGTGACTTCTGGGATTTTAATGCACCCATCACTCGAGCAGTGTACACTGTACCCAGTATGTAGTCTTCTATTCCTCACCACCTCTGATTTTGATTTACTATATATTTTGTCATTCCAAAAAATAGATTTTTGGTGTGGAAATATTTGAAGAAGAAATGGAGATTTTTAAAAACCAAACTGAGACACACCCACATACCTTTTGGAATGGACAAAAAAAAATGGTGATAATATGGAGCAACATAAACTCATTCATTGCTGGTAAGGATGGATATAAAATAGTACAGCCACCTTGGAAGACAGTTTGGCAGTTTCTTAGAAAACTAAACATATTCTCACCATATGATCCAGCAATCATGCTCCTTCATATTTATCCAAAGGAATTGAAAATTTATGTTCACACAAAAACATCCACACGGATGTTTACAGCAACTTTATTCATAATTGCCAAAACTTAGAAGCAAACAAGATGTCCTTCAGTAGATAGAAGGATAAATAACTATAGTACATCCAGGCAATGGAATATTATTCAGCACTAAAAATAAGTGAGCTATGTAACCATGAAAAAACATAGAGAAAAGTTAAATGCATATTACCAAGTGAAAGAAGCCCATCTGAAAAGGCTAAATACTGTAAGAGTCCAACTGTATGACATTCTGTAAATGCAGAAACTATGGAGGCAGTAAAAAGGTCAGTGATTGCTAGCAATTAGACGGCATGTAAGAGAAGAATATTTTTCTTATCTGGGTATTAAGAGAAGAATGCTTTTCTTATCTAGATATAAAGCACAAATAGAAAATGTTTATAGGTATGAGGAGACTGACTATTTTCTGAAGAATTATGGATAGCACTCATTAATATTTGAAAATATCACTGAGGAGCACAGATTACCTTTATAAATCTTTTCTACTTAATACTGAAACCAGAAATGCATGTATCTTTTAAAATCTAGCTATTTACCTATTATGTTTATTTTTAATCGGATGTTCTGATTACTAAAGGTGGTTTTAATTGTATTATCCATCAGGATGCAGGGAGAAAAAAAGCCTGGAACTTCACTTAATTTCTGTGAAAACACTGTCTTCGGTTTTATAAGCTAATAATTTAGGAGGATAGGTGGTAATCCTTATATGAAACAACACAGTTGCTTGAGTAGCAGGCCATTCATTTATCCTTGGCAAGACAAGGCAGGCTTCATAATCTTAAAAACTCATTTGAATGTACTCAATGAGCATCAAATTGCTTTAAATGGGCTGTCCTGTTATAACATAGATATATTAGCTTTCAGCTATGTCCTTTATCTCAAGACATAGTTTGAACTGTCTTTGAAGAAATGTCCTTTTCTAATAAAACTTAAGTGCAAACTTATATTTCATTGTTCTCTTTCTCACATAATGTACTTTCTTTTAATATAATTCTAGCAGATGGATAGCATTTTCTGTTATATCAATGAGTATGTTTATAAAAACACAAATAAAAATTTATATAGCATATACCTAAAGCCCAAAAGAAGAAACGTAATTCATAAAACAAGTATAAAATTCAGTCTGTGTGAGTGACTGCCTCCATTTTGCCAAAAAACATAACATGAACAGTTGAATATATGGAAAGTTTAGATTGAGATAATATTTGGTAGCAGTAAATGTATGCAACAGTATGTATACATTTTGTATATTAGCTAAATAATCCTTAACTATTTTACTCAATCTAGAATTTTTTTTCTCATCTTGAGTATACTAAAATTGCTCTTATTGTCTATTCTTGATTTTTGGTCAAAACATGAATCACTGTGACATAGAAGAAAGAGATTTCTCTGTTGCCCAGGCTGGAGTTCAGTGGCACTATCTCAGCTCACTGTAACCTCTGCCTCCTGGGTTCAAGTGATTCTTCTGTGGCACCTTTGGAGTATCTGGGATTACAGGCGCCTGTCACCATGCCCGGCTAATTTTTGTATTTTTAGTAGAGATGGGGTTTCACCATGTTGGCCAGGCTGGTCTTGAACTCCTGACTTCAGGTGATCTTTCTGCTTCAGCCTCCCAAAACGCTGGGATTGCAGATGTGAGCCACTGCACCCAGCCAGAGAAAGAGATTTAATTTTGAATCAAGAGATTCAATTTTGAATTCTACGTCTGTCATTTAGTATTGGTAAGACATAACACAAGTAAATTTCTATGTGCCTTGCTTGCTTTTCTCATCTTAAAAATTGGGATTATAATATCTCACTAAATTGTTAGCTAAAAAGATTAGCATAAATGTATGCAAAGTACTTAGCACTAGTCTCAGCACATTGCAAATATGATTAATAATATGGTAAATATTATACCTAAAAGCAGCCATATTTATAAAAACTATTATCCTTTTATATGAACTATTACAATTTCTGCTCTAAAGCATACCCTTTTTGAAGCAAATAAAAGTAGGTCCTTTTTTTTTTTTTTTTTCCACAATAATGAATCTAAGGTATAAAGTATTCACCGGCATTTCATAATGGATTAGTAGAGTGTTACCTATGAATCTTCATGTGTTTTTGATGTAATTCTTCACCCACTGACTTCTCATATTAATCAAATAGCTTACTGTAGATGAAAAGGTCACCTCTCTTGGGGATTTATTAAATTCCATGTGGGAACTTGGAAATGCCCCAACTGTGATTTTGCCAAGATAATCTCTTTAATAAATCTTACATCCTATTTGCTAAAGGTATGCTGTAAAATAGCATGCTTGCTTTGGTGAAACAGAGAAATGAAAAGGCTGTATTTTTAAAACTATGGAACTATTAAGCTAAATTAAGGTAGGTATTTTTAAGTCCTAGTACTAACAGTCTCTTATATGTGCACACACTCACACATGCATGAAAACTTATACTCCATACGTAAGCCTATCAAATTAAATTTTAAAATCTTACTATAATTGATAATGATTTCATAATATTGAGAAGTTTTTATTTTAGAGTAATGCTTCCTCCTACATCTCTTACAAAGCACCAGACTTTCAAAAGTCTTCATAGTTTAATATGGGAAAGATATAAGATACTGTGTTTTTACTCAAGTATTAACTCAGTGGCTTTGCCTTCAGCCTCATTTCTGTTTTCTGTGTAATCAAAGTTGATAAATACTGTTTTTAGAAAACATCCCTTTCCCTTGAACCTATTTTTCTTGGTGTCTTTGTATTTATGTTTTTAATATTAAATTTCATATTATATAGGTCCTATTTATATAAGGCTTAGATAAAATCCATATATCTAGGGGGAAAGTGTCACTCTTTCTACCAGTCGAAACTTAGAAGTCTTTAGTTGGATATTCTTTAGCATTCACTTGTCACTTTAATCATAAGGCACAGAGTTGGCTACTTGTATCTGTGGCTGTAATGTGTTATTCTCTTCTGATAATCCAGTTGTTCTCGTTTTTTTTGTTTGTTTGTTTGTTTTTTTTTTTTTTTTTTTTTGTCTCAGTATACATATATACAGTCCCAGCAAAAAGCATGACTCATCACAGCAATGATTCTCAACAGAAAACTCATGTGGCTCTTGTTTCAACAATGTCTTCCCTTATATACCCAAATATATACTCTGTGATGAAATTTATATATATGTTTTTATTTTTTTTGATGGCAGATGCTGTGACAACCAATATTTTGACTTTTGTGCCTTGCATATAAAATTAGTTGAGAAATATTTGTCCAAGGAAATTAAAGCTTTATAGAAGCAAAAATACTCATGTGGAAATCAATAAAAATTAAGGAGGATATCTTTTAGTGTAATGTCTTAAGGCTTTCATGATGTTGTCTGACAAGTCTGGGTTTAAATTCCTCATCTATCTGTTACTAACTTTACTACTGAACATGTTATTTAAATAATTTAATACTCATTTCTCTAATCTGTAAAAGGTAAACAATAATAATATCTATATTAGTTGTTTTAAGAAGTAAAATAATACAGATATGGTTCTTGGCAAGTGGTAAGTGTTGTATAAATGCTACTGTGATGAAGATGAGCACAATAGGGAAAAGAAAGATGGAATGAGAAGAGAGATTTTTTAAAAACAGAATATATTTCAGGCAAAACTATTTTTTTAAAAAAGAACATATTTCAGGCAAAAGTAACCTACATTGTCACAACTCAGAATACAGGCTACCCGGAGAGTGAATATAGTGACAGAATAGTGCATAATATGGAAATTTAGAAGTCTAGAAATATATTTCTTGATCCAAGTGCTGGTTATGTAGGTTCTTCAATTTTCAAAAATTCATCAAGCTGTATAATTATTATTTAAGCACTTTTTATATGTAAGCTGTACTTCAATAAAAATATTATTTTAAAAAATGTTCCTGACACTCCCACCATCAACTGCTCTGTGCCTTACACATAATATTTACTGTAGTCAATTAACACTTTTGCATGGCACTGCTTACCATTCTTTAGGCTTTTTAAATTATCTTGATTTAAAAAAACATTGTTTTCATGATTCATTTCTCAGACTCTGCCTCTTGAATTTTTTTCCTCTGATTTTTTCATTACTAACTTAATATCCTTCATCATCAAATATCCACTGAAGAGTTATGAAACAGACTGATGTCAATCAAGGGGTTGACATTTTATAAAAATCAGATATTTTGATGAATAGAATCATCATTATTTAAGATAGAGCTGTAAGTAGGTAAATAAATAATCTTAGTGAGGCAATAATAGCCTCATGTTTTTAAATTAAATGACATTACTCAATGCTTTGAATTCAAAAATAATTTAAATAAAAAATATTTTAAGTTATTTTCAATTGCTGATTTATCCTGAAATAAATTTCAAATCCCCCTTCAGTACACGTTTAGTTCGGAAAATTCAATTGTATGCCAAATATGCAAAAATGTATATCTCCCTAAATTAACCCATCTAAAACTCAGTTGTTGTTGTGTTGTACAAGCATGTGCACAGCTGACCATATTTGCTTTTCATTAGCCTCATACTTCAGTAAGGGAGAGACCAATACACAAAAGCAGCTCATTCTACATTACTGGAGTCAGCAAATAGATGAGTAGGATGAACCAGACCTCCTGCCTTCTTCTCACTTCCGTTCTCTCCCACATCACTCCTCAACACACACAGGCACTCCCAAAAGAACAAGCACAAAAGGACAATTATCACATTTTAGTTCCACATTCCTCCTCATTTTTGCATATAGATCTACACATATAAAAGGGTCTGCATGCCCACATGCCATATGCTAAGCAATCCTGGCTTGCAGAGACTGGAGTGCTTGGTGGAATTCATAGATGTGCATTTATTTAAACTTTGCAAGCTCCCAAGGCTCTGCAAAGTTCCTTGAGCTGCCCTTGCATTATCCTTGCAATAAAAATGTGATTCCCATTCTTTGATATATTTTACAACTCTGTTGCATCCTCAACCTCTTCTGATATTTTGAGAAACATAATTTGGATATTAAGCAGTTATCTCTGTAATCCCAACTCCAAAATGTTGGCTTCTTATCTATTTCTCTGAGCAGTTCCATCCTCAGGCTCAAGCACAAATTTATTCTGGTTTAGTGATATTATCCTCCCATCACCAAGCCATTTCACATCCTCTGCACCATCTGTTTGTGGTATATCTTCACTACAGCATTTGCTACCAGGAGGAAAGTATTTAACTGGAGTTCTTTCTTTCCTTGATAAGCACATTATTATAACTTCAAGAGACCTTGAAATTACTGTACATTATATGTTCAGAAATATTAATATTTTAAATGCTTTGGTGTTATGGTAAAACAAGGGATCATCTGCCCTTTTTGTTGTAGGCATACATGTTTTGTCCCATAAGCATTAACAGTAAGAGTTCTGATTAAAATTTGTTTTCCTGTTCTTTCCAACAGCTTGATAACTGTACATAGTCCTGTAAATGGTTGATACCATAATATTGCTGTTTCTAGAGGAGAAAAAAAAAACAACTAGATTTGATTTAGTAAATGTTGATGAAGAAATAAAGCTGATATGAAGACTATATTATAGGTTCTGTGTTAAAAATTAAGGGGAGTCCCTTTCCTTTAGTCTCTATAGTTCATGCAGGTGACTATACTTTGCCAAATAATGGTTGTTTTATTTGTTAGGGAATTCTCCTATTTCATTTTACTTCATCCTAAACTTCACCCAAACCATTTTTCCTCTACCTGTAAGAACACAGTGGCGATTTCTCATTAGCAGGCAATTCCTATGATTCCCTTGCAATTTTACACACACTCATACACACACACACATTTAAAATGGTAATTCTCCATGTAAACTATTAGATAATTTCTGTAATTAATAGATATTGATTATGTTTGTGATTATGTTTGTGAATTAGGGTCTCATGCTGGTAAATGTTTAAATCACCAGCTCTTAGAGGAGGAAGAGGAACAAAACTGATTTGACACCTGTTAGGATTTTCCTGGAGTAAATACTCCTACCATAGCCTAACAATATCACTAACATCATTGAATGTGCAGTTGGGATGATGTCCACAGAGGACAGGTTCTGGGGCAGAAAGTAAAGAAAAAAAGGTGGATTGCACATCTGAAGTGTCAAATAAAAGACACCTGCCTATATATGAAACAATGAATTTTATGAATTAAAGAGATTTAGTAGTTGAAGTTTTTGTGTTGGAATAAGTGATTTTGTTTAAAAATACTCATATTCGATTACTATGATCCAAACATACTTGCCTGGGGTGTGGTGGCTCATGTCTGTAATCCCAGCTGGGGCAGGTGGATCACCTGAGGTCTGGAGTTCAAGTTCAGCCTGTCCAACATGGAGAAACCCCCTCTCTACTACAAATATAAAAATTAGCCAGGCATGGTGACACATACCTGTACTCCCAGCTACTCAGGAGGCTGAGGCATGAGAATCTCTAATCTCTTGAGCCGGGAGGCTGAGTTTACATTGAGCCAAGATCATGTCACTATGCTCCATCCTGGATGAGAGTGAGATTCCATCTCAAATAAATAAATAAACTTAAAAAAAATGCTTGCCTTCTTTCAATCTTGTATGTATGCTAAGGTCTTTTCTATTGAGTCATATACAATTTTTGAACACATAAGGAATTTAAATAATTTCATCATTTTTGTATGGCATTTGACAGTGTTCTCTAAGGTTAAAAAAGCATTTAAATTAATTTTTTACTTAAATTATATTTTAAAATTAATATGTAAAATTTGTGGTATATGAGAAATTTTAATGTAGCTCATTTTACAAATGGTGAACACTATTTCAATTTTTAGTTAATTTTACAAGCATAAACGTAACCTGTTGATAACATAAAATTTATATATTTTATAGTTTAAAATATAAACTTTGATTTTATAATTTTTGTGATTTGATTTTAAATGAGCTGAGGTAGAACATTTCAATCAGCCATTTATAATTGCTTTCCACAAAATACTTTCCAATAAAAAAGTTTAGTAACAATTATATACAGTTTTGATTTTCATATTGGAATGTGGATATTTCATATTGGAGTAATATAAAAATCAAAACTGTATATAATTGTTACTGAACTGTTTCTTAATATTGATATTTGAAATACCAGACATTTTGATATGTCAATCAACAGTTTTGATCAGAGGTATATCAATTATGTTCCTGTTAAAATATTATTTGTGAAATAGTAAATATATTTTCATTTTTATGTTTACTCTTATGTTACTTTTTAACATCAATTTTATGACAAAGGTGGATGTTTTAGTGGAACTAAAGGCAATATCTGACTTCTTCTGTACATATTATATGTCGTCACTTCAAACTCCAGGATAAATTAGCAGTTTTATATACTCTATGTCATAGAATAATGTTCTACTTCACATCAAAGAGTCTGAATTAAAAGTTAAAAAGCACATATATTCTAATCACAAAGTAGCACATGCAAATTATTAGAAAAATATTAAAGCAGAAAAGTTTAAGGAAAATTTATGAAAAGATACATGGTAACCTCATCATTAACATAAACATTTGAGTATACAATTTTCAGTAATTCTATATTTATATACTCACATGCACATAAGTACTTCCTTTAAAAAAATTGTTTTATGGTGTACACTCTGTTTTGTAGACTCTAGCCCAATGCTGTGAATATTTTACAATGGTATTGGAATTCTTTCATAACATGGGTTTCATTTTATATAGGGTTGTCTGTTGCATGAGTAAACTATTAATTTTCTTAAATAATTTCTTTTTTATTCATGATGTAGGTATCTTTTATTTCCTTATTTAAAAAAAACACACACACAGCTAATAACTATTTCTGTCTTTGTCTACATCTGTATTGATGTCTTCGGGAAGATATCTAGAGTATATGTCACACACATTTTAAGACTTTTGATACATAAAAACAAATTCACCTGTGAAAAAGTCTGCCAAACTATACTAACACCAGCAGTATCTTGAGAGTTCCTATTCCTCCATGGGCCTTACTATTTCATCTATTTCATCATTGTCAGTTTTATCATAGCAAGTTTAGATTATTTTCTATGTATCAATTTTTTTGCTTAAGATGAAAATAGCATGTAATCATATAGCAGAGGACAAAAATTCTTTTCTCTACATATACTGTTAGTAACTCTTTATCAATACACTCTCTACCATTAAAAGCATAAAGGATCAAGTTGACCACTTTTTACCACAGTAAGTAAGGATCATATTTACCACTATTTGATGGGAGACTGTTCTACAAAGTTCCCTCTCATTGCTGCATATCTTGCCATCCTTTTGTTCTGGATTATCTTTTCAAAGACATTTGTATAGGAAACAACAATTAGTTAAAGATAAGGTCTCTTTCTGGTGAACAGGGAACACTTAGCAGCCATCCAGAGTAAGAAAGATATGTATTCTTTTGTGGCAAAGGTTGGGTAAGTTAGCTAGTAGCTGTTTTAAAAGAAGGGGGTTTCCTAACCTGGAGTCTCCTCAGCTGTAACACAAACCCACTTGCAATGCACAGCATCCTCTTGGCCCTCCTTCATGTTGTCCCTACTGGACATGGGTGGCAAAAGGAGCCAATGCAAACATGAAGTTTATGATGTCTGCTCTGCTGTGAGCAATAAAGCCTTTTGTCTCTGTTTCAAGAGTCTTGTGTCTTCTGTCAACATCCATGAAACTGTGGCAGGCTAACTTGTTACCTTGCAATTAGGATAAAATCTCAGATATTTTAGAGACACAGTTGAGACAATCTAAGTCTTAGGGATGGACTTGTTGGAATGTAAATATACTTCTAAAAACAATTTAGGCTAGTGTATTATGCTAAACAAATAATTCAGCCTTTTAGTAATCTAGTTATCTTGGCACAGGTAGAGAGAGAGGGGAAAGGAATGAAAAAAAGAATAAAAGTAGAGAGGTAAAGAGGAACTATATAATGTTTGGGGCCATAGATAGGTACTTGACTCTAGCCAGAAAATTTATAATTTATTGCCAGGTACAAAAAAAATCTATAATCCCTTCCCAGAGAAACAACTTAGGCACTGAGCTACCTTGATTCCTGTTTTGGAAAGGATACAAATGAAAATTCCATCAATGGATCAGTAACACAGGTGATATCTATATGCAGAAAATATCACTTTTGAATATGAATCATTGATTTAAAAATGTATTGCTTCTTAAAATATATGATTATACCAGGAAATTTGTATGAGACAAAGTCACCAAAAGGACTATAGATAGGCCTTTAGAAGAAACTGTATTTCCAATCTAAAGCTGGTTCTAGTTTACTGTAATACTGATAGGATGAAGTAGCAGGTGTTGGATTAGTATTTTAATTAATAAAATGTAGAGAGCATTTTGTACATTACTATGTATCAATCATTGACACCAAGGGATTCTCCTTTTGTCCAGAAAAATAAGCAAGTTTCTTAGAAAATAAGTTGTTAGTATTTGCCATATCATTTTTGGTTTACTTATTTCTTTGTTTTGGTTTTGTTGTATGTGTGGTTTTTGTTTGTTTGTTTGTTTGTTGTATTGTTAAAAAATGCAATGTCAGAAAGTATATCAATAAAATAAATGGTGAATGTTTTAAAAGTCGAATTACAGTGATTTATCTTTTGCCTAAACAGAAAAATAATTCAGATGCTTGCTTACTTTATCAAGGGTGTTTGGGACATACTCATTTCCCTCAGTATTTCAGAAACTTCTTACAAAATGTAGAGCTTCTACTTGTTCAAAAAAAATCTTTTAAGATGAAAGAAATAAAGAATGCTAAGAATAGGTCATGTTGTGACTCTATGTTTAGTGCTACATTCTGTTCCCAGAATTAATCTAGGAATTGAAGGACAAACAAAATTAGCAGTAAGCTTCACTTTTACTGTTATCATTAAATGTATCACCTCCTGTGTTTCCTCTTTAAGGTTGATGAAGAGTATATAGATGTGTTATGAATTCACAGTATGGCACCAATTAACATAATGTTCATGACAGTCACTGGATATGGATTAGAAGACCTGGGTTCTCGTTTCAGTAAGGCAATGACATGTATGTGTCTTTTCATCTCTCTGGTACCCATTTGTAAATGCAGAGAGATGATTTCAGTAGTTATTGACACCTTAGGTGACTATAGAACTATATGAGAAGAATATACAAAAGGCTCTACAGGCAGAAGAAGGAACACAAATAAAAACATTTTGCATGTAAATTGAGAGGGATCATCAGCATCTCTAAATCTATAATCCTAGTACAAAGAAGCCCTTAACCAGATCATCCTTAAGGTAATATGATCTAACATTTAGATCTGTCCTAATAAGTCCTTGAAATATTAAATCAATCCACTGATGCTAACAAAAATTATTTCTAAACCAGAAATTGTCACTATGATTAAATCCCTGAAGATTAGATTAAAAATGGTCAACTGCATGTCCTAGATGATAAATATAAATATATCTTGTTTTGCAAGAACAGTGTAAAGAGCTAAAGATGTATCAGGTATAACTAGAATTCCTTCCATTGCAATTTTCAATATTTATAATAAATATAGAATTTGAAGATCTTTTCCACAATTTAATAACAAGATTAAATTTGTAATAATAATATAATAGAAAAATTACCAACTATTTGTATGCTGAATACTGAAGTAACATCTTTAAAATAAAATGTGCACATTGTATATCACCATGGTATTCCAAAATGAATCAGTATTTTGTTATTTCCAACATTTCTGGATACACAAAAAGCGAATTTATAAAATATTCTATCAACTGGAAAGCCAACTCAGTACTATTTATTGAATGCCTACTATATTCAAGATATTAGTATGGGGGAAGCAAAGTATATGTTATAATTATCTATAATTATGGGTGAAGCAAAAGCTACATAAAATGCCACCATATATGTGTGTGTGTGTATATATATATATATGTGTATATATATATATATATATATATATATATATATATATATACATATATATATCATTAAGCAGCTGCTATGTCTCCTTTTTACATACAAGGGCATTTCAGGAGGGGTTCAAACAGGGAGAACAGAAAGGAGGAAAGGCTTTGATTTTAGCAGAGTCCATAGGCTACTCCTGTTAAAGAAACAAAATTTATTTGCTGTCCTGCTGAAAGTCATATTCCTTTATCAATGGAAATTTCTTCTTTAATAATTAAAATGTACACACCTTAAGTGTATTTTTGATTGTGGTTATATGTTTTCTTTTTACTTTGGGGTTCATAATGGCTATCACCAATTAAGCAGCAATGGAAATCTGAAGCAAGGAAATAGACAAATGCACAATGGAACAGAGGATATTTGGAAGTAAAAGAATATAATTTTGCAATCTTAGAAGAGACGATAATTAATTCCACCTGAAGGAATTGAGGGACACATATGGAAAGCTGGAATTTGATCCACCTTATGAAGGACTACTAGGATATTCATTGGTAGAGATGATGAAAAGTAGCATTTCATAAGGGGGAAAACCATGGAGCAGGTACAAAGGAAAGCTCGGGACGTTTCCAAAGAATTCTAAGTTATCCAATTTGCAGTTAAAGCACAAAATTTAGTGGATGAAAAGTAAAGGAAATGTAGATTGAAATTCATTTATGGAGATGTCTGCTAGAGGTGTGCAATGTATTTGATGTATAACGGAATACCCTCAAGGTTCTGAGCAGGCTGGGCACGGTGGTTAACACATGTAATTCCAGAACTTTGGGAGGCCAAAGTGGCAGGATCACTTGAGGTCAGGAGTTCAAAACAAGGCTGGGCAACATGGTAAAACTCCATCTCTATTAAAAAATAGAAAAATTAGCCTGATGTGGTGGCGCATGCCTGTAATCCCAGCTACTCAGAAGGCTGAAGCAGGAGAATCACTTGAACCTAGAAGGTGGACCATGCCACTGCACTCCAGCCTGGGTGAAAGAGACTCCACTCAAAAAAAAAGGTTCTGAGTTTCTGAGCAGATCACCACCGAGGAAGCACTGCCTGAAGTATAATTCCTGCAACAGCCTTCACACTTACCGTCTTTATGCACTTTACCTAATGCCTCTGAGTATGTTTCCTCAACTGTAAACCTGAAATATTCATCATAAAAATTTTATGACAGAGACAAGGTCAAAATGATTTAGCATATGTCAGATCCTAGTATAAGCACAGATTCTATAAAGTTTATTTCCTACTTGCAAAAGTGTACAAAAAAAAAAAACAACTAAGATAAAACATTAAGTGGAACTGCAACTCAGCTATACCTAATGATGAAAGCATTTGAATCAAAGAAAAATGATCACACTGATCTTTATGTTCAATATAGTTCTTAAAAAATTAGTAACACACATGGGCAAAGTATGGTTTTTTTTTTTTTCATAATATAGTAACTTTTTAAAATAAAACTTTCACAAAAGAGAACATTCTATACTCTGGCCAGGCTACATAGCATTTATGCACAATGTGTTAAACTGGCATGACCATCTGTCCAGATAAATGACTCCAACTTTAGAAAAAGAACATATATATTCTGTACAAAATCTTTAGTCCAAAGTTAAGATCTACATAAAGTTCACTGAGGCAGGAAAATGGCAAAATAAAAGTAATAGAAAGTAGATTTTGGTGTTTCTAGGAAAGAAGGATAATAGTGTACAAATCAGCGACTGTTGAGTATTGAGTTTTTGCTATAACAGTCTAAATTCATTCCTTTTACTCATCAGAAATCAATTGTTCTTTTGCAATGTAGAATTTACAACAGTATATTTTTAAAATAATGTAACAGCAAACCAGTCCAAGTTCACAAAATAAATCCTGTATTCACTAGCTGCTTCTTGTATAGCTCATTACCTTTCAAAGTTATATCAGTTTCAGGGAGAACAGAGCTGTTTTCCCCTGCACAGCTTCACAGAAAAAGTATATTTGATGCACTTGATCACTACAGATTTCCAGTGTAGCTTAATTGGTGATGGTCATTATGAATCCAAATGCTAAAAGCAAACACATAACCACAATTAAGAATACACTTAAAGTATACACACTTTAATTATCAAAGTAGGAATGCCTTTTCAACAGGAAAGCAAATAGATTTTGTTTCTTACTATAAATAGGACTAGCCTAAGGACTCTGTTACAGTCAAAACCTTGCCTTTCTGCCCTGTTTGCCATCCATTCTGGAATGCCGCTGTATGTAAAAAGAAGACATATTAGCTGCCTAGGTGAACATCTGTAACCAACTCATATACGCATACTCATGCTTTTGTCATTGTATTCTACCTGATATCCAAAAGTGTACTTTACCCAAATATCATTTCATTTCATTTCTCTCTCTCTCCCCTTCTCTCTCTCTTCTGAGACAGGGTCTTGCTCTGTCACCCAGGCTGGAGTGCAGTGGCATGATCTCTGCTCACTGCAACCTCTGCCTCCCAGGTTCAAGCAATTCACCCAACTTCAGCCTTCCAAGTAGCTGGAACTACAGGTACATGCTACCACGCCTGGCTAGCTTTTGCATTTTTTTTAGAGATGGAGTTTCACCATATCACCCAGGCTAGTCTTGAACTCCTGTACTCAAGAGATCCACCCATCTTGGCTTCCCAAAATGCTACAATTACTGGCATGAGCCACCACCCCTAGCCCTCATTTCTTTTTCTTTTTCTTTTCCTTTTGAGACAGGTCTTGCTCTGTCATCCAAGCTGAAGTGCAGTGTTGCAATCTTGGCTTTCTGCAGCCCAGACTACCCAGGCTCAAGTGTTCCTCCCACCTCTCAGCCTCCGGAGTAGCTAGGACTACAGGCATGCAGCACCACACCTGGCTAACTTTTGTATTTTTGTAGAGAGAGGATTTCATCATGTTGCCTAGGCTGTTCTCATTTCTTATTATTGAATAGGAACAAATCTTAAGAAATAAAATAAGCAATACTTTTAAATTACATAAAAGCAGGTAAAATACACACATAAAACAAGAAAAATAATCGCTATTTTCATCCTTATTTCTAAAGTTTCAGAGTTCAAATTGGGCTCAATTTAGAGGAAAAATCTTCAAAATTGCATCATTTACCCAAATCTCCAGGGTCTGTAAACCTCATGGAAAACAATATATAAGACTGGTTTTGCTCAAGAGATTTGTGGCATTTTTCCCTGTCTCTAGAAATAGTAATGCACTGGAGAATAATGAATCCTCCAGAAGTTGGCACTGCTGAGTCCAGTACCTGCCAGCAAACAGAGGTGCTATTGAAAAATTCCAGCCATCAGCCGGCCCGGTAGCTCACCCGATAATCTGAGCATTTTGGGATGCCGAAGCAGGCAGATCGCCTGAGGTCATGAGATCGAGACCAGCCTGACCAACACGGAAAAACCCCGTCTCTATTAAACATACAAAATTAGCCTGGTGTGGTGGTGCATGCCTGTAATCCCAGTTGCTCAGGAGGGAGGCTGAGGCAGGAGAATCGCTTCAACCTGGGAGACAGAGGTTGCAGTGAGCTGAGATCACACCGTTGCAGTCCAGCCTGGGCAACAAGAGTGAAACCCCATCTCAAAAAAAAGAAAAGAAAAATTCCAGCCTAAAAGTGGATATTCCCAAGAGTCAACAATTGTCATTGTTAAACAAGGGAGTGGACATCTTTTTCTCACCGCTTTCTTCTTTACCTCATAGGGTATCAGCAGGTACTATGCGATGAGTCTGACATAATTATTAGAACCATTTTTGTTGTGAATGACAAGTCTTGCTTATATTACTTTTATATAGAGATCCAGTACCGAAACCACAGAGATCTCTGAAAAACCTGCCACCACAATGACAATTAACTATACTAAAATTACCTCCTTTGCTTTGTTCTAAATCTACAATTTCTCACTTTGTTGGCTCTCTTTTGTAAACTAGCAGAGAAATTGATCAAGCTGTGAGCTCATGAAAGCAAGACAGGAACATGGAACCAAGTTCAGATTTCAATCAGGATGCCAGTGGATTTGTAAACCTTTGGACACCTCTGCCTTCACATAGAAAACTTTTAATAGACTCCTTTCCACAGACAAAATTTTCTTAGAGATAACGTTTATGATTTTGTCAAAGAATAAAGAATAATGGAGACATGATGAGAGTCTCATTACTTTGCCAATTTGTAAAGGAATTTGGACATCAATTAATATCTATTTGGGCATTAGGGAGCAAGTAACATCCTGGAAATTACACTACAAAAGGGGAATCCCAGACTGCATCATTCCATGTATCTGAGAAGCCTTTAGTGACAGAAACAATCTATAATGGTCTGCACGTTGCTGCTACTGAATCATAAATTTCTCGTTTGCTGATTTGTGTGAATCATTTCCATTTTTAAGAAGAGACGGATAGTCAAGCACATTTTCACATATTTCTAATCTGTGTTTTTATACTATGTAGATTCCCATCAAGATATAGTTTAGCTTCAAAAATATGGTTTAACTAGGAAATCCCTGAGCTGCCTCAATAAATCAGAAAGAGAAATTTTAAGAGTTACATGGATACAATTGAACCTTGAAATTCATTTCTACAGGAAATCAATATGATATTTTTGAAGGATTAAGAAAAAATTTAACATGAACATAAACTGTCACTTGTCATAACATTAAATAGACCAAAAGTGACACAAATTATATATACTTGTGCTTTATGAAAGATATTTAATATGTGACAGATGAGGCCATCCTTCTTTGTTTTATGAAAACTTTGCTTAATATTATATGGAAGAGAATCCAGAGACTATACGGTGTGTGTATGCCTCTGTGTGTGTAAGGGTATATTGTGGTAATTAAAACAAAACAAAACAAAACAAAAAAAAAAAAACTTGTGAATATTGTGGTTAAAGGAAACATTTGATATTGAAAAATAATTTAAAATGTACCTTTATCTTCTTCTTTGTGCATATTATCATGTCATTGGGAACGTTAACAATCCAGAAAACAAAATTTACACTCACACTAAGCTTCATAGCAGATGATGGTAACTGGTTATTGGATGGCATATGGAAGGTTTACCATCCTAATGGAGAAAGGGATTATTTGCTAATGGAGATGTAGGTAAGGGGAGTGAGGAGGCGGCAGTGACTTTGGCTGTTGAAGCATTCATATCAAAACATACCTGCTTTTTCATATTGTGTCTATTATGGAGCAGAGTGTATAATAACATTATTTTCACTAAATTAAGATAATAAGACTAACTGTGATTCTCTCCTGTGCCTCAGTCATGTGTTGCTAGACAGTTATAAACTATCAGACAGTAGCTCAATCAGCATGCTGGTTTAATTATATATTCAGATGTTACCATAATGCCTGGAAGTAATGTCCTTCAGAGGCATCCAAATGTTAAACTAAGTGCCTTCACAATTAATTGTCAATCCAGTGATGCTTTATTATGTTCTTCCTTTAAAATCTTTTCAGTATGTGTGTATATATATTTTCATTCATGTGTGCATATAATACCTTGAAAGCTTCATTTTGTGTCATTTACATCAAGTACATCTTCTTTCCCAAAATATATTTATTCTTTTCCTTTATACTCTGTTTAGCATTCAAGCATATCATTAGAAATAAAAGACTATTAAAATAAAATATTTTCATATGGAAGATTCTGGTTTACCTTGATGCCAATATCAGACATTTACTTCATACTTCCTAATGACATCTTAAGAAAACTAGTTGCAGCTGGTTATTATTATTTCTAGTTCATATAAAGGAAACTGTCATTGAGGGGAAAAAAATGTGCCCTAGCAATCTCGCTTTGAAAGGTGGGTTTAGAAATGTGGACTACTAGCAAAGGTTTCAGCCTAGAATCTGGTATACTTCTGGTTTACTTGCTATATTACTGAGGATTGAGTCGGCCAACAAGTATTGGGGAATCCTGATAGTAGTGTTAGATAAACAAAATCTTTTGCTCTCTCATGTGAAACTCCTAGCAGGCATTCCAAGGTGAGCATGGTGCACCACAGTGCAAGGCCCAGGTCCCTTTCTACCTAAACGATCTTGTCCCCCTGGTCTAAGATGTGTTCTAAATATATTGTCTATCTTCCATTCAAAGGAAGCAAAGAAGAAGCAAGCAGTCTCCACAAGCTTGCATGAGTGATTTCCATTTGTATCTCCTTGATCAGAAATTACAGCAGCTTGACAGGTTCAGAAATTCAGTCTCCAACCTGTGCAGCTATATGTCCAACCAAAAATCATGGCTCTCCTTGATCAGAAATTACGGCAGCTTGACAGGTTCAGAAATTCAGTCTCCAACCTGTGCAGCTATATGTCCAACCAAAAATCATGGCTCTATCACCATGAAAGAAAAGGAGAACAAATACTGGAGGACAAGGGCAGTTTCTACTACGAGCCAATGTATAGCATGCAAGTGTAGGACAACGTAAACAAAACCTGTGACCATTTGACATCAAGAATGGAAACAATTTTTCTTTCACATACCATTTTGATAAGACAGCCATTGCATATTATGTTAATAAGAGATTAATATTATCATTTCTGTAGAGTAATGCTTGAACTCAGATACCAATTCAAGGGCTATAAGTCATACATTATTAGAAAATTAAATTGTCTTTAGGTGCTAGAAGATCGTAGCCTATTGTTTCAATTATCTTTTTTCATAAATAGCAAACGATTCCCAAATTTAGCAACTTTAAATAACACAGTTTTATTATCTCTTATAATATTATAAGTGGTCTGAACTCTCCTGGGCAGTTCTGTACCACGTGATGTTAGCTGTGGCTGCAGTCACTGGGAACTCAACTCTGCTGGTATGTCAAGATGATTCACTTAAATGTCTGGCAATTGTCTCTGGCTTTTAGCTGGTAGCTCAGCAGGGGCTGTTGATCAGAGACAGTACCTATCACATTCCTCTCCATGTGCCTTGGGCTCCTCCCCAAATCAAGGCTTGATGCAAGGGACAGGAAGGAAAATCTGCTAGTCATCTTAAGGCTTTGGTTCAGAACTCTCAGAACATCACTTCTGCCATCTTCTTTGGTTAAAACCAGTCACAAGACCATTCCAGACAGTCAAGTTTAGGGGAAGTAAGAAAAGATAAACTCCACCACCTTTGGATGTAGGTAGAAATATGTGCATAAAGCAAGGAGAAAACTTGTTAGGGGCCATCTTTGGAGACTATTATAGCAAACATAATATCTATTATACCAAAAATAATAGAAACAGGACAGAAAAACACAATTAATTTATTAATAAAACTAAAAGAAAAAATTCTACCAGAAAGCGTTGCTTGACAGATGTGATGGCTAATATTAGATGTCAAATTGATTGGATTGAAGGATGCCTAGATAGCTGGTAAAAGTATTGTTTCTGGGTGCGTCTGTGAAGATATTGCTAGAGGAGATTGACATTTGAGTCAGTGGACTGGGAAAGGAAGACCCACGCTCTATGTGAGTGTGTACCATCCAACTGGCTGCCAGCACAGCTAGAACATTGCATATGGAAGAGGGTAGGATAAGCTGGCTTGCTGAGTCTTCTGGCTTTCATCTTTCTCCAGTGCTGAAAGCTTCCTTCCATTCCTCCTGCCCTTGGACATCAGACTCTAGGTTCTTTAGCCTTTGGAAACTTGGACTTACACCAGCGGTTTGCCAGGGGCTCTCGGGCCTTTGGCCATGGACTGAAGGCTTCACTGTTGGTATCCTTGCTTTTGAGACTTCAAGGCTGAGACTGAGCCACTACTGACTTCTTTCTTCCCCAGCTTACAGATAGCCTACTGTGGGACTTCAACATGTGATCACGTGAGCCAATTCTCCCTAATAAACTCCCTTTCATATATACCTCCCTTTCATATATACATATATCCTATTAATTTTTGTCCCTGTGGAGAACCCTAAATAATACAACAGATAATGTCATTGGAAATACCCTTAGGATGTCCCACTTAGGGTCATCCATATTACAAAGATGATCCAGTTCTCTTGTTTTATCAAATAATTCAATTTCTATAAAAACAAACTGCAATCTAGCTTATAAAAATTATTGTTTTCATCTTAATTCAATCAGCATTTCTGGGTGCCTTTCACATTTCAGAAATACATTTCATGTTGGGTTTATAGGTCTTCATCTACTTACCATAGGTTTTGTGTACATTATAGCAGAAAATGCAAAGGTCTAGAGCAAAGAGGGACACCAATTTGTGGAGCTGTGACAAGGTGAAGACTGGTCTATCTCACAACGTCTTCATAGAGGAGACCAGGCAAATAAAACACATGACAGGCTTTCTTTTTCATTTAACCTTTAAGGCACTGAACTAATCCTGAAAGAAGCAGGGAGGATAACCCTTTGGAAATCTGATTTACACATAGTTAAAGATCCCAGATGGTTCACTGCTAATTCTTAGATCCATATTCAATAACAAACTTTAGGAACTTAAAACCCTGGGACAAATTTTAGATAAATTGGTTTATTACTTATCTTTTCACAGAACAAATCTCCCACATCTTGTACACCTGTATTACTTATACACATACTGTGTATCATAATCTGCAAGGAGGCGATAAATGAAGTGGTGCTAATCTGTTTTATGACTTCTCAAGGACCGATTTTTTCAAAAATCCAAGTTCTTAAAAATAAGTTGGAAATCTCAGATCATTTGAAGCCACATGTAAAATTAGTTTCACATTTTGCCACAAGAATGCTTTGTTTTCAAGAAACAGATCTATCCTCCCTGTTCCATAGGTTTTGAATCTCGGTATTCAGTTTTTGTTGCAAATACTTTCAGATGTATAGATACTTCTATAAGTAAAAATAATTTGTCAACAAAAATATTCAGACATCTACTGTGAATATACATTGGGTAAGTTTATTATTTGGTATAAGAGCAAAAAATTAAATCTTGTAAACACCGTCAATATAATATTTGGACTGTGTCGTAATCAACATAAAAATTACTCTTGCCTAATACTTAATGAACATAGGATTTTTGAAAAGCGGAAGGAGAGAACCTTAGTGAACATTCTACCCAAAATAAAAGGAAGATGCTGAAATGGAAAAGGCATTTGCTTGGCTCCAAATACAGGAAGATGTAGATTGGCAGTGTCAATAAAGTTTATCTGTGTTTCATGTAGCCTATAAATGCTATGGGATAGAAGTAATTTTAATTGATTTTGTTGTTTAAAAGACTGTTCCTTATTCTTTATTTACAGCTATGTTTTCAGGCATAAACACTGTAAATTACAAGGTCAATATTGAGTATTCAACATAAAATCAGCTTCTTTGACCTACTGCTGCTTTCAGGCTGAAGTTTTAGTGTAAACCAAGTTTTTGTTCTATATGCAAATGCATCTTTATTAACCTTCACGTTTCAACTTAAGATATATGACGAAATTATTCGTTGAGTTATCACATATAAATAATAAATATACATTTTTACTAATAAGAGTTCTTGACAGATTTTTTGCTTTCTTTTTTCCTGGCAGTGATCAAGTTCTCTCAACCATCCTGTGCTGTTTCACAGCCAACACCAGAAATGGAATCACCCAGACCATTTCCTCTCTACTTTTTTCTGCTTCAAGAGAATTGAACATTTTCACTATTTACCTTCTTTACTTTCACCTGTTTTCCTCATTCAGAACATAGTTGATTCCTTCTCTAGGAAAAAAAAATCTACCTTTGTTCAACCATGTCTCTATTATTACTCAACCAAATGAATCTGTAGTTATCTCAACCAAATTTAACCATTGACAGTTTTGCACTTTAAAATTTCTTCCCTCATCAGAACTAGCATAAATTAATGTAACTTTTACCTCTTAGATTCCAGTTTTTCCCTTTGAAATCACATAGAATAAATTGATGTTTTTTAGAATAGCTTACTAGGAAGAGTAAATGTTTGGAATCAGACTGTGTCTGTTCAAATATCAT
The DNA here is from genome assembly GCF_048565385.1 of Saimiri boliviensis. Lineage (NCBI taxonomy): Eukaryota > Metazoa > Chordata > Mammalia > Primates > Cebidae > Saimiri > Saimiri boliviensis. The sequence continues at coordinate 38,487,734 of NC_133463.1, read as the reverse complement.
CTCTCCTCAGCAGACATAAGATTTTGAAAGAAATTATTTACCTTCTCTTTGTTGCTATTTATTTTATATGGAAAATAATAAGAGTATCTAGCTCTTATAATTATATTGAAGATTAAATGAGGAGTAAGATCTTATTTTTAAAAAGCCTAGCATATAGTATAAAAGTATAAGCAACTAAATTATTATTTTTCATATCTGTGAAATATATCATTGCAATTATTATAAATTCAACTCAATTTACCCTTTTCAAAATAAATGTTCTTAGTTTTTTCAATTCTTTGTAATACAACATACTTTCAACCTCTTATACTTACCTGTCAATATCTTATTTGAATCCTGATTGTTTCATCATGCTTGTATTAGCTTCCTGTCCCTGAAGTAACAAATCACCACAAATTCAGTGGCTTGAAGCGATACAAATATATTATCTTAGAGATTTGCAGATAAGAAGCATGAAATGAGTCACTCATCTAAAATCAAGTTGGAGACGTGGCTGTGTTTCTTTCTGGAGACTATAGGACAGAAACCATTTTATTGTCTTTTTCAGCTTCTATAAGCTCCCTGTATTCCTTAGCTCATAGTTTTCTTCCATCTTTGAAGCCAGCAATGGCTTTTGAAGTCTTTTTCACAATTCCATATATTTCCTTTCTGATCCCTCCACCTACATCTTCAGTCATTTAAGGGACATTGTATTATACTCAACCCAACCAGATAAACCCGGATATTCTCCCTACCTTAATCAGCAATTTTAATTCAATCTACAACTTAATTTCCCTTGCTATATAACCTAACATATTCACAACTTCCAAGAATTACAATGTGGATATTCTCAGAGAGTTTTTATTCTGTCAGCCACACCACTCAATCCTATATTTCATTTTTATCTTCATTTTTATTATTTTATGTTGCCTTTGGCTCCATTAATATAATTCACTATCAGTGTCAGTATTTCACGCCTAGTGAGAGGTTCATTGAATGCTTGATTGTTGTAAAAAAAATAGAGCTCAATCTGAATATTAAAGGATGAGAAGGATTTAAATAGATGGAATAGAGAAGAAAGGTCATTGGAGACAGAAGAAATTCATGAAACAATAGTTATAAGAAAGAATAAGCTAAACATAAAGTTCTTGGAGGAAAAGCTTCAGTTTAGAAACTGATAAAAGATAAGGAAGAATGGTTAAAGTGAAGCCAATTATAGATGTCTTTAAATACTAAGTTGAAAAGATTATACATAGTATTGTAATCATAATAAGCAATTATATGTGATATACTTATTTGTATTATATAGACAATTATTTTATATAATATATAATTGTACATTATATATATTTATATTGTATATAATTATAATATATAATATGTATATAATATAAATGATTATATATAATTTCATATTACACACTATTGTAATTATGTAAGTAATTGCTCATCATGATTACACACCATATATATAAATGGCCTGTATGTATATAAATATTTTGTTTAATAACATAAAGTCTTCTTTGCCAAAATCATCTCTCCTGTACTCGCTTTAGCAGCACATATAAAAAATTGTCTCTCCTAGACAAATTTGCAGTAAGCTTAGAAGTCTCTCACTATTTCTTGGATTTAACTTTCTTGTCTTTTTAAATTGATACATAATAATTGTACATATTTTATGGGGTACAAGTGGTATTTTGATACATGCATACAATGTATCAAATCAAGGTAACTGCACCATCCATCACCTCAAAGATGTATCATTTCTTGTGTTGAGAACATTCCAAATCTTATCTTCTAGCTACTGTGAAATATACAATAAATTATCATTGACTATAGTTACTCTACTATGCTATCAAACACCAGAAATTATTCCTTGTAGCTAACATTTTTGAATCCATTAACCTACCTCTCTTCCTCCTTCATCCCCCATACCCTTTTGCCAGACCCTGGTAACCACCATGCTTTATACTCCTTACTTGAGATCCATTTATTTTTACCCTCTACATAAAAATGTTAAAGTCAACTAGTCCTGGGGATGAGGAACTTTTCACTAGAAAATGACTTTCTAAGTTATATCATGAAAGTATTGAGGCTGGAGATTGGCTTAGGGGACTGGAAGAAGCTCATAAACAGGGATTGTGGTTGGGGAGGAGACTGAAGGCCCAAGAACCAAGAACACTGGTATCTGAGGACAGGAAAAGGCGGCTGTCCTAGCTCAAAAAGAAGATCGTGATTTCTCTATTTCTGTAGCTTTTTGTTTATTTGGGCCCTTGGTGGATTACATAATGCCCATCCACAGTGGGGAGAGCAATCTTTACTTAGCATACTGATTCAGATGTTATTTCTTCTGGTAACAGCCTTCCAGACACATCTGGAAATAAAGTTTCACTAGCTATCTTGGCACTCTTATCCCAGTCAAGTTGAAAGATAAAATTTATCATTACACACCTTTCTAATGGAATTAGTGGAATTTTTGAAATATAAGCCCTATAATTATGGTGATCATATAATGTGCCATCTAATATAAGCCCTCATTTCAGACTGAAAGGAAACAGTTCATATATTGAGACAAAAGGAGTAAACTAAGACTTTCTAGGACAAATTAGAACATAAGATACCCTATGCATAACGATGCTGCAATCTGTGTGTGAAAACAAGGTTATTAAGTTTATAATCACTTGTTTAGTGGAATATCATATTGCTGATTATCATAAATGTAAAATTCCTGTATAGAGAGGGAGGGGAGCAAATGTGTTTTCCTAATTCCATTAATATTGTATCAACCTTGATTTGATTGACCATTTCCAGAGGCTGGAGGAAAAATACAATACGAATTTAAGAAGCAAAGCCGTATTGACCCTAGGTAGTTGATATCGGAGAACAGAAGGAAACTATCACAAAAACAGGCTAGCTAAGCCTCAAGTTCAAGAATGTCTCGAGAAGCATAAATTTTGGAAAACAGGCATTATGTGAAAACCTGCTGGAAAAAGGCAAAGGAATTCCATGGAACAGGCAGTGAGAAGGACACAGAGAGTCTTTGATAATGCTGGAAGCTTATATAAGCATTTGAAAGAAGTCTGGAAAAGTAAACAGGAAGGGAAAATGAGCATCATTGAATTGGAGATTTACAATAGTTGAATTTCATAGCATGTAAATTATAACCTAATAAAGCTGTTAAGAAAAAAATTTTTAATTTATGACATAACATTTTGCTTTTATTTCATCATGGCATTTTAGATTTCAGTAACCATATTATTATTATAAAAATTAACTAATGGACACACCTTTTACATGACTTTGTTTCAATAATAGTGCCAGAAAACAGTGATAAATGGCTAATCGTCATATTGAGGAACTGTAGAGACATGTCAGAGGGCTCAGTTATTGCATAATCAATAATTGTGTGCATTATTTGGATTAAGACATCTAAGGCTACTTAACAAAATGTTCAAGTGACCCCAAGCTAAAAGACATTGCTAAGATAGTGACAGAATCAGGATTCAAAATTACTCTGATGACTTGGAAAGTTAGACTAAAACCAATACAGTGAAATTAAACAGAAATAGATAGAAAATTCTACCACTAATTGAAAAGAAAAAAAAAAGTTCAGTGTGTCTTAGTTGAAAGGAGAAATTTTCCTGTTACAGCAGACATGAAACTTAATGATTTCAAGCAACAAAGGTTATTTCTTTCTCATGCCACATGCCTGTCATGAGTGGGCAACAGGGCTCTGTGCATCAGAGTCACCGAAATTTAAGAGCAATGCAGCCCTCTTCTCAGTCATTGCTGGTGATTGTGAGAGAAAGAAAGAAAACTTTGCTAAATGCCTCATCGCTTCTTAAGATTGCCATCCAGGAATTATACATATAGTTTCCTCCCACAATCCATTAGCCAAAGAATGTCATGGAGGCACATCTAATTGCAAGGCAGCAGAGAAGTACCATTATATCTGTGCTCAACAGGTGAATAATCACAAATACGTGGCCACCAGTACTAACACCTATTGTAAACTGCATGAACAACAAAAAAAATTAATGACTGTAGTAAGCAGAATTCTCAGATGGTTCTCAAGTTTTCTGAATCCTACCCTCTCTCCCAGGGATACACCCTGTGAAATCTCTTCCCTTTGAATGTTGCCTGGACCTGTGTGGTACAATGGATATTACCCCATGACTAAATTTTTTTTTACGACCAGGGTTGGAAAATTTTGCATATGTAATTAAGGCGTTAAATCAATTGATTTTGAAATAATCAAAAGGGAGATTATCCTTGCTAGACCTAAGCTAATCAATAGAACCCTCAGAAAGAAAAGGGTCCTGAAAAATAGTGATTCAAAGCACAAAAAGTATTATTCTGCTGACTTTTAAGAAGTTAGTTGCCATCAGAGACAGCTGAAGACATTGGAGCAGCCTTTTGGAGCTGAGAATGACTCTCCCAGCCAACAATAATAAAGAAAATTGGGACCTCAGTCCTATAACTGAAAGAAACCAAATTGTTTAACAACCTGAATGAGCTTGAAAGGCAAAACTAAGCTCTAAATGAGAACACAGCCCAGCTAATATGTTGATTTCAATCTGAGTTCCTGAGAAGAGAACCCACTTTCAAGTCCAGGCTATTGATCCACAGAAACTATGAGATGATGAAATTGCATGTAGTCTTAAGACATTAGCTAGGCTGGGCACGGTGGCTTACAACTGTAATCCCAGCACTTTGGAAGGCCAAGGTGGGTGGATCACAAGGTCAGGAGTTCAAGACCAGCCTGGCCAACATAGTAAAACCTCATCTCTACTAAAAATACAAAAATTAGCCAGGCGTGGTGGCGCATACCTATAGTCCCAGCTACTTGGGTGGATGAGGCAGGAGAACTGCTTGAACCCAGGAGGCAGAAGTTGTGGTGAGCTAAGATCATGCCACTTCACTCCAGCCTGGGCAACAGAGGGAGACTCTGCCTCAAAAACAAAACAAAACAACAACAAAAACATTAGCTTGTGGGAATTTGTTGTACTGCATAGAAAATGAATATAATTACAAAAGAACAAGTTCATAATATATGATGTTTTAAAAGCCAACCACACAAAATACAAAAGACCATTCAATTTTGCTTTTAAAAAGGCATATTGTATATTTGCCTAGGAAAATAATTGTGATGTTTATACAGTTCTGAGTAGAAAAAATTACCAACTGTTTTTCCACTGCTATCACTCCATAAACAATCAAATCAACACTGAAGACTTCTGTGACCAAGTGTGTATGGGATTTTCCCACATACACAAGCAAGCAATTGATTCTACAGTAGATGCTGCTGGGTGTCCTCTAATTCAGCTCCAATACTATCTAACCAGAGACAGCATCAGACCCCACAGGGTGAGGGCTCAGTCTCACAAGACCACCCCTCACATATGATGTCAACTTCAAGCCATAAGTTGTTTTACCTAGGCTTCTGACTGGCTATAAATCTGGGTTCCACAGTCTCTTCTGTTTCGAATAATTTGCTAGAGCAGCTCATAGAACCCAGAAAACACTTACTTATGTTTACCAGTTTAATATAAAAAATATTGCAAAGGACACAGATGAAGCAATGAATAGGGCAAGACATGTGGAAAGGGATCTGGAGCTTCCATGCTTTCCCCAAATGTGCCCCCTCCAGGAACCTCTGCATATTCAGCTGTCCAGAAGCTCTCTGAACCCTGTCCTTTCAGGTTTTTATAGAGACTTTATTACATAACACGGTTGATTAAACCATTAGGGATTGGTGATCCACTTACCCTTCAGCCCCTCTCTCCTCCCTGAAGTTTGGGAGTCCAAAGTGAGACTGAAAGTCCCAACCCTCTAATCATGCTTCAGTCTTTGCAATGACCAGTCCCTATCCTGAAGCTACATTGAAGCTGCCAGCCATCAGTCATGACATCAAAAAAGACATCACTTTGGAGATTGCTAGAATTTTAGGAGTTGAATTCAAGGACATGGGGATGAAGACAAAATATATATTTCACAGCATTATACCAGTCAAATGATAACAATTATGGTGAACACTGGAAGCCACTTTGTCCAATATATGCTGTCATATATATGAAATCTTGTTTTCATAATATCTTCAATGATGATTTTTATCATCAAGTAATTATTATAAATCAAAAATAAAATTCTAGCTCCCCAACTGACTGAATAGATCCCCTTCTTGGCCAAGGGAATTCCAAAGAATCCTGAAAGAGTAGTTCAGGCCACGATGGGAAGTGAGGGTTCAGACATACCTCATTATATCCTCTCTCTTTTGAAATTTAGACATAGCTGACCAGCATTAACCTTAAAACAGAGATCTTAAAACTAACAAACACTCTTTATAGCAATAAGATACCAAATTCCGACCTGCCTCTGGTATAGCATAACATGACAGACAGCAGACCCTGAAAGAAACAAAGTATTTTACCCCAAAATATATTTATTTGACATATTTTGAAATGGCCCTTCAAAGCTGTCACTTGTGGAGAAAATTTATATTCCGTAGAGAATCCCCTTCCCTTTCCAGACCTTTTTCTGATTCTAAAGAGATTAGCTGAGAGTCTGTCACCTTTTAAATGTCTGAATAGGAGATATTTGTCACCTATTGCCTCTAGGGCAGCCACCTATGAGACTTTACTTGCATAATATGAACTGTGGTCTCTACTTCTTATCTTAACCCAGATACTCCTTACTATTGATTCCAGGTCTTTAGATAATAACTTGACTCTTTCCACCAATGACCAATCAGAAAATCTTTGAATTCACCAATGACTCAGACACTCTCAAATCCCCCTTCAAAATGTTCTGCCTTTCCGGACCAAACCAATGTATACCTCACAGATATTGATTGATGTCTTATTTCTCCCTAAAACATAAAATCAAGCAGTTTGGGCACATGTTCTCAGGGCCTCCTAAGGCTGTGTCATGGATTATGATCTTTATCATTGCAAAATAAACTTTGTGTTGATTGATACCTGCCTATCATACTTTTAGGTTTACATAATGAATCAGGTCACTGTTATTTTTCTTTGTCATGTTTTCATGTATTTTCAAAATTTAATAGAGCAAACCTTTTTTTCAAAAGCATATTTGTTCTGTTAAATTTTGAAAATACATGTAAACCTGACAAACGTTTTCATGAAACAATGTTCTAAAACGCAAGTAAAATACATGAAAACCTTTGAAAGGTTTACAAAGAAAAGTAAATTTTGTATTTAGATATGAATAAATAAAATACATTTTTATTAAAAAACATTTTCCAAATTTATGGAAGAGTAGAGAGCAATTTACATTTAGGACAACCTAAATGTAAATGAGGTACAAAATACAATTTTTAAGTGTTTTCTTGAGCTAATATGAGGACAATATTAGCTGCCTGATAAACACTTCCAAGTTGTCTTGGGGAATGTTCGGTTCAGCCTTTGTTTCTAAAGGAGGTTTCCAAAGACAAAAGGAAACAAAGCTGAACTAAGCTGGAATTCTCATTGGTTTTCAGAAAGAACATTGAATAGTGATTAGCTGTACACTACTGAACTTTAACAGGGTAGGAGTTATGCTGTGCAGCATTGTCAGGTCAATTTATGGCTACTTGATGTCAGTCTATCTAAAGCCTACATAGCAAGTAGCTTTAAGAGGTGATAGTTAACTCAAGGAGAAGTGAGATGTTCCTATTTAAATGCCTCTCTGGGCCCGATCATTTAAAGAAGCTCATATTTCTCATGTAAAAAGCTTCTTTTCTTTCTCAACACAAACTGTGAACATGGCCACAATCCAATATGATCTAGTGTTTTAAATGAGACCACAACATAACATTAGCTATCTTAATCTAATAGTCTAATAGTCTTTCTTGCACTGAACTGGATAGTTTAGTATGTTTATCAAATTCCATTTCCCCTTTCTTTTAGTTCACTTGTTTTAACCATATTAATCAATCTCTCTTGAACTTTTACATGATCCTGTGAGTCCTAGTTTGTACAATAGTATTCAAAGTAACATATGCCACTGCATATATGCTAGATCTGACACATAAAAGCCTCCCTTTCATGACCCTCTGTTATGTTCCGTCCTCCTGCTGGCTAAGTAGGAGGTTATCCAGGGTGCCCCCTAGAAGCCTGTGTTAATAATAGCAGAATCTGAGTCTCCGGAAGCCTATTGGAGCTTAACCTGCTAAGCCACCCATTCATCTGTAACTGCCCTAGATGGTTACATGAATGACACATGTATTTCTTTTGTTTTGTGTAATTATATTACACCTTAGGACTGTTATTACAATTAATTGAACACTTACTCTATTCCAGATCATCTGTTGAAATTCTACACACATTATTTGCAATCATCATCATCCTAATTTCACACATGATGAAACCAAATCTCCAGAAATTCTAGTCAATCATCTCAGATTGGCCCTCTAGTTTGATAATAACCAAACAAGGACTGGAACCCAGGTCTTTTAAAATCCAAATCTATTTAAACAATGCCTCTGCTGTATTGCCATAATTTTAGAAGGTTAAAAACAAACTTGACTGAATTCAAGAAAAAGAAACAGAGAATTGCAAAGTGTCCAAACATTTTCCTACTAGAAGCATTTTTAGGAACTGGAGTTATATGACCTGAAGATCAGCTTTAAGTATTTGAAGGCTTGCTATCTGGGAGTAGGAATAACACTCTTCTCTGCAGCAGAGTGGGAGATCTAAGGAAGAATTTCAGTTGAACCTAAGAAATTTTCTAATAACTAAAGCTATCCAACAGTGAGATGTATTGTCTTCATTTATTAAAGCTTCCATTCATTCAACTAACATTGTATTTACATTTTATGTTAGGCATTCCACCAGGTGCAGATGATACTAAGTCTATTAAGACTTGGTTTACGTCATTAATAATTTACTTTCTAGAAGGAAAAACAGCATGCAAAAACAGAGAAATACTAACAGTAGAGAACAATAACTGTAACAATTGCCTGAAGTAGAAAGCAATTGGCCCTATATGACTTTGCTAGGGAAAATGTTCTAAGACACTGCTCTATGGAATAGTGGCTGTTTGATGAAATTTTTGCTACTCCAAAATAAAATGTGAAAAAATAAGAAGCAGAGAGATATTTTCAAAAGGCTAATTTATTCTTTTTGTGAGATTATTTACATTTTTCCTTTTTGATGTTAAATATTCTTATTTATGAAATGATGTGGTGTAGCGAGTGGCTTGTTTTATGTTAATATCTTTACTTTGCAAAATAAAACTTTAGCAACCCCATGTTGCCTCAAAAATTGTTAAATGAAATGTCACCAGCCCATTATAAACCATAGTCTAATTTGAGCTGGATGTTGAAAGCTAAATACAAGTTCGCCAGATAAATGTAGGTTTTCCAGATAGAAGTGTATAGTCACGAAAGCACAGAGATTCAAACCCTGCCTGAATTATATTGTGATTCTTAATTAATTCTCCCTTGCTAGAATATTGAATATCCCAAGGAGAGTGACAAAAACAGTAAGCTGCAGAAATTGATAGGTGCCATGTTCACAGCAACTTTTTGCACCATACTAAGTTTGATACATTTCTATAGGCAACAGGGACCTATCAAAGAAGTTTTCAGGGTGTCAGTCAGTGCAACAGTATTTTTCATATGGATCCTTAGACTGTTATTCAGTGTTCATTCCATTTTCTCTTGTACTTGGGTTTTTACAGTCTGTGATTGTGACATTTTTAGACCTGGCAAGTCTACACAATAAAAAATAACATTCATGTTAGACATCTTTTCCTCCCCTACTCCAAAAACAATACTTTCTTATGGTGCTCTTACTGACTTATTTTTAGTAGAAAAGATGAAAATAACATGATCTTGTTTATGTTTTAGAAAGAGCACAGCCTATGTAGAGGCTGAATTGGAAAGGGACGGTACACTGGGACCAACTGGGTGATGAGTTAGAAGCCTGATGCAGCAGCGAGTTCCCTGCAGTTGGGAAGATTTGCAGCACTAAATATATCATCAGGGCTCACAGCCCTTTCACTGAAATGATCCTTTCAACTCTTAAGAGGATACGATAATTTCCAGCTTAAAGGAACATGGGCCAAGCGCAGTGGGTCACGCCTGTAATCTCAGCACTTTGGGAGGCCAAGGTGGGTGGATCACCTGAGGTCGGGAGTTTGAGACCAGCCTGACCAACATGGTAAAACCCTGTCTCTGCTAAAAATACAAAAATTAGCCGGCTGTGGGGACATGTGCCTGTAGTTCTAGCTACTTGGGAGGCTGAAGCAGGAGAATCACTTGAACCTGGAAGGCAGAGGTTGCAGTGAGCTGAGATTGTGGCACTGCACTCCAGCCTAGATGAGAGCAATTCTCCATCTAAAGAAAAAAAGAAGCCAGGTGCGGTGGCTCACGCCTATAATCCCAGCACTTTGGGAGGCCAAGGCATGTGGATCACGAGGTCAAGAGATCGAGACCATCCTGGTCAACATGGTGAAACCCCGTCTCTACTGAAAATACAAAACATTAGCTGGGCATGGTGGCGCATGCCTGTAATCCCAGCTACTCAGGAGGCTGAGGCAGGAGAATTGCCTGAACCCGGGAGGCGGAGGTTGCGGTGAGCCGAGATCACGCCATTGCACTACAGCCTGGGTAACAAGAGCGAAACTCCATCTCAAAAAAAAAAAAAAGAAAACATAAAAGGAATATGGACATTGAAAAACAGATATATATCTAAGAATACTCATAGTGAAAATTACAGAAAAGTTGCGTTTCAATTTTTGTTCTTGCTTTCCTGTTTTCTCCAGGCTGACAGATTCTGCATACTCCTGCTTTTCCTCTCCTAATCTGAACTTTTTTTAAAAAAAGGAAGCATAGGACACTTCCTGACATTGTATCTTTAAAATGTATGGTATCTTCCTACACATTATGTACCCGCTTCCATGCAAACCTGACTACAGTCTGCTAATGCATAGACAGTCTTATCCAGGCAACATCTATATTGCAAGTTTACTTAAGCTCCTTCAGCAAAATAAATTTATAAAAGAAAATAAGACCCAGAATCACAACAAATCATCATTTTGAAAAGCCTTATTAAATGGATACTTCAAAATAATATTGAATTTAAATCTCTGAAATGATATGATTTGAATGGATTTAAGCATAGCATAGCTATTCCAGCTGAGATTCATATATAATCAATATTTCAATATTTCTTTGCCTAGATGTGAGTTATGTTAGTTTTCCTCAAACCGCAATCAGCACCATCCACAGCTTAACCTCCCCTCAATCAATTACTTCTTGATCTCTAGTACTAATAATCAAGAGGCTATTATAATTGTTTCTGTAGCAGCTAAGATCTCAGTTCTCAGCAATTATTGCTAACTTTTATATTCTATAATAATGAACATTAATCTCTTGTTTTTTTCTCTGTTGGTTTCAATTGCTGAGAATATATAGAAACTATAGCTGATATTATAATACATTGTCAAAATTATTTTCAACATACCAAATCAAGCCTAAAAATATACTGAAAATATAAATAAATTGGTCAATGACACAATAGTTTAAATGTGGGTATTCAAACTACTATTCAGTGTTCATGTTATTTTTAACTTGGGTTTTACAGTTGAGATTATTACCTTTTGAGACCTGGCATCTACCCAATGAAAAATAGCATGCATATTTATACATCTCTTCCTTCTATAGTTCAAAAACAATACTTTTTCAGGATTTGTCTTTGTCACCTATTTCTGCATAGAAAAGATAAAAATCAACAGAAATGTGCATAGCAGCCATTTTGCCAAAAAGCAGGACACAGCAAAGGGAGTTATGAGTCAGGTCTACATTGTGCTCATTCTCATGGTGATCCCAGCATAATGAAACTAAAATCCTACATGGCAAGTTCCCTGGAATTTTACATTTTGATCCTGTTCAGTCAGTAAATGTTATTTTGCTTGGTGCTTAATCTTGTTAAATAAGGAAGAAATTTCCACAAGGTTTGGTACCACATCCAAAACCAACTTTCTCATATGAACATAAACATTGATTCAACGGCTCTAAAGGTCCTGAACTTCAGGGCGTGGGATGAAACTGCTTTGTGGGTTTATGTCTGGTGTTTGCAATTTTTCAATGTTTATGTATCAGAATCTCACCAGCAACTAAGTGACATGTTGGATAAACAAGGTGTTAAATTGAAGTCAAAGTTTGATAATAATCTGAAAAAAAAGCATCATTTAAATTTAAAATAAGCAAGGCAAATACTCATGTGTGATCTTCAGTTAGGTATGTACACAAAGGTCTACAACAGACCTTAGCTTCTCTATATAAACAGGTTTTCCTTCTACATTCACTGTGGTAATGACATGAGGTAACATATGTAACCTCCAAGGTCATGTTCCAACCATAATCCAACCATTCTGGTGGCTCCACGGTAGCAAGCTGTACAGTCTTTGTTTTTAACTTAATGGCCACACGTTATGCCATTTTGTGAGACACAGGTTCATTAGACCTTCTGTTCAAGTGCCTTAAGGCCACAATTCATTTCAACTCTGCAATTACTGGTGACAATTTTTATATGCAGCCAAATTTTTCAATCTCAGTGGGAAGGTTTGCATAATTTGTGGCTTTTTGCTCTTCTTTCTGATAATCTCATGTTGGGGGAAAAACATTAAAGATGCATTCTGGAAAAGTATCCATGCTGCATGTGTCAATTTACTGTTTTTCAAAAGAGCAAACTCTAGGAAAGAGATTATGGGGAAAAAAAGATATCACATATCTGCTTTTTTTAAATAAACAGTTTATATCGGGTTGTGATAGATATAAACCATGAGGAAAATAGCTGGTAACTTTCCTTGTTTGTCATATCATGTAGAAGCACCATTCTTCAAAGCTATTTAGTTATTTGAAATATACTGACTGTAAGTTACACTTTTAGGTAAGTTCTCCTAAATATATAGTGCTTTCGAAATTAATCTTGAAAGCACTCAACTAAATTTTTAGATTATAAGTTATTGTCACTGAGCATCTTCTACTAATTTAAGAGATGCTGAGTCAAAGTCTGTCAGGCAAGAATTTAAATCTCTCTGGCCAAAAACTTGGGGTGAATCCATTAGAAACCTGATGTTACAGAGAAACTCTAATTGGAAGACAAGTAAAGAAAAAGCTATACCTATGCAGGATCCTGGGGTTTGATTTGTAGGTTATCAGTACATGCTGACCTAGAACAGATTTTACAAGAGAGAAAGAGTATGTGCATTTAAATAAACAAATATGAAATCATGTCAACTGACCGTTGTTTTCAAAGATTACAGTCTGAAACCATAAAAGCCTAAGAGACATTATTTCTACCCAGAAATTTTGTAACTGTTTGGGTAGGTTCAAAGTGCTTGAAAAACAGAGATGAGCTAGAAAAACTATGTTGAGAGGTCGCAATATGAATTAAACTTACACATTCAGAAGAAAGAAAAAGAGAGAGAGACACAAAAGACTGAAACGTGGTAGCAACAGTAAAAGCTTTCCTTGAGAACTTAATTAAATTGTTTTGACCAAAATGCATGCATCCTTTAGACTGGAGGAAGAACCATGTATTAATAGTCCCAGAATTTTGGTTGAGGGGAGCTCTGTGTTGACCTGCAAACCCAGAGGTGAACGAAACTGATTTACATTACACACAGCATATTTATCTTTTCTTTTGATCAGCAAAAGGCCAGCAGGGCAGCTGTGTTGCTCTGATTCATAACCAGTGACCTGAGTTCCAGTCTCAGGTAGGCTAGTGACTGGACAGGATATTTCAGATAAATCACTTAGTCTTCATTGCCATTAGTTTTTCTCAGCTTTAAAATGTGGGTAAAACTGATGTTCAAAGACTAGGACAGGTTTCAACAATATAATATGCGACTGTTGGGGCTTTCTAGTAAATATTCACTATAGAATTTGTTAATTATTCATTAATTTTGGGTAGAAGCAGACTTTTTTTTTATGGAGAAAAGGCACAAACCCAAACTCTGGTGATCTTTTGTTCACTGAGGAAAACAAAATGAAAGAATACCACCTGGCATATAATAATTATGAACTCTCTTCCCTGGCCTGGCAATTTCCCCATTGTAACACAGGCTACTGCCACAAATTCCTGGAATTGATTCAATGCACATGTCCTTGTTTCCAAGACCCTAAGTAAGTTGCTAGGATACCATTGGGACCTTTTAGCACTTTATTTTCCTTTTCTCAATATATTGTTGGAGAGGTAAGTCCTTTTATATATTGGAATATAATATATTTCTCAACTTGACGCATAATGTCCTACAAGTCTGTGTTGCATATAACTAGCCATGTTAAATTTAACAGTACTAAGCCTGTTAGGTGATAATTGCTGGCTACATTAGGTCTGTATTCTTTAACAGTTTAACTTTAGGATATGTTTCAGACACTCAGTTTTTGCTGCAAACATTTCCTCAACTACTGACAATTAGTGAACACAAAAATGTGGTAAAGGAACAAAATTTTCAGGTAAAACTGGTGTCATTTATGTCACCAGTTTTTATGTGGGTTCCAAATATTTTAATTATGCTTCAAAAGGAGGTGCTATATTATCCAGGTGAATCTACAATGGTATCATTTTCTAGTTTTCTTTCAAACTAAATGAATAACCATCTATGGAATCTTTAGCCCCACCCTACTTCCACTTTCTATGAAGAAAGAAAAAGGGAAGTGTACATGTTACTTGGCTGTTAAACAACTGAGTTGCCTAGCAACAAAAAACAAGTTTCAAAAGATTAGGTCAATAATGTCCAACTAAATTTAATAACAGTAAAAGAGTATGTCCTTGGTTATCAGACCCCTATTTAGCTTCTAGAGTTCAAATACTTTCAATAGTATCAATTTATTTAAACTTGAATTTCAAACAAAGGTCATGGCAAAATGATAAAACTAGAGTAACACATGATAAATTCATTTCCATAGAACCTCAATGTTGTGGCTTCTCCCCTAATGTTTAGGTTCAAATTTTCCTGTACTTTCCATGACAGGACAAGAATTTGCAGTAGAATTTGAATGAGAGAAGTCTGCTGCATTAAGGTAGTCGGCTGTTTCCTTATCTGAGCAGGCTGAATCTTTCTCAGTTTGGGTCAATGAATATGTGTATGGGGACCATTTGACTGTTGTCTACAGGAAGTCAGATTTACTCAGCAGCTTGTGAATTTTGAATTCACAGAAGATTTTATGGATGATGTAAAAGAGATGATTCAAATCCTATACCTCACGTTAATTGCATTGAGTAATCTGTTTGATTTGGTTTCTTTAACCTATCCTTTGGCCACTTCTCGTGGTCCCTCAGTGCCTTCCTTTGACAAGCCCTCAGCCTTTGATCTGCTGTGTGCCAAGTGTTTCATCCCTTGCCCAATTCCTCTGTCACACTCATCTAGAACTCAGGAAGGCCTAAGGCAGTGTAGCCTTATGTTGCAACTATATAATCGTGGGAGAAAGGGCAATCACTGCCATCACGACAAGAAGTTTAGTGCCATTTCTAAGAAAAATCTCAAGTCCTAGCTTATGTATCACCTGGACCATTTGATTAAAAAAAATGAAAATATATGAGGTTTGAAGAATAACTGTTTGCTAAGACATCAAAGTGAACATGACTGTTTCCTACAGAGATGAGTCCTAGTGTCTAAAATATCCTCTTCTCATCTCATATCCACTGGGATATGAATGTAGATTCACAAAGAAACTTTCTAATTAGTACAAAAAGGGAAATTCTAGGAAGAATGGAACTCATATGAATAGCATGAAAAAAGCCATTCGGCTACCTTTGAATCACAACTTTTTCCTTAATTTCATAACCTTTTCTGTAAACTCAAAACACACAGCAAAAAGGCAACAGAAGCAAGGAAGGAAGAACTAGGAGACCTCAATAGTTGATTAAATTCCTGAGGTTTTCCTACCTAGGGGGTGTTCTGGAATAAAAAACAATTGGAAAAAATAGTCAAACCCTCTGATTTAGTATAGGATCCCTCCTTTCAAATACAAAGATTGGACTGATTCTAATAAGAGTGCTGGGAAATGTCAAACTGATACTGTTGATGCTTCTCTTTCCTATCCATAATACTTCCACACTGAGCACTAGGTTAAATAAAACAGCTATTCTTTTCTATTTTTTCCTTTTTATTTCATTTAAAGAAAAACAAACAGTGCATCATTTGAAATTAACTTGGCATATTAACCATGATCATTGCTACATGCACTGTTTTATTTCTCAGAAGTTCACAGCAGGTCTCTTCTTTCCTATTCTCAGAAGCTGTGCTAAGCCACACAGATCACTTGAGGACTCATATTCTAACCTTCTCCCATAAATTACAGTCAGACCTGAGGAATTAGGTCCTGTTGGCTCTTTCCCAAGACTACAATCAAGACTACTCATCGTTTGCTCATCCTCTTCAACCAATCTATTTCATTGTCTCTTTGGTTTACAGCAGCTTTATCTTACAACTCTCCCAAGTTAGAATTAACAGTCAAGTTTCCCAGAACACTAATCAAAACTAACTTGCAGAAAACACATTATCTTCGGTTTCCTGTAACTCCAATCGGGAAACTAAAAAGACCCGATTCATTTTGCATTGTTCTATTTGGATCTATAACAGATGTCAGAACTTCTCTAATAATATGAGCATTGTCCTTTAAGATGGTCATATCTAGATATTGAGTGCTTTCTCTAATAAAGTTGCCATTATTAAAACTGGGAAAAATGCTTTGAACATTCTGTTTTGGAATTACCCTCAATATCCATTCACATGTAATATGAGGGATATCCACACTACTTTACGACCATGCCTCACAAAGGTCAAAAATTTTCTTAAAAAAATTAAATGGTGTGGTTTAGACATAGTCAAAATTTTGAGTGTCTTTGAGAAATAATCCAGTATGACTATTCAAGACAAAGGCTGTGGAAATCTTAGACCAGAGTTATGAGTTAAAACAAAAATAAAGCAAGCTGTACCTTCTATATGTGCCTGAGGCTATGTCTCCAAAAATTCCCAGTTAAGTGTAAAATATTTAGCCAATTATTTTCTTATGCATTGCCAAAAAATCTTATTTGATTTGGTTACTTATTTTACATTTTTATGTTTTTTATATCCAATCAACTAGTTATAATATCTGTACAAACTTAGTTTCAGGAAAATCTCTGCTTCAGACTCAGAGTTTAATCATTATGATATTAACATAATCAAAATCCTTTCGATAATTTTTATTACTTAAATATTTATTCTAAAGTAAATTCTTTGTAATCATGATGGTTTATCTCAACTCTACAGAGCCTGCAAAAAGCAGTAAGACTTGAAACTTCAGGTGCTTCAGCACCTAAATTTCCTACAATAAAAATTTATATAAAAATTATCTCTTATTTTAAGTTTTTAAATGTTCAAGTGTTTGGGTAACAGTATAAATTATCATGTTCATCTAAAGGGATAAAATACTCTGCAGAAAAGCCAGGAGGATATAGAAGTGAATGTCAATGTCTAAGTTTTATGTGAATGAAACAGAGTGCTGTGTATTGAAATGTCTTGAGGAGTGCAGGCAGCAGTAAAAAAGTCTCAGCAGAGAAAGTGACTCATTTGTTATCAGAATTTCAAGGTCATTGCATTGGTCTATTATGGTAAGCGTGAAATAAATTACTTCTCTTTCAGATTTGACAGTAAGAAGACAATAAAGCGTAAGTGGAAATAGACATACATAGTCTAACACATGTAGTTCAGTTCATTGAGACTGAATTGTACTCAGTCATAACATGACCATGGTTGATTACAGCATTAACAATCTAACCATGCATATTCATATATACAGAAAATGTACATGCGCTCACATACAGAGGATGGACTATGTGATTGAGAACCTATGGCTTATGATACTGTGTCATATTTCTTTAAGGAACATTAACTACAAACACCATTCAGAAGTGAAAGAATCCTTTGCCTACCAAAAATATTCTTGCAAATGGAACAGAGAAATTCAGACATTTGAACAAAAATTAAACATTGAAATGGATAGGTCATGTCAAATATTATTGATGATGATATGTACAAACAATTTATGATGAACACTAGGAATTTTCTTGCTTGCATAATGCAAGATATCATTATTAATATCACTATTTATCATCATTTGTATATGGAAGACCTCAGATATCCTCTTCAAATTAATTGAATTTTAAGTATTTATCTACATAGGATTTGAAAAATTGATTCAAAAACGGTGATAGAGTATGTCTTCTTATCCTAGTGTATTACTGAATGTGTCAAAATCCTGATACATTGAATGTATATTATCCTTAAAAACAATATTTAAAATTTGTTCCACCCTTGCTTATATTTTTGGGGTGAGTGAAGGCATTCCTGATTAGTTAGCAGGCATGACTTTGCTTTCTATAAACAAAAGTCCAACCAAATTGGATCTTATTTAGCCAATAGAAATCTAGCTGTCAAAATCTCCTCCAGTGTTTAATGGTTCGGAGTTTCATTTTCTAAGTGGACATCAAACTGAAGTTTGGCCTAGTCTCCAAGTAAGAAAACTGCCACTCTAAATGTTATTATCTTCATGCTGCAGTCCAGTGATCATCCAGTGTGGTGTAGTAGAATAAATGCAGGATAGGGAGTCAGGACACTAATAAAAAAATCCCAGATGTGGCCCGGAGGAGTGGCTCACACCTGTAATCCCCGAATTTTGGGACACTGAGGTGGACGGATCACAACGTCAGGAGTTTGACAGCCTGACAAAACATGGTGAAACCCTATATCTACTAAAAAAAAAAAAATACAAAAATTAGCCAGGTGTGGTGGCATGTGCCTGTAATCCCAGCTACTCAGGTGGCTGAGGAGAATTGCTTCAATCTGGGAGGCAGAGGTTGCCGTGAGCTGAGATCGTGCACTGCAGCCTGGGCAACGGAGACTCCATCTTGAAAGAAAGAAAGGAAAGAGAGAGAGAGAGAGAGAGAGAGAGAGAGAGAGAGAGAGAGAGAGAGAGAGAAAGGGAGAGAAAGAGAGAGAGAGAGAGAGAGAGAGAGAGAGAGAGAGAGAGAACATCGTAGATGTACAAAACACTCTTCAGAGATAGCTGTGTTCCACTGGTCAACTTTGAGTCTTCTAGCTGTATAACTTTGGCCAAATCACTTGCATTTCTGGCCTTCTATTTGTTTTGCAATATAAAAAAAAATGGAGATTTTATCATGCTTGCATATATCTAGAACAATCCATGCCATAAAGAATAGATTTGAAATGATAGCTGCTGTGATAGTTAATTTTAGGTGTCAACTTGACTGAATTAAGGGATACCCAGATTGCTGGTAAAGTATTATTTCTGAGTGTGTCTGTAAGGGTGTTTCCAGAAGAGACTGATATTTTAATCAGTGAGCTAAGTAAGGAAGATCCATGCTCACTGATGTAATCAGGCACCACCCAATCAGCTGAGGGCCCAGATAGAACAAAAAGAGGGAGGATGAATTCTGTCTCTCTCTTCTGGAGCTGTGGCACCCATCTTCTCTTGCCCTTGGACATAAGAACTCCAGGTTCTCTAGCCTTTGGACTCTAGGACTTGAACTAGGGGCCCACCCCAGATTCTCAGTCCTTTGACCTCTGACTGAGAGGTACACCACTGGCTTCCCTGGTTCCGAGGCCTTCGTACTTGAACTGAACCATGCAGGCTCTAGTCTTCCCTGGTTCTTCAGCTTGCAGAGAGCATATCATGGCACTTCTCAGCTTTTATAATTATGTGAGTTAATTCCCTTAGTAAATCCCTCTCATCTACCTATACTATTGTTTCTGCCTCTCAAGTGAACCCTGCTTCATAAGGTTTCCTTTTATAAAACTATTTTCTCAGTAGTAATATACTTTTTATGTTATTGAATTTATGCACTCCACCTCTCAAATACCTACAAATGCCACACCAGAATTTCCAATGGTGTCTTTGCATTACATCTATTAAGATATGTACATGTATGTGTGTGTGTTATGAACTGAATGTTTGTGTCTTCCTAAATTCATATGTTGAAGCCCTAACCACCAATGTGTCGGTATTTGGAGATGGGTCTTTGGGAGGTAATTACGTTTAGATGACATCATGAAGGTGGGACTCCTATGATGGGATTAGTGTCTTTATAAGAAAAGGAAGAGAATCAAGAACTCCCTCTTCTCCCTACCACCTCCTGCCTCACCCTGTGAGGAGACAGTCAGAAGGTGGCCATCTGCAACCCAGGAAGAAAGGCTTCTGCTACTTGGATCTGGGACTTCCCAGCCTCCAAAAATGTGATAAATTCCTATTGTTTAAGTCACCTGCTCTACGGCAGCCTGGGAGAACTAAAATATAATTACAAACACAGGAGCACACACACAAATACACACACACACACACACACACACACACTCAGACATGTGTATTTTTTTTCAAATTTCAACTTTCAAAAGGAAAAATATAATCCCAATACCCAGCACAAATTTAGCCTTTTCAATCTAAGTCTTTTTCTACATGCCTTTTCTTTGGGTTTAAGGACAATAATTATTTGTCTCTTCTTGTCACTGAAAACTTCTCAAGTTAACCCACAATGGAGAGAAGGAATTTGGATTTTATCTCACAGGTAATAAGAAATCACTTTTCATACTTGGACAGGGAGTTAAAAATAAAGAATATTTGTCTGGCTACTCTGTGTAGGATATCCAAGACAGACCAGAGGTAAGAAAAATGATAAAGGGTAAAATAGAGTTGTGCTTATAAAAATAAAAATAATTGTATTGATGCTTTGGAGTTGAATGTGCCTGAGTTTAGTTCTTACTTCCATGATTACAAGCTCTATGGTATTAAGTCTCGACTTCCCTACATCTTAGGATTCTTCTTAAACTGGGATTAATAAAGATAATCTACTTCAAGGTTGGTACAGGGTTTTATATGCCAGAGCTGTTAATAGTCAGAAGTGATATTGGCAGTCAGTCCCAATGACTAGATCTGTATCCAAGCAGGTATGGAGAATAAATGTGATGGTTAATGCTGAGTGCTGAGCAAAGTGGTTAATACATAGTGCTTAATACATCTGCGATTTGGCAGTTACTGGTGTTATGCACAGAAAAATTGAAGGGAGTTGGCTGTCATAATGTTGAAACTGGTTGGATATAGAGAATACATGAAAAATAAAGCTTAGAAGATTTGATATTTGAGATTTGGGTATCAAATTGAATCTGAATCTACTGGTACTATTAGGTCTTAGAGTATATCAGCAGAATTGTAGGAGGAAGTGAAAAACCATATGCAGATATGTCAAATCCTTTCTTCTTAAGGAAAGACACATGATGATTTTTATGCTTCAGCTGAGAATATTAACGTCATAGTTGAAAACCAAGCAATTGGAGAAGTTGTAGTATGATAACTTCTTGAGACAGAAAATAATAAATTTAGATAAGGTATGTTAAACCCCAGATAATTGAGAGTCTTATTAAGGACTCAACCACCCACCCACTACAAATATAAAAATATCTAACAGAAATTGAAAATATAAGAATATATAAATGGCAAATTAGGGAATTATTAGAACTCAGTAGGTGATTTTATGTGTAAGTATAAGAAAAACCTTGGATGAAATGACTTGAAATTAGGGCAAAAGGGCTTCAGTACATTTTGTGCTTTGTATGAGCAAATTTTTATTTTGTCCAAAGGAAAATTGCATTAAATAATAGAAAGCAGTAGTCACACATAAAATAATGTATTATTAAAGAGCTTTATTTTCTCACACACATTGTTTCCTATGTTCCACATTGATTAAATAAGATAATTAATAGCAGAATATTTGCTTAAAATAACGTAATAATATTGTTAATATGTTATCACAAAAAGACTATTGTGAAACCAGAAATGTTTGATATGGGTTTCAAACATCATATGTTTGTTTGTTATAAGAAGACATTGGGTTATACCATGTTGAGATATTACACTTATTAAAACAAATTATCTCAGAGATTTTTAATCTATTAGTAAGTACTATACCACATGAAAAAGGAGAATTAACTCAAAAGGAGAAAAATATATTTTAAAAAATCTAAAGATAAAATATAACTTTCAGAATTCAAAAGTAATAAAGTTGAGTTTAAAAATATCTGGTAAGAACCTATAGTTGCAAATTAATGAAAGTAAAATGACCTTGGCCAGGTGCGGCACTCCCAGCACTTTGAGAGACCAAGGCAGGCAGATCACATGAGTTCAGGAGTTCAAGATCAGCCTGGCCAACATGGCAAAACCCCATCTCTACTAAAATACAAAAATTAGCTGGATGTGGTGGTGCACGTCTGTAATCTCAGCTACTCAGAAGGCTGAGGCAGGAGAATCAGTTGAACCCAGGAGATGGAGGTTACAGTGAGCTGAGATCATGCCATTGCACCCCAGCCTGGGTGACAGAGTGAACCTCTGTCTCAAAAAAACAAAACAAAAAACAAAAACAAAAAGAGGGAAAGAAAATGGCCTTAACTCATTAAAAAAAAAGTTACCTCTTCTATAGCGGAAATATATTTGCGAACAAACTTTAATTGTTAAAATTGCAAATGTCTGTTTCAGACAATGGTTTTAGATGTTTGTATAAAATAAACCCATATTTCCCTTTGTAATATGTAAATTTGAATCATTTAAAATTAACATTTCCCATCCTCTATTTTCATTTTGATGTTTTGTTTAGAAGGGTTTGTGATAGAAACATGTTTTCCTGTAATCTGCACAACTTAATAAATACTCGTATATTGCTAATGTATATACTGTCTATGTAAGGTTCATCTTTTAACAATGGATGTGAAATTTTATAGATTACAGACCTCAAAACCCTGAGCAGAGGCAGTCTGACTGAAAAACTACATCAATCCAACATAAGGATTGTGGCTTAGACAATGAAAATGTCTTTATATTAATTCAGTCACCTCATTGATTTGTCTACCTGATGACCCTAACCAAATGGACACACAACAATAAATTTGGGTCACTGAAAAACATTTTAACTAAAATTCACCAGATGTTGGCAATCACTCATTCTCAATCCACATCTTATCTCACTGATGAAAGAAGAGAATCCCACAACCCCTTAGCAATTCATTAACAAGTCAAGCAGCTTTCCATGGAGGCAAGCCCTTCGCACGCTCCATGGCCCTTGCTCCAATTGCAATGTTTGTGCATTTTTCTTCAGCACTAAAAAAAGAGAGAATTGGTCCCAGGGCTTCTGAACATTTCAGGTGTTTATAAACTGCCCAGATGGGGACACATGGTCTCTATTACTCTATTTCTGTTTGTGTTACTTTTCTTTTTTCTTTTTCTTTTTAGAGGAATTTACAATTCCTTCCCTACCCAGAGGACAACATGGAATGACTTTCACTTCCTTAATTCCCACAGCCAGTCTGGCAACTCTCTCAGTCCACCCACCCTCTACAGATGCTCAGATGTGTTCCCTCTCTTCAATTCCTTATTACCTTTCACCTGAACTACTGAAAGAGCCTTTTATAAATACTCACATGAAATAGTTTTTTGTTTCATTTGATTTTAATTAATTCATAGAGTTCTATTATCTGTCTGGAATTAAGTTTTAGGACTAGCATAAAGTGGTCACTGAGGTTTACTGTTTTATATAGGGCTATCAGTTAGTCCAGCACAATTTATTGAAAAAGCTTTTCTTTCTCCACTGTATTGTTGTGTTATCATTGTAATGAAATGGAATGACTATATAAGCCTATTTTTACATTCTCTCCCCTCTTCCGTCAAACTACTTGATGATTCTTATTTCAGTAACACAAAGTGTTGACAACTACTAAATTTTGACTACTAAATCTTTATATTCAGTGAAGACAAGAAGTCCACCAACTGTTATTTTTCAAAATTGTTTCAACTATTTTAATTTATTTCTCTGTCCATGTAAATTTCAGGATTGGTTTGCTAATTTAATGAGTGCTAATGTAAATACAAAGTTATCAAACAGTATATTTTAAATATGTGCAACTTATTGTACGTAATACTTTTAAAAAATATTGTAGGTTTTCACTTCCAGGAAGACAGAACAGATGTACTTTTCTCAATTCCATCCACTAAACGAAATGAGAAATCTTGAATTATATATATAAAATAAACATAAAAAGATGGTTGAATGGTAGAAAGAAGGCAGGACCAGATAGGAAATCTGAGACCTGAAGAACAACATGGTAGGGAGTTTCCTGAGTTTTCTTTTTGACTCAGACTTAGAACTGAAGAAGCCAGTAACCTGGAAACATCAATGTGCAGAAACAAAAACAGTAAAATAGCAACAAAAATCAGCTGTCTCTAGCCAAATGGCCAGAAAAGGTGCAGCTCTGCAAGATAGAAAACTTTTAAACAATAACCACTCCATTCAAGCCAAACTCTACACACACACACACACGTACCTCACCCACATCCACATCAGCAAAGTCTGATTTAAGAGCCTGGACTTTCACCCTTACAAGGCTATAACAGCGTAGTCTAAAACCTGAATAGAAGTGGTCAAGAACAGGCACTTAGAAAAAAAGGTCTTTTGCCCCCACCAGACACTGGTGAGGATCCCCCAGAAGCCCTGATGAAGTGGGTCAGAGAAGGCCTAAGGCCTAGTGGAGACCCAGGATTATGACTGTGTGGCTGTGGTGCCACAAGGGGCTATGTGAGAATGAAAATGAAGCATTAATGAGTTACTAAACCCTTTCCAACCAGTGGGAATAAGTGGAAGCTTACTGAGGAGCCGAAACTTCCCTCTCTGCCCACCAGTAATAAGCAGCACACTACCTCAGGTCTTAATGGATGCCACGCGTGGAACCTGGATTTCACCCAACCTGGCAGAAAGGAAGCAGGGACTTTATTCCTCTGCTGGAGGGGTGTCTGAAGAAGCAAGTCAAAAAGAAGTTTAAATAAGATCTAGAGTCTCATAACATAAAACGCCAAACATCTAGTTTTCATTCAAAAACACGTATCACACCAAGAATCAAGAAAACATCGAACAGAATGAAAAGAAAGGAAGTCAACACATACCAACACCCAAATGACAGAGATGAAAAGGTTACTAAAAATTATTTTATTATTTATTTATTTATTTTTGTTTTTTATTTATTTATTTATTTATTTATTTGGAGATGGAATCTCTCTCTGTTGCCCATGCTGGAGTGCATTGGTGCAATCCCAGCTCACTGCAACCTCCACCTCCAAGGTTCAAGCGATTCTCTTGCCTCAGTCTCAAAGTAGCTGGGATTAAAGGCGCCCACCACTATGCCTGGCTAATTTTGGTGTTTTTAGTAGAAGTAGGGTTTTGCCATATTGGCCAGGATGGTCTTGAACTCCTGACCTCAAGTGGTCTGCCTGCCTTGGCCTCCCAAAGGGCTGGGATTATAGGCATGAGCCACCATGCCTGGCTTGAAAACGATTTCAAAGTAGTATCATAAAATGCTTAAATAGGTTCAAACTTATAGTTAGATAAAATGAGTAAAATCTAATATTTGATAGCACAACAGGGTGACTGCATCAACAATAATTTACTGTACATTTTAAAATAACTAAAAGTATAATTGGATTTTCTGTAACACAAATAAAGGATAAATGCTTGAGATGATGGATACTCCATTTACCATCATGTGATTATTATGCATTGTACGCCCATATCAAAATATCTCATGTATCATAAATACATATGTACCCATAAAATTAAATATAATTTTAAAAAATTCTTAAGCAAATACATACATGATTAAAACAAGTAAAGCAATAGGAAGTCTCAGCAAAGAAACAGATGACATACAAAAGAACCAAATGGGAATTGCAGAACTGAAAAATATAATTGAAATTTTAAAAGCTTCAGGAATGAGCTGAATAGCCGAGTGGATGGGATGGGAAAGAGTGTGCGAACTGGAGACAGAAAAAGAGAAAACATCCAAATGCAAAAAAAGAAAAAATGTGGACTTGTTAAATATATTTCCATTTTGTTAATTGGTTCTCTAGTGCAATATCTGTTATCCAAGTGTTAAACAGATTCTGCACTTTTAATTTATATATAATATAATTTGCTGCTACTATTTGAAAGTTGTAATGAGCACACTTTTTTTTACTTTAGAATTAACATATTGTCCCATTGAACAGTATTGTATTAAGGAACTGAACAATTAAATGAAGTAGATGAAAAGATGAGTCTTTTACTGAATATATATATTGTCAAATAAAATATATCAAGTGATTTATTTTCTGAATGAAAATGCACAAATTCATAATTATTGTCAAGAAAACATGGCCTTATAATTCAAATGATGTACATATCTGTAGTAGCAAGTTTGGAAAGCTTTTTCTAATAGCCCTCAGGCACACACCCTATTTCATTAGTGTGTAAAGTTAATTTATTTTGATGAGGAAAATGACATAAACACAAAGTATATGTAACCACTCTTTCAATCTTTTAAGGCATCCTGAAATATTTAATTAAGGATATCTATGGCCTCAGAATTTAAAATCATGAGTGAAAGGAAATTTTTTTTTTTCTCTGACCAATGAAGTGTCATTCAATGCAGCCATCAATAGCTGCTATTCCTATTCTATCAAACATAATATATGCCAAATGGAAGAGTTAAAATGTAATCAAAAGGATTCAATCATTGCTTGTGTTACAAACAGATACTTGAGGAAAACAATCTATATGTGTTCCTTTGTTCCAGTTAAACCTCATTACCAGTATTTTAGCCTCAGCAAAAAATATCCCAAAAGAGAGACCCTAAATTAATGCATTTAGTAGGAACCAGCTATAACAGCATACGCTGGTGCAAGGGCTTACTCATGACAACTTCTGCCAAGAAAAGAGCAACCAGGTATGGGGTGCACATAAGGATTCTGTTGTGCTTATTGTCATAATATTCCACTTAGCCACAAATTGCCAGTGAATGATGCCCAAGTGTCTTCTTGCAATGCTTGATGAAGCCAAGCAAGTCAGGGAAACTACTTCTCTAGTTGGATGATAAAGAAGCAATTAAATTTTTGGAAGATCACTGTGAAATTTTTCTGGCAATGATATATTCCTGAAATGTCTGTAGAAATGTCTGTAAATCACATTTTAGAGAATAACTTCCAACTTTAAATAATGCAGCAATCCAATATTTCAAATTATTCAGAAAAAAGTACAATTTAAAGTTTAAAAAGTATGTTGGAAGGTACAACCCCAATAATCTGTTTTCCAACTTTTGTTTGAATTAAATAATATGGTTTAAAGCAGGACACACCTATGATGGAAATTTCAAAAATAGGAATTAAAACTCTCATCTCCTAATTGTCACTTCCCTTTTTGGATCAGAAATTTGATTGACACTATGAGGTATAAATAAAACTGCATGCAATATAATATGCTGAGAAAATTGCCTAAATCTTACACAAACTTTTTATTGAAGTAAAATTCACATATTAAATTAGCCATTTTAAAGTGAAGAATTTAGCAATATTTAATACATTTACAATGATATACAACCTCATCTATTTAATTCCAAAATATTTCCATCACTCCAAAATAAAATCTCATACCCATTTAGCAGTTACTCCCCAATTTCTTCTTCCCTGCCAGCACCTGGCAACCACCAACCCGCTTTCTTTTTCTATGGATTTACCTATTATGGGTATTTCATATAAAGAGAATCATAGAATGTGTGACCTTTTGTATCTACCATTTTTCATTTGGAATATAGTTTTCCAGGTTCATCCATGTTGTAGCATGTGTCAGTACTTTGTTTCTTTTTTTTTTTTTTTTTTTGAGACGGAGTTTCGCTCTTGTTACCCAGGCTGGAGTGCAATGGCGTGATCTCGGCTCACCGCAACCTCCGCCTCCTGGGTTCAGGCAATTCTCCTGCCTCAGCCTCCTGAGTAGCTGGAATTACAGGCACGTGCCACCATGCCCAGCTAATTTTTTGCACCTTTAGTAGAGACGGGGTTTCACCATGTTGACCAGGATGGTCTCGATCTCTTGACCTCGTGATCCACCCGTCTCGGCCTCCCAAAGTGCTGGGATTACAGGCTTGAGCCACCGCGCCCGGCTTAGTACTTTGTTTCTTTTTATGGCAGAATAATATTTCATTCTATGGATATAACACAATTTGTTGATCCATTCGTCTGTCAATGGACATCTGCTTTATAGCTATTGTAAATAGTGGTGTTGTGAAGATCTATATACAAGCTTTGGTTCAAGTAGTGGTTTTCAATTCTTAAGGGGTATATGCTTAGCTGTGGAACTGCTAGGTCATTTGGTAATCCTGTGTTTTACTTTTTGAGAAACTGCCAAACTGTTTTTCACAGCAGCCAAACAATCCTATCTTCCCACCAGAAATGTACAAGGGTTGCAATATCTTCCTACTTCACCATTTGTTTTGTCTTCAATTATAAACACCTTTTTTTTTTGCTGTTTGAAATCAACAATATATACTTAAGAAATAAACTTATAGAGAGCTGGTTATTGTTGGTCATGTCAAAAGCAATCTAAAATATTTCTGCACATATTGATATTTGTTCTTTCTTAGAATAAATATTTTTTAAAAAGAAATGATGTTATTTGTGAATGAGCATGAGAAAATTCCGGAGTATATTTCTCCAACCTTCACAATTATCTACTAAGAGTGGTTTGTGATGTTTGTTCACATCCAAGCATAAGGATGAAATGTAGAAATGATTTAATTAAAGGGAATGCTTCTGTCCTGCTAAATACTAGAGTATAAAAATAAAACTAATTCTCAAAGTTGGTGTTGCCTTTCAAGATCATTCCTTGAGAAGAGGTTTGAAATTAATCAGTGTTATACATCTCAGTGGCTGCCTCCATCATGTTCTACAGCTTGGATTTCAAGGTTTTTTTTGTGTGTGTGTGACATGTTGAGCACCATCATCCTCCATGTCCTTGCCATCACAGGGGAATAGAAAACATGAAATTAGATTAGCAAAGATTACCATAGAGGTATAAGGGTGAGAATTTCAGATTCAGAAATACAAATGATTAAAAAACATCAAGTGGAAAAATAATCTTGCTTGAAACTGCCAAAGTGAACTTTCAGCTTAGTTGATAGCAGCCGAACAATTCTGCATTCAGGCTGCTGCCAGGATCCTGACCTATGGCAAGTCTTCTTTCCTGTACAGGTTTCACTGTATTAGGAACCTCCTTAGGAGCTGGATTCATGTATCAGAGAAAGAATGTTATATATCCTATTTATTCTTTGTGATAATAGCTTTACGTAGACCCTATTTCCAACCTCACACAATAATCCCATAAAAGAATTGATTGGGGTAAAGGTTGCATTTGAAAAGATGTGTAGTCATAAAAAGATGACCTATTGCACTTGGAAAGAAACATTGGCATTATGCCACATGGGTCAAGAAGCCATATAAAATATGTGAAGTATGTTATTTTCCAATTAGACTATATAAGAAATTTGGCAATTTTATTCATGACATTTTCTATAAAACGAAATCTGTTGAATGTTTTCATCATCTTCTATACTTATGTCTACCTCTCAAAATGGCCTCTTTGGTATTTCAGGATACTTTTCAGGGAATATTCAATATGCTTTAAGCATATGCAATACTCAGTAACCCCTTTAAGCCTCTCACACCCTCTAAACTAAGTGGTCCATGATTCCCTGAAATAAGAGGCTCCCTATTCACCATTTCCTTTGATTGGAAACACAGTATTATTAAACTGGAAGGAGGTTGGAGTGAAGAAGGCATTACAAGAAGGACCTTTAGGAAAGTTGATAGTGCTGAGTCAGCAGTTTTCGCCTTCCTCATATTTTTCTTAGGGCTTTCCATAGCTGAAAGGTGTTTAGAGATAACCTAACCTATTTCTGTATCCATTCTCATGATGGTACGTGCCTAGAATATATAAGAGAATAGCAACTTTTTTTTTTTTTTTTTTTTTTTTTTTACCAGTAAGTCCTCTCTGAAATAATTCTGGGATGTTACCAGGGACTTGGCTATTTCTACTCTCTCCAGTGAATTCAAATAAAGAATGTGAATTTGAAAATGTCAAGTACTCTCCCAAGTCAACTAAAATCTCATCTTGCTAAAAGGTGTGAAAGTTAGTCTTTTAGC
Organism: Saimiri boliviensis; assembly: GCF_048565385.1. Taxonomy (NCBI): domain Eukaryota; kingdom Metazoa; phylum Chordata; class Mammalia; order Primates; family Cebidae; genus Saimiri; species Saimiri boliviensis. The sequence goes on along the minus strand of NC_133463.1, from coordinate 38,457,700 downwards.
ATGGAAACAACTTTTTATTCCATTTATTTTAGAAGTTGCTTTTCTAGATAGATGGCAATGCAACTATAAACAATAAACACAGCATATCAAAACTCTATTTGAAATTTAACTCATAAATATTTTGAATTCAATTCACCTCTGCTATTTATAAAACTAAACCCCTTACAATGTTTTCCAAATGGCTGAAACAAAGGAAAACACACATACGCAATCACAAAGTATTTCAAAAGCAACGTGATCAAGGGTTGTATCAATTTTACTTACTCTTTAAAACTGGATATTTATGGGAAAATGAAATGTGATATTTGTTGGCCTATAATGTTTCATCAACTCCTTTTACATCATCTGTTTTGTTGGTTTTTCTATTGGTAGAGTAGGCAAATGCCACTGCTAACTTCTATGAAGGTAGGTTGTAAGCGACTGCAAGGCCTATCACCACAGTATTTTGAAAATTTATTTTGAAAAATAGCACTGATAAAGCCTCTTTCATGCAATTTTTTAAATGTCAATGCCTGAACATAAAGAGCCACAAACTACATAGATACTCAGAGCACGCACATAAGACAACACCAAGGGAACTATATATCTACACAAATTAATATGTCATCAACTTAGAAAGACCTTTCAACAAATGAATAAATTATTTCCTGAGAAGTGAGTTCTCCAAAAGTCCCTGGAAGTTAAAGTGTAGAGATTTTATTACCAATGTCCCAGACATTTTACACTGAGATATTGAACTATGAGATCTTTAAGGTCTCCGGCAACTCCAAGAGTGATGACTGTGGGAGTACATTAAGATTAATGATTCAGGATACTAGAAATACAATTTTTACTGTTTAATTTTTCACCACCACTCTTAATCACATGAAAGCTGGCTTTCATCCATTTAGGTATACCGAAACTGCTCTTTTGGCTGACACTTAAGGTTTTGTTTAAAATTCAGTCGTTATTTCTCTGCTCCATCCTCCTTGACCTTTCTGCTGTGTTGGTTACTACTGATCATCCATTCTTCCTGAAACCCACCTGCCCTAGACATCCCCATTAATATACCGTCCTTGTTCTCCTTCAGTCTTCAATGGTTCCTTCCAGATTTCCTTCATTGTTTCATCTTCTTACGCTGCTCTCAGGTGGTGTAGCCTGCCCATGTGCTTACCTTATATTAAATCTTTTTCTCATTCATTCACAAAATCTCTACTGTGCTGATGGGCTGTTGAATTTTAAAACTTTGAGCCCTATCCTAATTCATTATATGAGTTTTGGGAGGCCAAGCATGGGGGCATTGAGACAGTCTCGCTCTATCCTCAGACTGGAGTGCAGTGGCATAATATCGGCTCACTGTAACCTCCACCTCCCAGGTTCCAGGGATTCACCCTACCTTAGCTTCCCTAGTAGCTGGGATTACAGGTGCTGCCACCACTCCCAGCTAATTTTTGTATTTTTAGTGGGGATGGGGTTTTGCTATGTTGGCCAGGCTGGTCTCGAACTACTAACCTTAGGTGATTCACCTGTCTCGGCCTCCCAAAGTGCTGGCATTACAGGCATGAGCCACCACACTTGGCCCCCCACATAAGTTTTAATCGTGTATTTTCAACCTCTGACTAAAAAATTCTACCAGGTTAATCTGCCATAATCTCAAATTTTACCTACCCTCAACTAATTATTAATCAAATAACTTTTTTTTCAACTTCCTTTCCTAGCGGGGGAACTACCACTCATTCAGCAACACCCAGAACAGTTTTTGTCTCAGATTTTGTGACAACTTTTTGTACTTAGCCTCTTGAATATTTCTCTTCCTCTTTATTTCCCACTCCTGCAATCTTATTCAGGCTATTGCTGCCTAGTAAAGCCTCTATGTTTACTTTCCATTGCACAGCTAAGAGAATTTCTTCCTTTTCTACAGGTCCCACTTTATGTTTTTAAAAATCAGTCCTGGTCTGAGACAGAAGATATCTAAGACCCTAAACAAACTCTACTTAGAGATTATTTATATTGCATTACTTAGGATACAACTGTGCATGGTTGATTACTCAGATTCAGATCAGGGAGGGATAACGCTGATGGAGGAGATTCAATCTGACTGTTGAGATGGCATTTAAAATGTATGGAACACTCCAGTATTAGACAGGCAGTGGATCAGAGGGTTGGGCATGGGCAATATAAAAGGAGAATGTCAGGGATAAGATAAAATACATATAGCTCAAAGACTCCAAATCAGGGAGGCTGAACACCAGGTAACAGCCCCATCAACAAAACTGTGATGTAGAACAGAATTCTAAAGCCTTGGTGGGAGAAAGTGAGCACATGTCCAAGTCACAGTGCTGGGAAGGGGCAGCAGTGGGTGTGTCGTTACCAGCAAAAAGAAACATAATTTTTAGGAAGGAAAACAACTTCATGACAAAAGACGGATAAAGAAAAAAAGGCAATATATATATATATTTTTTTAAGAAGGAAAAATGAGTAACAGGGATAAAAGAGAGAATTAAGCCTTGGGGAAGGAGCAGAAAAAAGGGGCTATAGTAGAGATTGATGGTGTGCCAGTGACTATGGGTTTGGAGAGGATAATGGCTAGTATTCATTCGACATTTACTCTATGCTAAATACTATATGGATATCAGCTCATTTCTCAACAGAATCCTATGCATTAGATACATTACTATACCTATGAAGAGATGATTACAGGTACTTTATTCAAAGTCAAAAAGCTTATAAGAGGGGATATAGCAAGTTGGGACTACAGTCTTTCTGACTCCAAAGCCTATTCCCTTAACCGCTAAGTTATATATCTCCAAAATCTTCCGCAGGCAGAATTTGTTTCGGGGGGTGTAGGGTCCTGATAGAAAAATGAAAGTAAGGTAAAACATGGCCTTATCTGTTGGGCAGAGACAGAAGAAGGGGTTTCAGAATTAGCTTAGCCTGTTTCTCATCTCTCATAAACTTAGAATTCTAAGCCTGTGTCCTAAGAGAAATCATCCACACATCAAGGAATTATGTAGTGGATTCTTAAGTCTTGTCAAGGCAGAAGTAATCAGAACAGAATCATGTCAGCCCAATATTTAGTTAGATACTTAGCTTGTCTGGTTCAAAGATCTATGAATTCCTGTTGAAGCAACGTCTTAATTCATTTTGGGGTTGCTATAACAAAATTCCGGGCCAAGTGCAGTGGCTCAGGCCTATAATCCCAGCACTTTGGGAAGCCAAGGTGGACAGATTACTTGAGGCCAGGAGCTCAAGACCAGCCTGGACATCATGGCAAAACCCCATCTCTATTAAAAAATATACAAATATTCGTCAGGTGTGGTGGATCACACCTGTGGTCCCAGGTACATGGGAGGCTGAAGCATGAGAATCACTTGAACCCAGGAAGCCTAAGTTTGTAGTGACCCGAGATCGCACCATGCAGTCCAGACTGGGAGACAGAGTGAGACTGTCTCAAATAATAATAATAATAATAATTAACTGGGTAGTTTACAAAAAATCAGAAATTTGTTTCTCACAGTTCTCAGGCTAAGAAGTCCATGATTAAGGTGCTGGCAGATTAGGTGCCTAGTGAGAGCCCACTTCCTCATAGATGACCATCTTCTCACTTTAACCTCACGTGGAAAAAGGGTGAAGGATCTCCCTTTTTTAACAGAGTACTCATCTCATTCATGAGGGTGGAGCTTATTACTTCCCAAAGGCTTCACCTTCTCGTCCTATCACCTTGGGGTTAGAATTTTAACATATAAATCTTGCGGGGAGACATAAATTCAGTTTATTGAAGGCAAGAACTTGAAGTTGAATGTTATACCTCAGCTGAGTCTTTGAGGTGTAAAGTGCAGTTGCTGGTAGTTGAAGGAGGAACTCTATTTGCAGTTATATTGAATTTTTTGTCAAACAGTATTTGAGCAACTCCTATGTGCAGGGCTCCAGCATGGGGCTGGGCGCTGTGGCTCACGCCTATAATCCCAGCACTTTGGGAGGCTGAGGTGGGTGGATGACCTGAGGTCGGGAGTTTGAGACCAGCCTGACCAACGTGGAGAAACCCTGCCTCTACTAAAAACACAAAATTAGCTGGGTGTGGTGGCACATGCCTGTAATTCCAGCTACTTCGGAGGCTGAAGCAGGAGACTCACTTGAACCCAGGAGGCAGAGGTTGTACTGAGCCAAGATGTTGCCATTGCACTCCAACCTGGGCAACAAGAGTGAAACTCCCTCTCAAAAAGAAAAAAGAAATTCCAGCTATTATTGCTGTGTAATGAACCATCACCAACTCAGTGGCATTAAACACAGAACCACTGAATTATACTCATGGCTTTTGCAGGAATTTGGACAGTGCATAGTAGGAATTTCTTGATTTTTGTTTCATGGTTTTGAAACAGGAAAAGGTCCCTTATCCTCCTCACAGGGACTGTGGCTTGCTTCTTCAGTGACCTGCTGTTCAAACCTCTAGCAGGAGCATGCAAACAGGCAGGTTGTGGGGCTCTGACCCCACAGCAGTGTCTAGGGGTGAATGATTACAGTTAAAGCCCCAGAGGGCATGTCTTACAGTGTGCTCTTTCAATTTAGCCATTTGTAGGCCACTTGTGTTTGCTCAATTAGACCCCCCTGTGTTATCACAAAGACAGATGGCTTTATCACAAAGACAGAAACCTTGAGTTTCTTGCCTTGGTGTATTCGAAGAATCAGATTACACGTGGGCTTGGAGAATGAGTGCAAGATTTTATTGAATGGAAGTAGCTCTCAGAAAATGAGGGGGATCCAGAAGGGAGATGGAGTAGGAAGGTGATTTTCCCCTGGAGTCAGGCCTCTCAGGGCTGGGCTCCCCCCCAGCTGCCCCAAACTCCATGTTGTTCTGCCAGTTGATGGCCTACTGGCCTGCTGGAGTCTGTTGGTATGCTCTTACACTAGTGCATTCCTCTGGACGTCCAGTCACTTGTGTCTTCTGCCACCAATGTGTTCCTGTCATATCCAGCTGCTTGTGTCTCTGCCCTTAGGGTCTCTGGGTTTTTATCGGATTTATTAGGCACAGGATGGGGGCATGGTATGCCAGGGTAGTCTTGGGAAATGCAACATTTGGACATGAATACAGAAATGCCTGTCTTCACCTAGGTCCATGGGCGTAGACCCTGGGGGTGGAGCCCTAGCCAGGGACCACAGCTTTCCCTTCCCAGCTCTTCTCTGCCCCACTCTTATATCAGTATCTTTTGCATGGTCTAGGAAGGTTTGAAAGATTGAGGATTAGAATCATCCTGAGGCTTTTTCCCTTGCATATCTAGCACCTAGCTTGAGATTACTTGAAGGACAGGCTCAGCTGTGACTGTTGATTAGAGCACCTGTATTTGGCCTAAACTTTTCACAGAATGGTTTCTATGTTTCTATAAAGAATCTCTCAAGAAAGAGCAACTCAAGAGGTCCAGGAAGAAGCTGCTTGGAGTTTTTATGACCTCATTTCAGAAGTGAGGTGTCATGCTATCATTCCATCACTCACTACTGAAGCAATCATAAGCTGTTACAGTAGGTAGCTAGTCAGGCATAAGCAGGGCAGGAGAGGGCTCTGCCTGACCAAGAATGGCAGATGAGCAACAGTGATGGTTAGGCAGTTATCTGTCTTTCTAAAACAATAATTGCTTTCTATAGACAGAAAAAACCTGAAACTGGTGATCAGTAGCTTCTTGATAAAATCTCAGGAGTTGGGTGAGTGAGCTCAAGCATGTGCATTAAGAGGCAAATGGCAGAGTTTAACTGGTAAATGACCTTCTAGGAGCATTTGGCTGGTAATGGAAGAGTGCCTCAAGTGAGCATGCGTACAACTCCAGTAAACACACGGCGCATGCTGCCCTCCCAAGCACTGGGAGGTCATTGCACATGCAGACAGCCCACTCCAAGGGAAGAATCAGGGGAAAAGGGATGCAAGACCCCAGAAGCATGCCAACATATAAAACCCCAAGTCAAAGGTCAAACCATGCACTTTAAGTCGCCCACTTGGCGCTTTTCCAAGTGTACTTTCCTTCTGTTCATTCCTGCTTAAAGTTTTTTAATGAACTTTCACTCCTGCTCTGAAACTTGCCTCAGTCTTTCCTTCTTCCTTATGCCCCTCAGTTAATTTTTTTTTTTTCCCTGTGGAGGCAAGAATTGAGGTTGCTGCAGATCCATACGGATTCAACACCAATAACGCAGATACCTTCCACCATTAGCAAGCCCATGTGGATTCACAGGGAAGGATATGTATCCCATCTCTTCAGAAAAGACAAATAGCTCACTGAGGCGGGTAGATCATTTGAGATCAGGAGTTTGAAAACAGCCTGGCCAAAATTGTGAAACCCCGCTTCTACTAAAAATACAAAAACATTAGCTGGGCATGATATCATACCTGTAATCCCAGCTATTGGGGAGGTTGAAGCTAGAGAATCACTTGAACCCGGGGGGTAGAGTGTGCGGTGAGCTGAGATCACACCATTGCACTCCAGCCTGGGTGACAGAGTGGAACTCTGTTTCAAATAAAAAAAAAAAAAAAAAAGCTCAGAGGAGTCTGAGTCATGTGAGGTTTACAGGCCAAGAGAAATGTGAGTAATGGGGTTTCAGTCATGCTGTTTCTGATTCCTGAGAGCAATTGTTTAAAATTATTTGTTCCTGACTATCTCCCTGTTATCTTCAAGTTCTTGGAATTCATGACACAAAGAATAGCATAGAGTCAATGAGTAGCTTATGTTATTTTAATGTAAGTTCTTGGTAAACATCTCAGGAACTACCTCTTCTTCCCCATTAAGAATCCACTTGTAACTGCTTTTAACTGAGGTCTATATTCAAGGCTATTTGAACCTATGCTTCCAGCTTGCAATCCTCAAGCCTGGTCTAAATAAACTCTTTACTTACATTAATTTTGCCTCAGCTTCTTCCTTTCAGATCGACACTCTGAATAGACATGTCAAAGAACTTTTAAAGCTGCCACAGTCTACCCTCTGGCAACAAATTACTTATATTCTTCCACTACATAAAATATATTGACCCCTTTAAGGCCCGCTAAATGTTTCATCCCATATAAAACAGCGTTCAGCTCAGGCTCAAGGTCCAGGATCTCATCGTCAGGTCTAGGTGTCAATGAGGCTCTTTGGAAGTGACTCACAGGTTTTTCTTTGGTCTAAAGACTAGTGACTAAAAGTCAAGTTATCTACTCATCATGCATCAAATAAACAATGGTGGGAAAGTCCTGCATTTGCGGGGCCCAGTGCAAACATAACAGGCAGGGTCCTTTCTTCAAATATTATTAAGAATTTCAAGACAGTGACAGCAGAGAATTAAGCTAAACCCATGGCCTTTCTTAGGATGGGCCCCGGAGCAATTGCACAGTTCACACACTCATGAGACCAGCCCTTCTTCCATGCAGAAAGTAGGAAAAGATGAAAGAAAGAGCAGTCACTGGTCTATAGGAATTCTGACACCCAGCTGAATCCATGTTGCTATTTCCTGGTCTTGCACTCAGAAGACTATCTGGGAGCTGTTCTCCAGGGCTCTAACTAAGCCCTGCCCTCTGGTATTCTATCTCCACATTCTGAGTCATTCTTCCTTTTCCATACACATAGCTCTTATTTGAGTAGCTTTCTCAGTCTGCTTAGCTTCAAGTAATTCTCTCCGTTTTTCTATTGGCAGACATTTGGGATTCCTAAAGTCTTTTTGTTTTGTTTTGTTTCTATATAACAGTCTGAGATAGAAGAATTCTTTTAAAATGTTGTGGATTTTTTAAAATTTATGAAGTTATAGTATATTCCATTAGACAAAAGTCAGACCTACAAATATTTTTACACAGACCTTTCTCTACTTTGGGTACCCAGAAGCCTGCTGTGAGATAAGACCCTTAAGATTCTTAAAAGTCTTAATATTTAAAGGACAGTATCTGCAAGGCACATCCAAAAAAAACCCTTAGAAAGTCTTTGGCCTTTTATCTATCTCAAGGGGTCTATAAGGGACCAACTTAATTTTTTTTTAAGTCCTAACAAAGGGTTCTATAGTCACACCCTTGACCTCATCTCTGACCTGCCCAGAGGACACGTTTTCTTGACTGCACCCTGGATTTGATCTTTGCCCCAAATACTTTTTTTTAAAGTGAAGATATATTGTATGGGATGGGGAGAATATGAAGCAGTTTTAATATCAAATTCAGTATGTCTTGGGTCCTTATATATCTTAACTTCTGCTTGAAACCTGAATTATTTTCTTCCTTACCTTAGCACTTCTTTCTCTATCTGTAACTGATAATATGCAGCTAAAAGGAGCTGGCTGACACTGTAAATATTCTGCCAGGAAATTTCCTTAATCACCTCCATTAGTTCCTTAGGTATATTTTCTATTTTCCACATTATAGCAGGTAACACTTTTACTCAATTTCCCCCCACTGCTCAACAGAGTTCTTTCTTCCCATTTTCAGTAGCATTTTCTACTTGCCTCTAAGCCTCCCCAGCAGGTTCCCCCTGTCAGGCTTCTGCTGTCTATTTCTTTTGTAGCCTTCAGGCCCTTCCCATTTGCCTGCTCTGAAAGCTACTGCCACTAAGTTTAAGTTCTTTTGTTTCGTGACATTCCATTTCTGATACTCATTTCTGCATCAACGAGGTTCCAATCAGAAAAGTAAAATCAGTGTGAGTGACATTAAACGAGAGATCTTTTATTAGAATTAAAACGTAAACAATTCAGCTTGCTGGCAGAAAAGTCCTTGCAAGACTTTTGTCTCATATTTAGCGTTGAGTCTGACAAGACTGCAGATCAGCTAGGCCAAGATTCAGGAAAGAAAGATGGACATAAGATGGAACAGAGCAGTGACAAACTAAAATCCACCAGGCAAAATAGAATCTGTGAGAACAAACTCGACCCCTTGTGAAGAAGCTGGAAAGATGCAGGGGATGTGTACATGCAGCCGATAGCTTTTGCCATAGAGATGCACTTGCATCTGGCATAGGACTGAGAGCAGATGAAGAAGCAGAGAAGGTGAAAGCTGATAGTCCTAAAGGCCCAGGTGCTACCCACACCAACAGGTGAGCCAGCAAATCAGTGGTAGGGAGGAGCTGCCACAGCGCCTGGTACCCACACTGACCTCCAGAGCTGCTGCTGCTTCTTTTCGCCTTCCAAATCTCACACAAATTTCCCTTGTGCTCAACACTGTCTTGGACCAACCCAGGGAAGGGAATTCTAGGAAAGACAGCTCAGCTAAGTTGGTAGAATACAGAGCTACTATTGAAGACTTTCTGGAAGACATGTTATTTGAATTGAATCTTTCACAAATTAGGACTTAGCCAAGCAAAGGTGGAAAGGCAAAGGGGGTATCATAATAAAAGACATGCATTCAAAGAAGAGCAGGATAAATTCAGAGAAAAAAATGGACAGTAGAGTATCAGCTCAACAAGAGCAGAGATTGGGTCTGTTTCGCTCCACAGCCTACAACAGAATGCTACACTTAGTAGGTCCCCATAATTAGATGTTGAATAAATAATCATGTAGATTAAACACACTGTCAGAAACAGACAGTGGAAGGATTTGAAACGCCAATTTTGCCATGGACTGAATCATGTGAGATCTTATATATGACTCAAAAATAAAAGGTAGGCAAAAGATTGGTGAATTATGGTCTGGTTTAAGAGTGGGTTAAAGCAATGAGAAAGTTTTTTCACCAGTCTCGGCAAAAAATAAAAAAAAAAAGTCTTAAACTAAGGCAACAGAGGGAGACTTTGATATTGGCTGGGAAAAGTGTGAGAAAGCTGTGGCTAAAGCTAAGTTTTAACAGAATGTTCCAAAGTGCCTTTAATAAAGAAATTTTCCTTGCAACTGTTCAAACATTTCTTGTCCCATTTAATGGGAATAAAAACAAATCATTTTGATCATTATTTCTGAGAAAATCTGTTACATCTAATGCTGACCACCACCTGAATATATTAAACTTTTTCTTTCTACTTTTTGTGGCATTTTTTTTTTCGCCCAGTTCTCTCATTTGTGAAACAAAACAGATTTCTTTGTCAGTGGAGCACAGTATATTATATAGGTAGAGTGTTTTTTTTTTTTTTTCTTACACTTGAAGTTCATAATTCCTAAGGGGCCATCCAGCTGAATTTATATTTCCATATGGTTACAGAAAAAATGACCAGCCATTGAGAAAGATAAAGACATTTTCCAGTCAGCCATTAACATCTGAACACATATAATTTGTTTTATTTGGCAGTTGGTCTTTGGTTTTTAAACTCCAAAGCAATGCTAATTTAATAACACAGAAGACAGTTCAATAACAGGAAAACTATTCTGCCCTTACCAGAGCCCCTGCACAATTTAAGATCTTTTTAATTCTCAGTCAAGACAGGCAGAAATCCCTTTGGTCACAGGAGGAAATGGTTTCTGAATCCTCCCTGGCAAAATACAGGAATTACACCCACCTATCATGTATTCATGAGGCCCCTGCTAAACCCATTTAGCAGCCTACATCAAAATTTACCTTCTGGCTGGGTGCGATGGCTCCTGCCTGTAATTCCAGCACTTTGGGAGGCCAAGGCAGGTGGATCATCTGAGGTCAGGAGTTTGAGACCATCCTGGCCAACATGGCAAAACCCTGTCCCTACTTAAAAAAAAAAAAAAAAAAAAAAAAAATTAGCCAGGCATGGTGGCTCATGCCTCATGCCTTTAATCCCAGCTACTCAGGAAGCTGAATCTGGGAATTGGAAGTTGCAGTGAGCTGAGATCATGCCACTGCACTCCAGTCTGTGTGACAGAGGAAGATCCCATCTAAAAAAAAAAAAAAAAAAATTCTGCTGCGGTTTTCTCTGAGAATATTTTCAGGTAAATATGCTCTCTACATATTCTCACTGTTTTTGGCAGAAAAATAACTTGTGATAAGCTCTGGAGGGTGGACTTCTTAGTTCTCCTAGATGTCTTTCCTCTGTTTAACAAAATCAGGGTTCAGGTTTTAGGGCTTCTGGCTTCTCTAAGCAACATGAACAGTTTGTACAAGTGCTGATGCCAATCATAGCCTTTAGCAAGCATACTGGATTGATATGATATCAGATCACAGACATTTAATATATCAGCGTACCTGTATCAATAGGTTGCTCTCTGGATTGCAAATAAACCACATTTCCCTTCTCTAATTGTCTTCAAAGTGTTCTCAAGACTTACTTCCCCCAGGAATCTTGAATTCATCACTCACATTCAATTATCCAATAAGATCACAATTCCCACTGTTTCCCATATAGCCTTCTTACCCTGGAGAGTATCCTTAACACGTGTGAATGTGTGTGTTTGTGTTTCTGCTACCGTTATTTGAAAACATACATAGTCACTACTCAGCAATATTAACATATATTTATGAAGGGTTTTTAAAGCACAGACAATATTATTTTCACACAGATCCATATATTCACCATCATTGGAACTTCATCAGGAAAAATTAGGAAGATTTGAGAGCTGACAGAAAGTGTCAGTGACTTCAGTCGCCAAGATAAAGTAGAGCTGCCAGAGAAGGGGATGGGCTCTGGATCCTAGCTGCAGGGAAATGCAGATTGATGTTTACAAATGGCTTGCATCTTCACATCTTCAAGCCTTGGATGGTGATTTCTTCCTCAGCTGCATTCTGGGTATGGGCGTGGTGTCAAGGTGAAAGGATACTTGATGCAGGCTAATTTTCACTAATTTAAGAAGGCCTGGAGATAGAAGATAAGCTGATGTCTGAAGGACTTCAAGAAAGAACTTTATGTGTGTGTCCAGGGGGTATTCTGGGAGAAAGTGAGAAAGCTTGGAAAGGAAGAGAGCTTGGAGATTTTCCCCTGAGGAAATCTGTAGAGTGAATAGAGATAAAAATTCCTTTTATGTTCCTATTTGTTTGTATTCTTCTTCGGTGGGACAAGCAAGAGGCAAAATTGGAAATTAAGGAAGAATTTTTCCTCTAGCACCAGTCACCAACACTTTCAGCATTTAAAACATTCAGCAGTGCCACATAATATGTTTCCTGTCCTCTGGGAGCTCATAAAATGTCAGGGGATATGTGAGGTAAAATGAAGTTAGAAGTGTACATCACGCTATGGAAGGGAAGCAGGAGGAGCCACAGATTCTAGCTGAATTCCTCCCTGAGATAGCGGAGTGATCATGTGGGAGGTGGCATTTGACTTGAAGATTGCAGCATGAGTAACTGTCTGACTCAGGAGAGTGGGAGAAGGGCTCTGGACACTTGAGTCTAGGCAAAAGTGTGTGGCAAACAACACTTTGTCTCCCCCTTATCCTCGAAGGTAAATTTCAAGTTTTCTAATTCTTTTGTACTTTCTTGACTAGCCTTTATGGGCACACTCAGTATCTTAGAGAATAAAACAGCTGATGGAAACTTGCCCTAACGGTGTTCCTGTGCTTGTCCAGAACAGGAACATTGTCATGGCTTCTTGTTTCGCACAAGGAGTTTCCTTGTACGAGTGCCACTACACACCCTTGAAACCATCATAGCTACAGGGAAAATGGATTCTTTAAATGCTAGAAACTTTGCCCTCAGAGACTTCCTATCATGTCTTATGAATGTTGGTCAGAAAAGCCCAATATTGCTAATGTATAAAGAAGTCTTAGTGAACCCTCCTAAAATATCCCAGTGTTTGAGGACTCAATCCTTTTAAACACTGCCAACAGGAAATGCAAGGTGTCCCTCAACCAATTTTGTATTGGACCCTGTCGGTGTTTACCAGAGTCCTTCAGCCCTGACTAGTCGCAGGGGGGCATCTGCTGTTACCATCCATGCCTCAGCTATTGTCACTACAATCTCTGGCTCATCAGACACACCAGACAGGGTCACATTCAAATTAAGGAACTGTTCTTGACCTAAATAAGAAAACAGCAGGACAACAGTCATATAGGTATCTTCAAGTGTGCAGTATTTAAAGGTTAGATATCATCCATATGGGTGTCTTTTTTGAAAGGAAACTTTTACCTTGTATTCCTCTATAAAATCTGAACAGAATCATATAATAATAACAACATAAAATATTTTGTGATTTTTAAAGTATAGGTATAGAAATTTTCAGATAATTGCCATCTTTAAGATTTTTTTTAAAGTTGAAATATGTTTTCAGAATTATTCTTTTTTATCTTTTTTCATTTTTATTTTTTGTGTTTATTGATGCTTTTGGCAGATTTTGCTTTTGCTTGAATATACTGATGACCATATCTATCTCTTAAATTCTATAGAAAGTCTCACAAACTTGTTCTATAGAAACTAATCTAGGAAGGATATTGAAAAATCATTTCCACATTCCACCTAACTGTCCCTTAGCTTTGCTGCACAATTAATGCAGTCTCCAAATAGAAATCGGAACTGCACTGGAAACACAGAAGAAACTTGCAGCATTTGTTTTTATAATTAAAAAAAAATAGGCCGGGCGCGGTGGCTCAAGCCTGTAATCCCAGCACTTTGGGAGGCCGAGGCGGGTGGATCACGAGGTCGAGAGATCGAGACCATCCTGGTCAACATGGTGAAACCCCGTCTCTACTAAAAATACAAAAAATTAGCTGGGCATGGTGGCACGTGCCTGTAATCCCAGCTACTCAGGAGGCTGAGGCAGGAGAATTGCCTGAACCCAGGAGGCGGAGGTTGCGGTGAGCCGAGATCGCACCATTGCACTCCAGCCTGGGTAACAAGAGCGAAACTCCGTCTCAAAAAAAAAAAAAAAAAAAAAAAAAAAAAAAAAAAAAAGAATAAAAAAATACTTTTGCAGTTTAGCTTGGAGTATAACATAGGCATGGAATATTGCTCATGTAGACATGTATCTTAAAATGAGTTTCCCAAGAAACAGAACACCTTCCTAAGAACCATTTGAACTCTTTCATTTGCTTTAGATGCTGACACCAAAGAGCAAAGCTATGCCAGAGATAATTACTGTGATGTTTATTTTTATATAATTGTATACGTATCAACAAACATTGGTTGCTACGCTTCTGTTTATTCCTATATTTATACCTTTCTGGTCATATGAGGCAAACTTGTATAATGCAATGTGCACAAAACAAAGCCTTCTAAACGAGAATTTGTTGCTCTGCCCCTTTGTACACCAGCTTTGTTTTGTGCAAATTGTTTCTCTTTTTTATACTTTATCCATTAAAAGAGGAATTTATATGAATCAATTCCACAAATCTTCTGCCTTAAAAATATTTTATTGGGTGTGTCCATGTCATTTTATCTAAACTGGCATGAGGACTAAGAATCCTGGTGTTCCTGCACTCATTGGAGCCATGTCATTTTGGTGCGTTGGCCGGAAAGGGAAATTCATTCATCAGACTGAGTCAAGGAAACTTATTTTAAACTATTTATGGACTTTAGTAATTTAGTAAGGTGTACTCCTATCAACAAAATTTGGAGCATGTCTATTTCTCTGCCTGGTTCCTCTAGAATTCGGAAACTGTCTATCTGGGAGCTCTGAGTTTATCTTGGGACCTCAAAAGGAGAGAATCACCCAACTCACAGGTATTGGAGGATACAAAGTCATGGCTGGGCTGGGCTTTAATAGTCTTATCTGAAATTCCTTGTGAAACAGTTTCATCAAAGCCAATACAAAAGGCATATGTGGTAATAACCCTTCTTGCTGCACTTTATGCAAATAATCAGGCCAACTATAGGACTACAGTTTATTCATAATTTGTTTTTACCAAAAATGAGGACTAGAGAGAAAAATTGTGCTCCAAAGCTTATCATACAGTTGTCAGTCCTAGTCTGACTCACTGTTTTCAAGCTTTTTGCCTACATTTTAGACTAACTCTATTTATTCCTATGAATCAAGTAGTGATTTCCTGTAGCTTCGAAGAAAAAGTAAGGGATGGGCAATGTAAAAATCTGGATCAATATACTAGTTCTGGGCAATTTTCTTGCAAATTTTCCCAGGTAATAAAATGAGCAGGGTGCCCATAACCTGGAGGTTTCTCTGTTTAGGAAAATAAAACTAAAGAACTTCATAGAAAAAGGGGGATTCTGTATCTTGACAACTAAAATTGTAAATGGAAATTATCTACCACAACACACTTATGGAAATTGCTATGCTCACTCTATTATTTGCAATAAGGTTATACATGGTAGCACCTTCTAACTGAACTGTTAAACAGAGAGTTTCCATTGCTGTTGTATTTTGCTTGGTTATTATTCTTATAGCAAGGATAATAGTTACTAACAAAAAGGAAGCATGAAAGTTTTACTATCACCGAATCTGCCCGGACTTTTTATTGGGTTTAGTGATGCAGTTTTAAATGAAACATGCTTTTGCATTAACACCTCTAGTAAAGTAAAGGAAAATCTACAGGTACTTAAAAATCAAATCAAAATTATCAACAGGCTCAGGGGAAATGCCGGCTTCAGTCCAAGTGACTACAATCCCTCTTTAACAAATTCCAGTCTTCGTTATGGAATTGGTTAGCCCCTTTATTAAGCCCTCTCTTGCGTATATGTCTTATATTGATATTTGGACCCTGTATACACAATACTGTAACTCAAATTGTTTCTTCTTGCCTAGAAGCAATCAAACTCCAAATGATGCTGTAAACTGAACCACACATGGACATGCCATTCTTCCAAGGACTCTTAGATTGACTCCAGGAGGAGCCCTAGCTGCTCTTCCTCATTGGACACCCCTTTTCAGCAGGAAGTAGCCAGAAGAATTCATCACCTAAAACCCCCTAACAGCAGTTAGTGTGGCATCTCCACAGCCAGGAATCTTGTAGGAGTTTTTACAAAATTATTTTAGGCAGATAGTGAGGAAAAGGGGTCCATGGGAAGTTTTCATTTTTTAAAGCATCTCCAGAAAAGTTTCTTGTAAAGCCCCAGCTCACAGAGCCAGACCAGCAACCTTTGATATGCAAATACAAGCCCTTAGAAATTGTGTCCACCTAAACATGGCAATTCCATGGCCTTCTTGCCTTTTCCCCACATGTTCCTGGCAACAGTGGTCATCCCCACATGTCCCAATGTGTGTAGAACATCACAGTGCCCTGTATTTGCATATTAAAAGGCTGGGGTGGGAGGGCCAGCTTTTACACATGCCTAGTGAAACCAAACGGGTGAGCCCTATGCAAATCAGACACTGCCTCCTCCGGCCTCTTGGTATCTGTGGCAGGTGGGGTTCCCTCTCTCTGGGCTTTGGAGCCTCCCTCCCTCTGTCTCTGTACAAGGGAGCTTTTTCCTTCTCCCTTCCTTCTTGCTCTTTGCCTACTAAACTCTCTGCTCCTTAAAAGTCAAAAATATACATTTTTCCATTTTTAACAGTTGAACTATAATTAATGTCCTGAGCCTCCATAAATCTAGGTAAGTGGTAATTCCTTAATTAAGAGATCACATTTTCCAGACTTGTCAGGAACGCCTACTGAATTTGTGTACTAGCTCTGACTATGCCAACAAAAAAGGAAAACACAACAAAACAAATGTATAATCATCTTTTATTAGAGAAAGAAAGTTTGTGGAAGAAGAGTGTAGGAGAGCTAAAAATATAATCCAAAATTATAATGTAAATAAATTAATTCCATTCTGTTTTCCAAGGCATATGAACCTATTGTGGATTGACAGAGGTCAAGTTGCAGCAGTAATGAGGAATGAAGACGTGTCCCTGGGTAATTAGGCAGAATCTTCTGTGAGCTGAAAGTTTGGATATGAGTATGGGTAGTGGGTGGAAGGGGAGCAGCTCACCACAGGAGAAAGGATCAGAAACCTAGTGCCTCCTTCCCCTCCAAATAGAAAAAGTTTGTTTGCCTCTTCTTAACTTTTCAGACCACTAAGTACAATTATCTGATCAACTGAAATCTGCTCTAAAAGAACGTTTGGCCAGGCATAGTAGCTCAAGCCTGTAATCTCAATATCTTGAGAGGCCAAAGTGAGCAGATCACTTGAGGCCAAGAGTTCAAGACCAGCCTGGCCAACATGGCGAAACTGGATGTCTACTAAAAATACAAAAAATTAGACTGGTATGGTGGCCTGCGCCTGCAAACCCAGATACTATGGAGGTTGAGGCAGGAGAATTGCTTGAACCTGGGAGGCAGAAGTTACAGTGAGCAGAGATTGTGCCACTGCACTCCAGCCTGGGCAATAGAGCAAGACGCTGTCTTAGAAAAAAAAAAGGGGGGGGGGTACTAATTCTGTCTCCTAGTGATTCTCAAGTGTGTGTGTGTGTGTGTGTGTGTGTGTGTGTGTGAATGAAAATGAGAGTTAACACTTTACCCTGGCCTCAGACACGCCCTAAGAAGATCACCTGTATACATTTATTCATTTAATTCTTTGAGCAATATTTAGATTGGTGCAAAGGTAGTTGTTTTTTGCCATTACTTTCAATGGCAAAAACTGGAATGACTTTTGCACCAACCTAAGTATCAGGAAGATACCATTATCATCTCCGTTTTACAGTAGAGACTTAGAGGCTTAAGGAATGTCCTCATGATCTTTCAGCAAGTAGAAGAACCAGAGTTTGAATCTAACTTTAACTGTGTACTTAACCAGGAGGCCAAAAACTGCCTCCCTGTTTCACTATTCTTCAGTGGAAGGAGGGCTGTTTTGAAAGGCCATGACTGCCTTACTGTGGCAAGAGTGAAGGTTTTAAAGGAGATTGCTCAAATTCAATTTCAGTGAAACTTGAGAAACAGAACATGATCACTTTTAAACTTAGATCTAAATACTACTTTTGTTATGCACCTCGATTTTTTATGTAGGTAAATACATGTTTTAACTGAACATGTATTTTCAACAAATATGGAGCTTTGACCATTGTTCAGATCTTATCTGCCCTTAAGTGTAGATTACGTCAAAGTTTGTGTTTTTGAGTAGAAGCCTTGAGAAAAAAAGTAAAGAAAAAGTAAACCTTAGTGTCTTGAGCAGAAGGAGTTTTTAGTATCCCAAAAGTACAGGAGAAATATGGGACCAGAAATTAAATTGTAAATGCTTGGTCAGAATCAAGTTGTAAAAAACTCTTGAAAACACATAAGGACATTTCATTCAAAGAGTGTTTCAGGGTTATCCAGAGATTTTTAAGGAGTGGACTTGCAATATGTAATTACGCTTCCTACATATGATTATATATAGGTTTAGCTACAAGAATGCATTGACCAGTAAACTGATCAGCCTCTTATACCCTGTGCTTAACAGACAGTGTTTTAAATTTGAAATAATAAATCAACAGCACAGAGAAAGCTTGAAAGAAGAAATAAGAGAGTATATGAAAGATGAAAGAGGCCTGACCTGGATTGGTGGTAGTGAGGCGAAGAGAAGGAAACTAACAAGAAAATCTTTATAGACTAAGTGAATCATGTTGATTCAGGATTTTAGACATCTCCTGGTTCATTCTCAGGTTTGCTTTTCCTCTTTCTCTGCCACTGCCTCTCTGCTGTCATGAAAAAGAACACTGAGGTTAAATTTGGAATAACTTCTCTTCTAGATGCTGTGTATCAGGTAATGAGGCTATGAATTTTTGTTGGGCCTTAGTGTTCCACACCTCTGAGATGTGTTAAAAGAAATACTCAACTAACAGGGTATTTATGAAGCTTATGATATGCCAAAAAAGTGGAACAAAGCCTTCCATGATTTGCTTGATCTGAATATGATCTATTATGAAGGAAGTGTGATTTAACTTACAGTCAATGCAAAACCCTTGTGAAAATAAGCATATTATAACACAGATATTCTTACATGTGTATCCATTAAGTATACTTTGTTAAAAAATTTTAAATATAAGAATATTAATAAGCAAAACATTTATAAGTTCCAAACTGTGGGAATACGAAAAGTTAAAAATTTGTGTCACTCTGAAAGGTTAGCTTGACTTATTCAAGCCTTAAAATAATTAGTGAGGCAGGAAAAAAAAAAAAAAACTTTTCTAAAATTCATATGGTACCAAAAAAGAGCCCAAATAGCAAAGCAATCCTGAGCAAAAAGAACAAAGCCAGAGATATCATAATACCTGACTTCAAACTATACTGCGAGGCTACAGTAACAAAACAGTACGGTACTGGTACAAAAACAGACACCCTACACCAATGGAACAGGATAGAGAACCCAGAAATAAAGTTGGACACCAACAACCATCTGATCTTCAATGAAGTTGGCAATAACAAGCAATGGGGAAAAGACTCCCTATTCAGTAAATGGTGCTGGGGTCAGAGCTGCCACATATGCAGAAGATTAAAACTGGACCCCCACCTTCTCCATATATAAAACTTGACAGAGAACTATAAAAAAAAAAATCCTAGAAGAAAATCTAGGAAATACCATTCTGGACACTGGCCTTGACAAATCATTTATGACTGAGTCCCAAAAAGCAATTGCAACAAAAACAAAAATTGATATATGGGACCTCATTAAACTAAAGATCTTCTGCACAGCAAAGGAAACTATTAACAGCATAAGCAGGCAACCTATAGAGCAAGAGAAAATATTCACAAACTGTATTTGACAAAGGTCTAATATCCAGAACCTATAAGGAACCTAATTCAACAAGCAAAAAGCAAATTATTCTATTAAAAAATGACAAAGGACATGAAAAGACACTTCTTAAAAGAAGACACATATGCAGCCAACAAAGATATTAAAAAGTGCTCAACATTTCATTAGAGAAAAGCAAATCAAAACCACAATGAGATACTATCTCCTGCCAGTCAAAATGGCTAATATTAAAATGTCAAAAAATAGCAGATGTTGGTGAGGTTGCAGAGAAAAGGGAACAGTTATCCACTGTTGGTGGGAATGTAAATTAGTTCAGCCACTGTGGAAAGCCATTTAGAGATTTCTTAAAGAACTTAAACTGTCATTTGACCCAGGAATCCCATTACTGGGCATATACCCAATAGAAAATAAATCATTCTACTGAAAGACACATGCACTTGACTGAAAATTGTAGTACAATTCACAATAGCAAAGACATGGAAGCAACCTAGATGCCCATCAACCATGGACTCGATAAATACAACGTGGTACATGTATACCATGGAATACTATGCAGGCATAAGAAAGAATAAAATCATGTTCTTTACAGCAACATGAATACAACTGGAGGCCATTATCCAAAGCAAATTTACTCAGAAACTGAACACCAGAGACTTCACGTTTCTACTTATAAGTGGGAGCTAAACACTGGGTACACATAGACACAAAGATGAGAACAGTAGGTATTAGGAGCTACTAGATCGGGGAGGGTGGGAAAGAGGCAAGAGCTGAAAAACTCTCTGGTTCTATGCTCACCACCTGGGTGACAGAAGTATC